>NC_136063.1:1965170635-1965663926 GCF_964261635.1 Lissotriton helveticus | reverse complement strand
TTCAAAGCCACACATGGGCAACCAATTAATGACCCATATAGCCACTCATATAGCTACTGATCAACACATACAGCATCTTACACAACAACAGACATACTGATGCACACATTCAGACAGTTTAGTCACTAACCCATGTATTCAGTAAGACACATTTAATCACTCACTCATACAGTCAGTCACACACCTACTAAATCCTTCATCCAGACACTTATACATCTACTCATTCTTCAATATGTAAAACATATTTAAACTTTACAGAAACACACACTCACTGGATGATGTCATCAGTGATGTCATCTGTGATGTCATTTGTGATGTCATCAGTGATGTCATCAGTGATGTCACTGACCATGTCATGAATGATGTAATATGTGACATCATCAGCAGTGGATTGCGGGTGCGTGAAATATAGTTAGTCCAACTAACTATATAGGAGCAATTTCAATGTTTTTTTAAATGCTAATACCTAGCTATATATGACCTGAAAACTATGGTTTTTTCAGTGAATATATTACCTACTGGCGGTCGCCAGTAGGTATATATAGTTAGGATTTTTTCTCTATGGGATTTTTGAAAATTCTATGTCTAATAACTTTGGCGTTTGTGGACGGAATTGGCTGAAAATTTCAGGAAAATGGCACATTTTGTTTCTGAGCAGCCCCTGAAAATTTTGGGGGGGTTCGTCAAGGGGGGGCCGAGAAAAAAGGGGGGTCCCAAAACGCGTTTTTCCCATGTTAATTTCCATAGGGCGGTTGGCCTCACTTTTAGCCCGAACGGCTGAATGGATTTGCACGAAACTTGGCAAAATTGTAGGGACTGGTAGCCCGATGTGCCTTTTGTAGGTCTCAATATATGTGCTCCAGTGGATTTTGAGAAATTAACGTTTAAAAAAAGATATATATCTGTAACAGCGGACCTGGCAGCGTCCCAGGACGCGTACTTTACGCGCAACGGAGCTTTGTGAAGCGAAGCTGATTGGTTCTCCGGCGTCTGTCAACATTCCAAACAGTCCGTAGCGGCCGCCATCTTGTCTCTCGGTAGGATCGAGAGACAAGAGGAGGCGAAAGCGAAGGGGCAAATGACCATAAGGGGGAATAGTAGATCCTCGCTGACCCCCTAGGTTTGATGTGGAGGTTTTAAAAGGGCCCCGCGGGGCAAAAAAAAATAAAATAATAATAATCGAACGGCTGAATGGATTTGCATGAAACTTGGCAAAATTGTAGGGACTGGTAGCCCGATGTGCCTTTGCTAGGTCTCAATATATGTGCTCCAGTGGATTTTGAGAAATTAACGTTCAAAAAAAGATATATATCTGTAACAGCGCTCCGCTTCGCGTACTTTTCGCGTTACGGAGGTTTGCGAAGCTGATTGGTTTTTCGGCGTCTGTAAACATTCCAAACAGTCCGTAGTGGCCGCCATCTTGTCTCTCGGTAGGATCGAGAGACAAGAGGAGGCCAAAGCGAAGGGGCAAATGACCATAAGGGGGCATAGTAGATCGTCCCTGACTCCCTAGGTTTGATGTGGAGGCTTTGAAGGGGTCTCGCAGGGCAAAAAAAAATATACCGTTTTTTTAGTTTTTTTGCGTGGAGTGCGCCCGGTTCGCGAACCGGGAAGCGTTCTGGGGAGCGTACTTTCTTGAAAATTAGTGAAAAAAGTTAGAGTAAAATAATAATTGTGAGTGATCAGATGTAGGGTAGCTCTGAGAAGAGCTTTTGGGTTTATGGTACATTTAGGTACTTATAAGTAGGTACCAATGCACATTCTTAAATTCAGAGTGAAAACTCTGTTGCCCTCATCTGAGAAGTGAACTCCATCTCCTCTGTAGATATCTTGCATGTAGTAACGCAAGTTATTGTTGTACAGGGAGCCCATTCCATGGTCTCTCATGTAAGCTGAAACAGATTTGTTTACATGCTTCCTCGACTTCTCAATTTGTTGACAAAATTAGTTCGACCACCTCCATTTCTGTCTTTGGCATATATTTGAATATACCAAGGCAGTCTGAGGAAAAAGTGCCATCAATTGCTCAAAGGTGTCCTTTAAAAGCATTTCCAGACCTACCCCAGTCAAAGTGCCCAAATCATTACCTCCACAGTGCACAATTAACAGGTCAGGTTTTGGCAAATGCATAAAGGTTTTCACCAATGGTATCAATTGGTGACATTTTAATCCTCTGTGGCCAAACCACTTAATTTCCACATCTTGTAAATTGAGGTTAGGTAAATTCCTGTTTTCAGCGTACCTTTGAGCCCAATATATGTAACTATGTCCAACAATCCAGACAGAAAACATGGTGAGAGAAGGTTCAGCTGCAGTCAGATGAAGTGTGGCAATGAAATGGCAGTTGAAAAAATGAGAGTGTAAAATGAAAAAAACTGAGGAGTTTCTGTGTTAAGGAAGCAGTAAGAGTGATTGGTGGATTTTGATTGCTGAAAACAGAAAGTTAGTGTGCATGGATGAGTTCGTTGAAAGATGTATTTTGAGTGGCGAAGAAAAAATCATTAAATGAAAGAATGCTCTGGATATGCAGGTGCACTGAGAGTTCAGAGTTCAATTGCAACATTGTTGTGTGAGAGGTCTTGCAAGAGGTGGTTGCTATGCAGAAAAAGCAGAGAGGGGCAGAGGGGGGAAGGGTTTTGCTTTGAAAAAAAGTGAGGGAAGAGTTTTGATTGGGTGACATGAGAGATATGTGTGAGGAATTACAGCATTTCTGTGCTTTTGATAGCTGCAGACTCTGGAGTGCATACCTTTTGCTCTGCTGAAGACAAATTGGTGTGTTTCTGAGACTGTTTTGAAACTCAAAGTATTTGCTAAGGTGAGAAAAGATTTCTTTAATTTAGATAGAAAATAGTGTGCTTTAAGGAGAAAATTATGAAGAAAGTTGTGTTTTTCAAATGTTGCTTTGTCTCAAGTGTTTCACAAATAGATTTTGTTTCTTTGAGAAATTGTAATTGGAGAAAATGTGAAGTATTAGTACTGACAGGGCTTTTATGTGCATAGGAGCTGTGGAGTGTTTTCAAATTATGACTTGTAAATCGTTTTTGAGAAAAAGCAATGGTTTTAATATTGATGAGAAGGACATAATGGTGTCTGCTTCTTTATAAGGTAATTGAGAGTCTCTGATGTTATTTTTCCCATTTCAATGTAAGAAGTTTGTCTGTGGAGCAAATTGCTTGTAAATATGCTCCCACCTGTGCATGGCAAATTTAGATTTTGAATGTTTCCGTTACATAGGCATGTTAAAGGTGATTGAAACATGCTGCAAAGGCAATCAAAAAATGCTTTTATGTGTCTTAAGGACATTTTAAGTCATTTCCCCATGTGCAGTGTTTTCAAATTATGAGTTGAAAATCGTTTTTGAGGTAAAGGAATGTTTTCAAAATTTATGTGCGCCATATGACCCCAAATTTTTTTTCAGGGGTGCAGCAGGGTGTTCTTGAGACACCCCTGCACCGTCGGAAAAATTCGTAATTTGCGATGAGGTAATTGCTAATCGCAAATTGCACCTTCATTCCTATGGGCCTCCTGCTGCATGGAAATGAATGGGTAATTTGTAATTAGCAAATAGCTCATCGCAAACTAGGAATGGTAAAGAATCGCTATTTATTCCTTAAAGTTCGCTATTTAGGAAATGCAAAAAACTTTGATGATACATATGGCGGTTTATCTCTAACAAGATAAGAAGCATAGGGATAGATTTATGATGACTGGCGCATCACCAGGGATGTGTTAGTCATTCTGTGCCGCTGTTCCGTCACCTATGGTGTGCTGCATTTACAATGCGCCGCATCATGGGGCAAAAACAGCACAGATGCGTGACGTATTTGTGCCGTAAAGTTGGCGCATTGCTGGAGTTGTATCGCAAGTGTGATGAAGCTCCAGTAAGGTTGAGGGGTGCCCCTGTCGCAGGGTTTCTGTTCTGACACAGAACTGTGGACAGAGGATTGGAACCTCGGCGAATTAGGGTGTCCCAAAACTCACCTTAGTAATCAAAACCCCTTAGCAAGCTAGGTACAGTGTCACATTGGATGTAACAAACTCTCAATGTTTAGACAATCCAGAATATGAACTTATAGTACCTCAGGATACGTGGAACTCATGAACAGTCGGTCGTTATATATTTCTTAGAAACGAGAACATGGAGTTAAGAAGAACACATGTGTATTTGAAATGTTTATTTACTAATGCCGTCTTCTCAGGCGTAGTATCTTAGATTATACAAGTACACATATTATCAGTAGCAAAATTACCAGCATAGTCAATAGTACATAAAAAGCGAATGGTGACAGTATGATAACATGCTGTAAATGAATAAGAGTTAGCAACACTTATAAGCAGCCGCGGGCCGTGGAGGGAGTTACGGTGGGGCAGGGAGGCGGGGAGGGGGAGGGGCAAGGTAGAGAGGGCTCCACCCTGCTTCTCCCCCTCCCCGCCTCCCTGCCTCACCGTAACTCCCTCCACGGCCCGCGGCTGCTTATATCTCACCCTCCCTAATACACATATTATATTATTTGCTAAGAAGGTCTCTTTGTGTTGGTTTAGGGCGTGCCGATACTTTAGTGTCTTAGATTTGAAGGAATCACATCAGCATAGAAAAGATAATCCATATGCCGTGCTTAATATCGCCAACGGCATTGTGCCATAATATTCTAGCATGCGATTGCGGAACAGTGTCAGCAGCTGCAGGGCGGGTGCTTGCACAGGAGGGACATCCATATTTAAAAATGTAAAAAAGCACAAGAGCGTCCGCTGGTAATGCAAGTAAAAATGGGAATCCACGAAGCACAGTGGAAAAATATAGAATGAAAGAAAGCAGGGATGACTCCAAAGATTTTCTCAAATGAAGTCACGAGACCACTGGTAACAATTTTAAAAAAGTGCGCCAGGCCCTTTGTGGAGGACGCGTTAGAGATAGTCCGAACCATCTTGCTGAAATGGAAAGGCGAATCTGTATTTAAAAGGGTCTGCACCTCTGTACGGGTGTTCGCTGTGTGAAGCACGAAAGTTTCACGGGCCGAACTCAAGGCCACCTCTCTCTGAGACAAAATAGCTCTTATTCTTGCCATGCCGTTGAAATGTGCTGCCAAGGTTGGTATTTGTGGCCAGATTGAAAACTCCCTATGTTCATGTGTGGGAGGAAATAGAACATTTCTGCAGCAAATAACCCGTTCATTTACTGTTACGATAAAATGAATACTTTTAATTAACCCAGAACAATCTTCATTATTGAGCATCAAATAACTACCATTTTCCAAGAACTTGAACGTGGGGATGATAGCAGGAACTGGTGTGCCTTGCAACACGCAAGCCATATTTGGTCGGTGTTTGTTGCATGAACCGTGTAACTGTATGTGCCTACACATTAGTGAATGATCTGGCGTCTCAGTGCATTCCTCTCCATTCAGATAAAGTTCTTGATCATCTTTGAAAATCTGTATGTGTATGGAAGCGACCAGACTTCATGAAGAAAACCACTACCTAAAGGTTAATAACGACCTATTGGTATATATTTCATACAATTTGAAAACTTATATAAAGCAAAAGGCAGCGTTATTAAACCGTGGATAAGGCACGTTGCCAAAGCAGTCAACCTTTTGGATTTATACTGGAAATGTTAAAGGAAGAGTTACGGAGTAGGGCCTGTAAATCTTTAATAGACAACGAGTAAAATTACTCCAACCATCATATTCCTCTAACTCCGGGATAGTAGGGGTGTTTAATTTTTTAGAAGTAGCCAATCCAAAGCATTTGGTCTGGGAAATTGTTTCATTCACAAACCACATATGTTTTGGGATGAGACATGCACGGTGGAAAGCCTCAGTGCCTTGTACCTGCCAGGTTCGTGAACCCCAAACTGATGTAGATCCTGGATATTTTTACTCTGTATTACGTTAGCATGGTCTCATTACTGGTTTAAACGCCATTTTTCCTTTTTTGTAACTTCTGCACACGACACTTAGTTGTTGCTTTAGCTTTCAGCCTACCTGCGTCAAGATCTATGCCTGCTTCAAGCAGGCGCAGGGTTTTGATGTAGCTTTGTCCTATCTGATTGTAAATGCGGCACACCGTGGGTAGCAGAGCAGCGGTGCACGTTAACTGGTGCATCCCTGGGGATGTGCTAGTTAATATAAATCTGCCCCTTTACATTTAATTATGTGCAGGGGACACAGAGTAGGTGAGGTTTATCCAAGGTTAAGAAGAGATGAGTCCTATTCAGTGAAAAATTGGAGATAGGCTTCAGTATATTATATACTTAAGTAGTGTGTTAAGTTTTTGATGACTGTTATTAATTTACTGTTGGGTAATAGTGGTTAATAACATTTTTTATTATATTTTACCACAGATTCAACTGCAGATTATTTCAAGATTTTAGGATGCCTAGCAAAGAAAGAGTAAGAAAGGCTGCAAAACGTCAAAGACAGCAGGACCATGGAATAATGCAGCAGTCCTCTAACAAAAAGATTTGTCAAGTCACCAAGAAAGCACCGGGTAAGAGTCGAAAAACAGTCATAAGAAATATGTGTAGTAAAAAAAATATTACTACAGAAAATGTTTCAGTCCAGAAAAGGAGAAAAAATTCAAATGGTAAGGAAAGGCCAATGAGAAATGTTACTGCTAGAGTAAGAGATAACTCTATGCATGAAAGTAGAAGGAAACAACAGTTTAGGGATATTCGTAAACGAATGTTCCGCCACAGGATAATTTGGAATTTGTTAAAAAATATTAAGAAAGGTCAGCAGAAAGTGGTTTTTTATAAGAGAAAAAAAATAGTTGAGAAAGTTATTGATCAGGCATTTGAAATTAAACGTAAGTTATTTATTTTGACAATCAATAGAATTAGGAAGCTAAACAAGGTAATTTATGATTTCAAAAGAAATAGTAGATGGAAGAGAATAGTTAATCGTAGTAATTTTTGTGAAGTTTTTTCTGGAGAATGGATGCATAGTTCAAGCTCTGAGGCATTTTTTAATGAGGAGAGTTATTTCCAGGATAATGATTTGGTGCATGCAGTTGACACCAGTGGTCGAGCTTATGAAGTGAAAGATGGTTGTCCAGTTGAAAAAGAAAAACTTGTGAGAACAGAGATAGAAGAGGTGTTAGGTAATGAGGTTTTAGGGAGACATCCTAAGGGTCCTGTGTACACCTGGAAGTGTAGTAGTATTTGCAGTGTACGACAGGATTCCATCAATTTGCTTTGTGATTTTATACGGTCATTTAGTAAGAAAAGTTTGAAGCAGAAAATGAAGTTGTTGCAAGAATTAGATCCTTGCAGAGTGAGAGAAGTGATAGGTTTGCATGGTCATTCACTGGCTTGTCTTTCCAGGAGAGTATGCCAGAGAGTTTTTCATCATTTCAGGATGCTAGCAGTGCATCATAATAAAGTGAGGAAATTAGTTAGAATGTTGTATTATGCTAAGAGTCCAGCAATTATGCTTAAACAATTATGCGCTGCTCTTTTGCATGGTTCTGAAATAGATGTGAAGAATATATGTGAAGAAATTGAGTTTTGTTACTTTGGAAGTAAAGAGGAGAATGTTGAAATTGACCAAGAAGAAGAGAGTAATGTGGAAGATAGTGTACAGGTTTCCAGTACAGATAATTTCCAGAGGGAAATTGCGACGTTTGAGGTGAAATCAAGTGAGAGGCCAAATTTCACTTGTGTGTGTTGTCGACGCACTTATTATAAGAATCAGACTAAGTTAGTGGATTTATATGGAAAAAGTGAAAGGGAAAATAATAGTGAATGGAAGGATTTTGCAACATACTTGATGGTAGAAAATTGTTTTGATTTGGGATTGGATCAACGTGTGTGTACTTATTGTTGTAACAAATTAAATCAAAACCAGATGCCTGCTAGAGCAGTTCATAATAATCTGGAATTGGTTGAGATTCCTTCTGAATTGAAGGATTTAAATACTTATGAATCTATTTTGATTCAAAGTATCCATCCCTTTCAGGCTATTGTAAGAATGGAGCCAAAGACAGGGAAATTGCCTCCATCAGATTTACAGAGAGGATTAAAGGGAAGAGTTGTTTATTTGCCTCTAGATTTGAAGAAAAACATTAACACAATTGGAGTAGAAAAAGTGGAAGAGGAACCTCTTGTTATCTTAGTTAATGGGGTTCCGACAAAGAATAAGAAAATATGGCAAGATTTAGTAGATGTTAGGAAAGTCAAAAGGGCAACATTGTATTTGAAAAAATATAATAAATACTATAAAAATGTATATGTTGCAGAAGAGGAAGTAAGTGAGGAAGAGGATAGCAATTTGTGTGCTGGTCAAATTGAGAAAGTAGAACCCTGTACTAGTGAAGAAATATATGAACATTATAGTGTTCATCCTTTGCATTCAAAGGAAGTCATGGGGAATGCTATTGAGTTGTTTCAAATGAAACAAGCGAAAGGGAGTCCCATTAGTGTTTGGGAGGAAAGTTTGGAAGCTCGGTGTTTCCCACAGCTTTTTCCAACAGGTCAGGGAGGAAGATATGATGAGCGACCTCATCAAATTCCTGCTTCTGAATACCGGACTTTGCGATTGTATGCAGGAGATCCTAGGTTTCGACAATGCATTCCTTATTTGTTTCATCTCCTGTTTGAAAGCGATCTGTCTGGACTGTCATATGCAGTGAACCACATCTTGAAAAGTGGTATACACATGCAAAACATCTCGGCAAGTGACTTTATGGATAAAGTCAATGTCCAAGACAGTATTTTGGATTCTCACCTGATTAATCTCATGGCGTGTCAGCGTGGTACTAATGAGTACTGGTACCGTCGTCATGGTGATTTAAAATGTATGCTGAGGAACTTAGGAACTCCCACATGGTTCCTCACTTTGAGCTGTGCTGAGTATGGCTGGGAAGACTTACTTGAATTTCTACGAGAGGCAAATGCTAACGTAGAAAACATCGAATTCAAGACACCCGGAGAACTGTGCTCTTTGGATCCAGTCAATGTATGTAGGTACTTCAATCATAGATTTGAAGGTATGATGTCTTTCATCATGAATAAGAAGAATCCACCTCTTGGAGAGGTGTTGGATTTCTTCTGGAGGAAGGAGTACCAAGCAAGAGGTGCTCCTCATATACATATGTTGCTGTGGATCAAGGATGCACCTAAATTTGGAACGGATGCAGACGACTCAGTGATGAGTTTCATAGAACAGTATTCTACGTGTGCTGTTCCAAACGCAAAGGAGAAAAAAGCCTAAGAGAAAAAGTTCTACGTTTCCAAAGCCATCGATGTGGAAAGTACTGTCGTCGTAAATTCCGGAACAAAGACAAGTTCTACACCAAATGTCGTTTCGGCTTTCCACGATCGGTGATTTCTAAAGGAAGAGTGAACAGTTTGATGTCCTCGCTGCGACATAATGTGATGAAGAAATCACCTAAAAACACATACAATTTGAAGAGGAACGAAGAGTCTAAGTACATCAACGACTACAACCCGGTGATTTTGTCCATGTGGAATGCTAACATGGATATACAGTTTGTGGCTGATAACTGTATGGCTGTGGCTCGGTATGTGACATCTTACATCACCGAAAAAGAGAAGACAGAATTGAAGGATATGTGGGAGGACATTTCCCATGAAAAGAGCCTCAGCAAGAAGTTGTACAGTTTCAGTCTGAAGATGTTGTCGCATCGAGAAATCGGAGCTTACGAATGTTCTGACCGGTTGTCTTCAGCAAGTCTCTATGCCAAGTCCAGGAGTATCGTTTGGGCGAGTGTTGGTCTTGCTGCAACGCGTAATCGAGTTCTGAAACCTGTGCGGGAAATTGAGTATTTGGCGGCAAAGGAGCCAAACAGTACCGACATTTTGAAGAGCAACATGTTGGATACATATTATCCAAATCGAAGCAGTCACCTCGAGAATGTTTGTCTGTATGAGGTTCTGCAAAATTACATATTCAAGAGGAACATCAAAGAAGATACTGAGAAAGGAGTGTATGCTGTAATAGGAAGTGAGGGATGTCTGGTCAAGCAAAGAAAATGCCACTTGATAAACCATCGAAAATTGAGTGGCGAATCTCCTGAAAGAAAGGAGTTTTTCTATTTAGCACTTTTGCAACTTTTTAAGCCTTGGCGTGCAGAAGAGGAACTGCTTGGAGATTTCCTTTGTTACGAAGACTCATTCAATGCTGCCAAGGAGACCATAGAATGTCCTGCTTTTCCCAAATATGTAGAAATGTTGAATGTGGAAATTGAGCAGGAAGCAACGATTGCAGCCGAGATTGCCAGAGACAGTTCTCAGGACAGTCAGAGTTCTGCTTCATTGAGTCAGGATCCACTAGGAGGACCTCTTATCGAAAATGAAGCTGCCACTGCTATGAATGAAGTGGAAAGAGCCATGGCACATGCTCAGGAGGATGTGGTTAACTTAGAAGAGTTGGAAAGACAACTCAACGTTGAGCAGAGGAAAATATATGACGAACTTACCATGCAAATTGATCATGGATTAAGTCATGACAAGAAAGAGTGCTCATGTACGTCGTTGAAGCCTGTCCGACTGTATGTGAGTGGAGAAGCGGGAACTGGAAAAAGTTTCCTTATTAAAGCAATTTCATGTTATTTGCAGGAAAGGACAGAGTCATCGCTGTCTTGTGTTGTCACCGCTCCAACTGGACTGGCAGCACATAACATTAAAGGGATTAATTTACATCGTTTACTGATGCTGCCAGTGGAGCATGACAACAAATTAGAATATCACAAGCTATCTGGAGATGCTTGTTTTGAAGTTTCAAGAGTCTTGAGGAAAATGAAACTTCTTATCATTGACGAAGTAAGCATGGTTTCCAATGTCATGCTTGCCTTTGTGCATTTGAGAATGCAAGAAGTTCTCAAAACAGAGTATGATGTGTTATTTGGTGGCAAACACATCATTGTTTTCGGAGATCTTCTGCAGCTGACACCAGTGAAAGGGCAACCTGTGTTCAAAATGCTCACGCATGAAGATACCAGGAAGTGCTTAGGGAGTATTGGCAACGTCAATATATGGTTAAACTTCAATTATGCTGAACTGCATGAAAATATGCGTCAGGCAAAGGATGAAGTTTACAAGACTATTCTACAAGATGTTAGAATTGGAAAAGGGACCGAGCATGGGAAAGAAGCTTTACATGCACGATTACTGACAAATTTATATCCAGACGAAGATGTTGTGCCTGAGAATATTTTTCAGAAAGTTACTGAGAAAAAATCTGGAATATGTTTGATGCCAACTCTTGCAGAATGTGCCAAATTCAACAACAAAATGTTGCATTTAGAAAAGCAAGAGATTGTGAAATTGGAAGCTATTGACAGAGTAGAGCATATGGGATCAACAATTATTTTGTCTGAGAATCTGAAAACAAAATTGGATTCATTAGAGAAGAGTATATCTAAAACTGCGGGTTTTGAAAAGACTCTGAATGTGTGCTTGAACTGCCGTATAATTTTAAGAAGGAATTTACATGTTGAAAGAGGTCTGGTAAATGGATCAATGGGTAATGTTGTTGATTTTGTGAAATACAGAAATAGAGATGGAATTGAATTTTTAAAAATTAAATTTGATGGCATTGAGGAAGTACAGCTAATTGCTCGTTGTTCTGCTAGATTTTTGCTTGTAAAAGACTTATATGTTCGTCGTAAGCAGTTTCCTGTTTGCTTGGCATATGCGGTGACAATCCATAAATCGCAAGGTTTAAGTGTAGATTGTGCATTGGTGAATATTGGCAGTTCTGTGTTCAAGGAGGGTATGGCATATGTGGCATTGTCACGAGTTAGGACTTTATCGGGATTGTACTTGATTGAGTGTGATGTCACAAACATTTGTGCCGATCTAGATTGTGTTAAGGAATACAATAGGTTGAGAAGAGAGTATGCGCCACATTTGCCTCAGTATCCTTTGTTTGAGAAACGTGTGGTAGGCCGGAAACGAAGAAATGTGACGAATACTGGGGAGGTTGTAGCAAAAAGACGAAAAGTCGATGAACCTGAAATTATAAGCAGAAACAAAAAGGATTCTGTTGAAGATGTTGTTGGTTTTCAATTTGAAAACAGTTCTGGTGTCAACTGCTATGCTAATGTAGTGGTAAATGTTTTGTTTTCTCTACAAAATGTAAAAGAAGAGATTGTGGTCAATTCTGATCAAAGATTTTGCAGTTTGTTAAATTCTGTGTTAGAGAAATGTAGCACTGATAGAACAAACATAGAAAGTGTGTCTGAAATTCGAAATCTGTTAGACAGATGTTCAGGCCAAACACAATTCTCTCAAAATAGTCAGCAAGATTGTCAGGAGTTTTTAATGTATATGCTTGATGTATTGCATGATGAAGGTGTAGATGTAGATCACCTGTTTGGGCTTTCTTATCAATGGCAGCATGACTGCGAGAACTGTAGGGTATCAAGTACTACTAGTGTAGACTCAGAAAGATTTATATATTTAACTTTGCCAGACAGTAAATCAGTCTCTTTTAATAAGCTAGTAAAAGCAGCTGATCACAACATGGAGTGTAGCCAATGTAAATCTGAAATGATGTCCACATTATTTATACGAACATATGGCCAGTATGTCATTTTAATGTTCCAACGATGTAGGCCAAATGGAACAAAATTGACAACTTTAATTAAAAATTTTGTAGCTTCGCAGTTGTCAATATCAGGAAGGACTTTTGTAACTGCAGCAATTATATATCATGATGGCCCTTCAATAACATCAGGACATTACACAGCTTATTTAAAGTCTAGAAATGGCTGGTCATTCTGCAATGATTCTGTTTTAATTTTCAAAAAAAAATTGCCATATGACCTTAAAAACTCTTACCTGGTGTTTTTAAAACCAAAATTTTAGGGAAAGAATCTCGGGATGTGCTCTGAGGAATTTCAAGAAGTTCTCATGGCTCCTACACTATTTGGCCTTGAGGATAAGTGTAGTACAGAGACATAACTTTTTACCATAACACTGGACGTTATTGAGAAATACGTGCACTTTGAATGAGTTCAGAAAAACTATTTCTTTTTATAAGCTAATTGAAGCAGCCAATCAAAACATGGAGTAGAGGGAATGTAAGTCTGCAATGCTGTCTACTGTTTTACATTGCTTTGTGATTAAAAGTGATGTAGAGAATTAAATAATTGTACTAGTCATAAAGGTAGTGTAAGTCTGCTTCATAGTAAGCAGTATCAGTGTGATAGGAAATGTAGAACATGATTGAGCAAGAAGGGGAAGATATTACTAGTCCAGGATTGTGTAAATGATCTTCAACATTTTAATTCTGAAAGTTGCGGAAATGCGAAAAGACGGGATTGGCTAACAAGAAATCCAAGAGTTATACATGGCTCTGACAAGATTTGGCCTTGTGGAATCTTGTGGTAGAGAGCAAGAAGTCATTTATTGTATGTAACATGTTTTTGAAAACGATGGAGGTTTTCTTTCAGAAAGTGGCGGGTTGAAAGTAATAACAGCACAACAGAGTGTAAGCTGTTCATAGGACATCCTTGGCCGTCATGGAAAGTAAGTTAACTTTAAGGAGTTCTGAATTCTGATTTCTAATGTTGTATGGGTTTTTTAAACACAATCATTTTGATTGTGTTTTTTTTTCCCCGCTGTTATATGATGAATACCTTCAAGTCACTGTTTTAGTGAAATTTGATACATTCTGAGAACAGCAAAAATAAACCATTTAACATGTATAATTAATTCTGTTCTGTTTGCATTTATGATGTACATGTAGAACTGTGTAGGAGGCATGGAGAAGGTGAGGCTTCTGTAAGTGTCAAAGTTGTTGCATACAGTGCTCATATTCTACGTAGTCTTTTATATTTCATTACTTTCACTGTTTCTGACTGATCTAAAAAAATTTTTTTAAAAAGAACAGTAAGTATAAGGGAAGGAAACAGACAGTTATGTTAAAAGAAACACAGCTATAGGGAATAAACTAGGGATACTGTTACCCGCAATCCTCTGCTGATGATGTCACTGAGCATGTCATGAATGATGTAATATGTGACATCATCAGCAGTGGATTACGGGTAATAGTATCTCTAGTTTACTCCCTTATAGCTGTCTTTCTTTTAACATAAGTGTCTGTTTCCTTCCCTTATACTTACTGTTCTTTTTTTTTTAAAAAAATGTTTGGTTCACTTCCGGTTCGCGTACCGGGGAGCGAACTGGGAAGCGAACTAAGAGAAATAGAGGTTGGCACAGTTGCAAATATTGTACCAATTTTTTAATAACGGGGAGGTAGTTCTGAAAAGAACTTTTTTTTAAATTGTTTTTGTTGTTTTATATTTTTTTTTATTATTTTTCTGAACATTTTTTTACTTTTTTTGAATTTTTCTGAAAAGTTTTATATTTTTTTTGTTTTTTTTTCGGAGGGGGCAACGAAAACGATTCTTTGTAAAGGGCTCAACAGGAGCAAGAAAACAAAAAAAAAGAATTTATTGTTTGGGGAGTTTCGGACAAATATGAGTATGATTGTCAATAGCTCTGTTGATCAGAGTGATGCTACTTTCTGCGTAGCAAATGAATCCACTGCAATGTACGCAGACTTGTTTTACTTCACGAAATCTCGTTTGTATATTTGGCACTATCTCCCTGCCCTCTGGTCCCGTTACTTCCGGTACAACAGATCTTCTGGCCATAATAGGGAGATTATCTAGGTCGTCCTGTTCCTCTTCTTCCTCTTCTTGCTGAATTATAACTTTAGCAGGTGGTCCACTCTTCCTTGGATGTGGTGGAGGTGGTGGGGAAGCACCAGCTGAAGCTAGTAAAGAAGCCATTGCTCACTGGTAACAAAGGGTCTTTCTCTCACAATGATGAAAGTCAGAGTGAGGAAAGAAGGAGGGATTTTCACAATTTGGGAAAAAAAATAGTTCTCAACCAATGAAAAGTGTTCATTTTAGATCATATGACCTAGTCTTACATCATTAGGAAACCGAAAGTGAAATGAACCAATGAAAAGTGTTATTACCAAGTCACATGATCTGCTGTGTGTATGTTACGCGCTTTGCAGGGCCTCCCGGTTTGCTTCCAGAAACCTGTGCTTTGCGACTCGGTAAGCGTACGAGTTCGCTAACGAAGCACGTCATATGACGTATCACGCGACAACGCGAAACGTCATGCGGACGGGAGGCGTCACGATGTTGTTTTCTAACGCGGCAGTTGCGGTAAAGAAACGTTTACCGGCTCGCGGTCTATTTCGCGGCATCAAGGTCAGCTAACGGGAAGCTTCCCGATTCGCGAAGCGGGAACGAAGA
The DNA here is from genome assembly GCF_964261635.1 of Lissotriton helveticus. Lineage (NCBI taxonomy): Eukaryota > Metazoa > Chordata > Amphibia > Caudata > Salamandridae > Lissotriton > Lissotriton helveticus. The sequence continues at coordinate 1,965,648,686 of NC_136063.1, read as the reverse complement.
AAAAAAAATATTTAAAAAAAAAGTTATTAATAAACATATAAAATATATTTTTGGATTTAAAGAAGAATACATTTTACAGCTACAGATATTAGCTGTTAAAAAACCAATGAAATTCACTGAAAAAACCATAGGTTATAGACCATATATAGTTAGGAATTAGCATTTACAAAACCTTGAAAATTCACTGAAAAAACCATAGGTTATAGACCATATATAGTTAGGAATTAGCATTTAAAAAACCTTATTTTACTCACACAAAACCATTGAAATTCCATATATAGTTAGTTGCACTAACTATATATCGCGCACCCGCAATCCACTGCTGATCATGTCACATATTACATCATTCATGACATGGTCAGTGACATCACTGATGACATCACTGATGACATCTCAAATGACATCACTGATGACATCTCACTTGACATCAATGATCACATCACTGATGATATCATTCATGTGATAATACAATGCATCTCCTCACACTCTAATATAACCTCCGTTACACCCAGTGTTAAATAGAGAGTATCATTTTTGAAACCATTGACACACCAATACTAGTTACTACATACGCACTCACTGATTCCTATGTCTACACACACATTCACTCATACAATCATTCATACATACAATCACTCATCTTTACAACACTATCATATGCACTCATACACCTATACAGACACTCACACTCTGCCACTCATCCATGGAGTTACTCACACACCTAGTCAGTCCTGAAAAGAATCAATCACACTTCCATTTTCTCATCTATACAGTTAAAGACAGAACACCTTACATTTTTGAAACATATACTAACACATAGTTACTCTCTTATAGAATCACTGATACAAGTACACATTGATCTGCACAGAGTCACACACCTCCCAGCCAGCCATACACACACTCAGTCTCCCATACAAATACTTGTGCAACCAATCAATAACCCATATAGCTACTTATATAGCTACTGATCAACACGTGCAGCAGCTTGCACAACAACAGACATACTGATGCACACTTTTAGACAGTTTAGTCACTAACCCGTGCATTCAGTAAGACGCATTTAATCACTCACTCATACAGTCAATCACGCACCTACTAAAACCTTCATTCAGACACTTATACATCCACTCATTCTTCAATATGTAAAACATATTTAAACTTTACAGAAACACATAATCACTGGATGTTGTCATCAGTGATGTCATCAGTGATGTCACTGACCATGTCATGAATGATGTAATATGTGACATGATCAGCAGTGGATTGCGGGTGCGCGATATATAGTTAGTGCAACTAACTATATATGGAATTTCAATGGTTTTGTGTGAGTAAAATAAGGTTTTTTAAATGCTAATTCCTAACTATATATGGTCTATAACCTATGGTTTTTTCAGTGAATATATATATATATACATACCACATTGCATAACCTTATGTGATTGTTTAAATAGTCATCTAAATGCCAGAATTAAATTATATCCCACATATTTTAAACCAATTAACTGGGCGTTCTGGAGCAATAAAAAACAGATTTTTATATCTCATAAGCATTGTCTACTTTTTCTTCTGCCATTTTCTTTTATTTGTAAAGGAACTCATTCTTTATATAATATATTAGGTTTAGATACACGTCTTTCACCCCAGTCAACTATGAAGCAATATCTATCTGTGTACCTGCTCAGCACAGATCCAAGGTTGATCTGGATTAACTTTTCTCCTGCAGTTCATTATAATACCTATAAATAATGATATCTAATTATTGGCAACTACGCAAATACACAAACAAAAATAGTTTTCAAATAAATCTCTCATTCACTCATTATTGCTTACTATTTTCACACGAATCAGACGGTTTGTGGTCTTAGTTCTTTATCTCGAATGGGACTGGCTTCCTTTTTCCGCCATCCCTGAAAACATGCATAATGGCATGTGGTTATTCATTCATCTATCTTTTCTGTTATTTTTGTATACCATTTTAGTACATTTGTTTATTCCTGATTCGAGCTTACCTTTCTGGTTCTCTTTATGTGTCTGATATTTTCACATCGAAAATAATTTTCTGAGCGAGCTAGAATGTCTCCTCAATCTATCTTTCTTTTTTTTCTTATTGTTTATACCTCCTTGGTCTTGAACAGATCTACTGGGAGCTACAGGGAATTTGTTCTTAAGATTGTCTGATCTACCCTGTTCCTTTTGGCTAAAAGAGGGTCACTCTCTTAATTTTAGAGTTCATGCAAAATCTGCCTGCCAGGGACAGCAAGGCCATTAGAATCCAAGGGATTTCAACATGGCACCAAAGCAGAAAAAAAGCTAATGTAACTTACTCTGCCATCGAGCCAATACTCCTACCCCAGAATGGGCAATTCAATTTTTCTGTGCCCCTGGGACTAAAGCATACTCATCCCTAAGACAAGAGGGGAGATGTTGATTCCTGTGCATGTTTTCTTTTATCTATGGGTAGCACCGTGGAGCTTGTCCCAATATTGTCCTAATTCTGAGCTGTATGACTGCACTATTCAGACTTGGGTCAGCTGCCTCCAGGAGTAACTTACCATATCCAGGCATTTCTGAAAACTAGATACCTGGGACAGTCCAAGGTGGTGTGCCTTGTATGGCTACTATAACTTCTCGACAGGAATCAATAGGGGAAAAAACTTTAGCGATAACTTAATTTCATACATATTAAATGAAAATAGTCCTGAATTATCATACACATTAAACAAACACAAAAATAGTCTTAAGAATGTAAATTAAAGCAGAAATATACTCTGAGGACAATCTAATCAGTTTTTCTCATCAAACAAAAAGCAGCCTCAACCATGCTTCTACATCTGTGTGTTAAAGAGAAATGGTGAACACTTTGTGCTCGTGGGAACAAATAAATGGAGCGATTGAAACAAGTGAAAAAAGGAAAATTGCTACAGTGTATAGCACCAAAGTTTAAAATGAAATTACGGATGAATCAATACAGTTGGAGAAAGATATAAAATCAAGTCTAAATGTTTGCTTGTGCAAGTCAATGGCTTTTTAAGCTTTATGACTTGAGGTCATCATCAGGACATGGAAAACGTAAAAGGAATCACAATGCTGAGTCAAGAAGGCACTGAAGAATTAGTGGAGGCTATATATAGGCCACTGGATTCAAGATAGCCTGGCTGATGAGGATTATGAATCCGAAACCGGTCCCAGGATGCTTGTTTCCGGTCCAGGGAAGACATGGCTTGGCAGTTCGGGCTGGACTGTTCCCATGAGGCACAGGGTCAGACTGATTTGCATATAGCCATGTCTGAACTGGGGTTGCCAAGTGAGCTAAAGAATGGTGATGGATTAAACCCAGATCAGTTGACTGGGGGTGAGTGTTTGAATTGCTCAAACGCTCCGTCCATCATCCCCTTTTGTATCGCTATACATACGTACCTACAATCGTCATGGGGTATAAGTACAGAGAAGACTCAAAGGGGAATGGCAGTCTTGGGTTCTCGAAATGGCCCTGGAGAGAAGGAAAAAACAAAAAACTTACGTAAAGGGATTCCCAAGTCTGGTGAAACCAAATGTCTAGGTCTCAATTATTGGTGCACCTCCAGTAAGGTTCTGACATCCCAACATGAAACACGAGTAAGTCTGTGAATGAAGGGAGACATTTTCCACATTAAGAGGAAGGGATATACCAGAAGTGGGCATGAGTGCCCTATGAAGAAGCAGCTCAACCTCAGGATGGGAAAAAAGAGAGGTCATACAGACACAGATTCCAAAGAAGGTCCTAAAGAGGTACCATTGAGATAGAGAAGGAATCTAAATCCATAAAAGGGATAAAGTGATTAATGCGCCAGCGCTGTACCCCATGCGTCTGCCAAAAAAGGGGAAAGAGCCCAGAGAAACTACTAACTAAATAATTTATCTTGGATAAATCACTCCTGCTGGAAGGGCAATAGCTCAGCATAGTATATGCGAAGCCTAACTCATTTAGTGATAGTGGGGTGATGGCGATTCATCCCCAGGTGCAACTGTACTGGAGAGAGAGATATAACCATGGGGCTGAAACAACATGAGCAGAGTGAGTCGGGATGGTAAGTTCCATCAGACAGACAGTAACCGCGATCTCTGTCTCAAAGAGCGTGAGTTTAAACAGTGTGCATACAGGTGGCACACAAGTGGGTCATTTCCAGCTGCTGCGTGTTGAATTTTAGATGAGGCTGATGGCAATAATTTCAAAGAGTGTGGAGGTTTTCTTGGCTCCTCTAGGTGCCAGCTGAGCTAGGGCTCAATATCCATAGCCAACCACATTGCTAAAAAAGAGTCAATTCTCAATGGAATAATACAATGTTTTAATGTTGTGTTTATGGCCATTTCCTGTCATGGTGGTAAGCCTTCCCACACAAGTTAGGTATTATTTTTATTAGAAAACGTGGGGAAATGCTGGGTGGTAGGGAATTTGTGACTCTCCACAGATTCAAGAACTTTCCCTCACAGAAATCTGAGGAAAGTGTTTTTAGCATTTAGCTCCAGCAGCAATCACACCTGAGTTACCATGATGTATTGTTATAGCAACAAGATGGGTAGAGGGGGAATTAGCCTATTCCCTGGGAAAGGGTGGATGAAGTACAGGATGGATAATTTTACCGCTACATTTGTTTACAATAACCCATGCTAAATTTAGTTAACATTGTATGGTTGATGATGCCATGGAAAACAGTGATTTGTTTTCAGCTGGCCACTTGCTGAAAATTATTCTTCTGAAGTGATTTATAACTATTGTACATTATTCATTAGTTTGAGGACATATTCTCTGACTGTCTATCACACTGATAGTTACTTCAAATGTTTGACACAATTTAATGTTTGTTTGGTTAATAAATTAAAATAAATAAGTGAATACACTAAGAATTAAATAAATACATAACCACAAAATAAATAAACTACAAAAGTATGGTCAGGGGGTGTAGAAATGAGAGGAGACCATCACAGTTGTACTCAAAATCCAGATAAACTAATTGCACATCATCACTCGCCAAATAAACACGGTGTAATGTCATGTACAACCTCTCAGTTTTGCAAAACTGAACAGAATGCAGGACCACAACAAATGTGCACCCTTATCCCATGGCAGAAAGGAAATTATATAAGAAACAGCCAGTTTATTCCAAGGTACATGTCACATTGGAAAGACATTCCTTTCTGCCATCTTTTCACACTTTCTAAAATGTGTGCACAACAGAACTATTACTTCTGCATCACTCCTCACCTTCCTTTAACACAAACAAGGCTTCATTGCCTCCAATTTGACAACAGATAATCAAACAAAAAAGCTCCTCCCCCCCTTCTTCCTGCTACTTTTGTCTACCGGACACTTACCTGAATGTCCATCGTAGTACGGCAGGAAGAACTGTCACCCTTCTTGGATTCTTCTATATGTTGATGGGGAGTGGAGCTCTTTTACATTGGTGCACAGCTTGGCAGGACTTTTGGAATTCCGACACGTGGAAAAGGAGGAGGCTGCAAATGGATGCTGGGACGGAGTCCGGCGGTCATGTGTGGGGGATGTGCTTCCTGTTCGGAGGCTCTACAAGGCAGAGTTCAGCTTGGGGGAGCGGCAATTGCCAGTTTTCTCTTCAGAGAAGAGGTAAGATGTGTGTTTGGCTTGTTTTATCCATAGTTCATTGTTTCTCATGCAGCATTTTGATTGGTAAATTGTTGCTAGTGTGTTGGCTTCATTCTATTGGGTCATTTGGAGGTACCAGCTATGATTTTTATAGGAGGGTTTTGTTGTTCCTTCATTTGGTTGCAAGCGTGGAGGAGAAAATGTCTGCTAAGAGGAGGCATATATTGTCCACTACCTTCTCGTCTGAGGAAGAAGGTGCAATCTCAGCTAAAATGCCTGCGAAGGCTAGATGTCCTGTGGCTGGGGTTTCACCTATCATGTCTAAAGAGTATTCAAGACATGATTGAGGCTGCAGAATCCAGCCAAATGTAATATCAGCCATCAAAGCCTGTTAAGCCATCCAAACCTACAACTGTGGTACCTGACAATGATTCTACAACCTCAAACATGGAGCCTCCATCTACATTATCAGGCAGATATGTGCCTGGTGAAAAAATGTGGAAAATTCTAGCCCATGTTGGGGATAACTTGGATTTCCTTCCTTACAGTCTGGAGAGGATTGTGGAGCACTATTTCTTCAATTTATTAAACCATTTGGGTTATTGATGCCCTATCTTGGTCCAGTCGGAGACATGGTGATAGGGGAATGGACAGGGGTAAACAAGCCCAGGCTCCATGCTTCTTGCAGAAGTTGTACCTATTACAAGACTAGGATGTTCTTCTTCAATATATGGCACTTGATACTATATTGGCCACCCTAATTGGTAAGACTGCCATAAATCCTGAGGACTGTTCATCCACTAATGCAACAGATAAGAGGGTGGATTTGAGCCTCAAAAATGCATTCTCAGCAGAAAACCTGGCCATTAAAGCAAGCATTTATTCAGCTTATTCAGCTCAATCATTGGTTCAGGATTTTGATTAATGTGCAGAGGCTGTGCAAGAAGGTCTGGATTTCCAGCCCTTTTAGCAGTAATGGAGCATCAGGCAAGGCTGCTAGCGGACTTTTCATCTGACATAATTTGTTCTTCTGCTATGTGCTGGGACACCCTGACTGCAGCCAGAACAAGACCATGGTGGAGTTAATAGAAGGGATCCCGGATAGAAATCCTCTCTGATAAAAATTCCACTTGAGGGGCAGTCTCTTTTTGTGGAGCAGTTCAATGCGATGATTTCCAAGGCATTCGAAGAATGCAACCATGCATTGCTCTACAAGGAAGGTTCTTCAGCTGGGAAAGGTTGGAATACATCTTGTAAATCATCCCAGAGTGTGACTATCACCCTTCATCTTTTCTGAGGTTCCAACCTAAGTTCTCACCTAAACTCTATGTCCCTAGCCAGAAGGGCCAACAAAGAAGAACTGACAATAAAGCCTTCTCCCAGCTCTCTGCCACTCGGAAGCAGGATATATCATTTTCAGAAGGCTTGGCTACAGGTGGGTCCTGAATGTTGTGAGAAGTGGCTGTGCAGTGGCATTTATGCAGAGGCCTCTGGATGCAGGCGTCCTACATTCCTAGATTCCACTCGCCAAGCGAAAGCGGAAGGCTCTCCAAGAGGGAGTTCGAGATTTGCTGTCTAAGGGAGCAATCTGTAGGGTACCTCCCTCGGAAATAGGGAAATGTGCTTACTCTATCCTTTTCTCAGTGCAAAAGACTTCAGGAGCATTTTGCCCATTTTGGAACTAAAATGGATGACTTTATGATAAATCTCTCATTCACTCATTATTGCTTACTATTGTCACACGAATCAGACGGTTTGTGGTCTTAGTTCTTTATCTCGAATGGGACTGGCTTCCTTTTTCCGCCATCCCTGAAAACATGCATAATGGCATGTGGTTATTCATTCATCTATCTTTTCTGTTATTTTTGTATCCCATTTTAGTACATTTGTTTATTCCTGATTTGAGCTTACCTTTTTGGTTCTCTTTATGTGTCTGATATTTTCACATCGAAAATAATTTTCTGAGCGAGCTAGAATGTCTCCTCAATCTTTCTTTCTCTTTTTTCTTATTGTTTATACCTCCTTGGTCTTGAACAGAACTGAGCATTTTGCCCATTTTGGAACTAAAATGGATGACTTTATGGATCAAGTCAATTAATTTCTAAATTGTGACTCTATAGTCTGTGGATCTGCAAGTCGCCAAACTTCACATCCCAATCGCAGTTGCATGCCAAAAACAAATTCAGTTTGCAGTAGAAGAACATTCCCAGTTCTGTGTTCTTCCCTTTGGTCTCAAGACATTTCCAAGCATTTTCCAGAGGACCAGGCCTACTGATTTCCATTGTTCACCCTGGATGTCCTGCTTGTGCAATCTTCAGAAAAATCCCAGCTATTAGAGCTTGTAGAACGGGTCCTACAGGTGTTTCAGGACTACGAGTTACTGGTAAATTGGGAAAAATCCTTCTTGGTTCCAGCCCGGTGCTTAGTATGCATTGGAGCCCATTTTTAGACTTATAGGGGAATGGTGGGGCTGTCAGAAAAAAGGATGATCTGCAGCCCCATGTCTGAGACTTGTTAAATTAGCCGGAACCAAAAGAAGTAGAGTGGTTTAGGGTCCAGGGCCACTTCAAATCAAGAGTTGTTCTCATTGCTTAAGCAAGGTATTGTTTCAGGGGTTCTGCTCATACACAGAACTGGCAGAGCCATGACATCAGTGAATTGTGGTGGACCAAAAAACTCACCTCAGTACCTAGAACCCCTAATTGACTACCATCAGTGTTACATTAGTTCTTCATCCTATAGCAAAGGTACCAATGATCAGACAACCCAGAACATGCGACTTAGGTTACTCTCCGGAATGGTGGGAATCAAGAACACTCTTTCATTAAATTCTCATACTAGTCCACACATGGGTAAAAAAAACACAATAAAGTTTAAAATATTTGCTCTAAGATGCATTATTTTTGCGAGCATAAGCAGAAAATAGAAATGATTAGAAATAATACGATCAGCATTGTTACAATTCCGAAAAACACAAAAGGAGAAATCATATTATAATGATGGTGGAAACAGATACTATAGTGACTTGTATGCCACCCTTCCTAGCTAGGATCTATGTTTTATATAATATTGGAAGGTGTCTTAGGCTTGAATGGGGAACCCCATAATCCAAAGGTCAGCAAAAGTGAATCACATCAGGATCTGCAATAGCTCTCTGTCTCTCTGGAAACTGATTTTCTTCAGAGTGTCTTCTTCAGAGTATCTCAATCATGCATGCAGTGTGATATTAAAGACAGCAGAATGTCAGCTAGCTGCAGCTGTATGCATGTTATGTCTAGAGCATGAGCTGATCAGCCCGAACAACACCTAACATTGTTATGATAACCTTGGAGGCTTCAGCACTCACTGTGCAGACTAAGGTCGAGCTGTAAGTATAGGGATGTTGAAAACAAGCCATTCCCATGTGAAGCAATTCACGCAGCCTAACTTACAACAACAGCTACATACAGTGTTGTGTGCAAAAGCAGCAAAAAGGTAAAATGGCGTTTAAACTTCTAAGAAGCCTATGCTAACATAGCAATGTGTGTAAGTAAGGCCCTACCTTCACTACAGTATCACCTGCATGAGCTTCTCATATGGATTCTTTCCAATTGGGTTCAAGTATCCCACAACCCATAGGATCGCATCAGAACAGGTTCCGATGGATCTGTCTTGGTGGTTGAATCAGGATAATCTCATGAAGGGGGTTTCCCTATTTTCTCCTGTTCCAATGGTGATAACAACATAAGCCAGCCTTTCAGGACGGGTGGCTTGGATGGACACTCAACAGGTTCATGGTTTCTGGTCTCTCGAGGACTTTCAGAGGTCTTTGAACTGGAGAGAGATGAGGTTTGTGGGCCGTGCCTTCTCGCATTTCTGTCCTCGACTTTTGGGGAAAGCAGTGCTGGTTCTCACTGACAATATAACAGCAAAAGTCTATATCAACGAACCGGCCGGGAATAGATTCAGGTATTTGAACTTGATCACCTAAGACATCTTCAAATGGGCTCAGAGGTCTGGGTTGTTTTTGACTGCAGCAAAATAGAAAACAGACACCCTGCCAAAATGGATATCAAAGGTCCCAATAGGGATCCGGAAGATTATATATGGGGTGACATCAACAAACCATCTGAGTCTTAGACTTTACTGGTATTTTAGAAACATAATCCTTTTATTGTTTTTTTTGTGATTTTTTCAATTTCATAACATTTATGAGAAACATTCCATATATATATCCATTTTTCAATTCTGATAAAACAAACAACAGTGGGTGGATATAAAGGGAAAATAGATAAAATACACACAAACGTTCCTCACACTCCCGTATACACAGGGGCAACTCATACACATTCCAAGACTCACTTGTTCATTCACTTCCTCATTCATTCATACAGTGACATACAGGGGTACACCCATGACTGCCATAGAGTAGAATAATGGCTGCTTGGACAGGGGTGCGAATTATCGTCGCAGAGCAGATGGAGAAATATAGTTCACAAGGACTAAGTTACTGCTGTCCATAGAATTCACGCCGACGCACGTTTCGGTGTTTTATGCCAAGGTAGGCCACACCTTCTTCAGGGCGGGGGTGTATACAACCAGGGAGGGGAACAAACAAGCTGTGAATAAAAGACAGTTTTTCATTATAGCGTTCGGAAGTTCATTGGATTACCATACATATATATTTTTATACATTACAATTCTTAAATTAGGATTTATTCATTACTTAATATCAATTAGTCATGGCTCTGATGTAGCAGCGTCACTCCCAAAATGTAGGGCTTCCTACAATGGGGAAGACAACGGTCACACAGGTTCGTCTAGGGTTAGGGTGGATATCTCCACATTCACTCATTCCAACATTCATCCATCGTCTCATATAATGCATTCACCATTTATATAGGCGTCGCCTTCGGCTTCCCGTATTCTATGTGGGCATATCATCCATAGGAATCAATATACGTTTTTGCGTGGAAACTTGGCCTCGCATTTCTTGGAATTAATCAGGTAAAAAAGATTTTTTAGGACATCTTGAATTCCTCATCTCTCTTCTAGCCAATAGTGACGGCCAATTCAAGGAGTCGGATCCTAAATACAATTAACCGGGCTGAGGAACTCCCTACTTTACATCACGATCTAGTACATTTTATTGGACAAAGGAAAGTTCAAACAATGCCATGGGATAGCTATAGATCTACTTACTGGGTATGTGTCGATAGCATTCACATTTATATGAGTCCGACGAGGGTATTCACTCAGGAGGTTTCCTGTATTGATTAAAGAAGGTCCCGGGGGGGCACTGGTGTTTAAGGAGTCACAGGTTGGTTAGGTTCTCTTCCTGTATCGGTACCTGGAACATGCAACAAAGATCTTAATATAGGGATATCTCCCTATTTGATTAAAGATTTGAACACAGAGTCTAGGGGTGCAAGATAGATAAAAAATACCTGAGGTTAAAGGGCTATGTCCGTCCTCCTTCACAATTCCATGGAATCGATGCGGTTTGCTAAAACAAAAACGTGGGGCTATGGGATATGTTCGCCCGAGGGCCTGGCGGTTCTTTTCTAATTCCGTCCGATGATGTTTAAAAACAGGCTATGGATGAGAAAGGGGAATCACATTTAGATAAGCAAGGCACGCTTATCCGAGATTCTCACTCGAGAACGAGTAAAGGCTGGTTTAAAAACTGCCAACTCAAAACAAAATCTGTATATCTATGTGAGTTGTACGTTAGGGAGATATCATTATTCTCTGCCTGCTGGTGGGAGAAGTTCTTAATAGGAGAATTACGGCACTGGGTACAACACATGAACATCCAGAATATTTACATCACTAGCTCGCTTTGGTCTAGAACTGGGGACTAACTATTACTAATATAGCTTGCTGTGCTCACCTGGCTGTCGGCTCATGGTCGGTTCAATGGAGGGGGAGGAGTGGACACTGCTGTCGATCTGGCGGTCCTTCCAATGATGACTTCAAGACGAGAAAGTAGATCTATTAAGGGAGATAGACGCAGGCTAGTGACTATCGTACTTCCATTAAAGCACTTCTAAGGGTAATATCGGTGGCCTTCCCTTGCACAGCTTACCATAAAAAAGCCCGAAGTTGGATGATTTGGGCCGCCGGATCCGGTCCTCGTCCCGGTATAAAGCAGGATACTGCGAGGGTTTCCGGTTCGGCAATTCCCCGTTTATATGCCGTACAAAATGTGGTTTAACTGGTTCCAGGTAGTGATCCTTCATGGATATCAAGGACGGACTATTTCTTTAGATCGAAGTTTCAAACGCCATCTAGCGATGTTTATGTGTCCATTGGTCCGCGTAATGAGAGAGTAAACCTAAAAAAAGAACCACTCCTCGTTTGGTCATCATTGGGCGCCATATTGGAATGGTCAGTAAGAAAAATTACTAAAAACCTCAAATGTGTCAAGGTATGGATGGATAAGTGGGTATAGTATCATTAAGTCACAAAGAATTTCATGATATAGAGAGCTGACAATGTATATCCAAAGTGTCAGTATCAGTTTTCATTTTTGGGTTTTCACCTTAGAGTCGGAGAAACCAATTAGTGGTGACCATGGTTTTATGTAAATGTGTTATACCATGGGCATTCCTCATTAAGGCCCTTGGTAACAGAATTCAACATAAAAATCCAAAAGACCTCCCGTTTTTTACGGAGGCTTGTGGGATCTACTCCGGGTTTGGCCTTGATTTTTTCGAGTATGAACCACCTGAGGTCTAATTCAGAGTGGGATTTCTCGAGCCAATGGGTGACAATGGTTGCCGACTTTTTTTGTTTCGGATGCTTGATTTATGTTCTCCCATCCTTATGCGGCATTCCCGTCCCGTTTCCCCAACATATGGGAGATCACAGGGGCATAGGATCACATATATGATATTGGCCGATCGGCAATTGGTCATTTCTTGATTGCGTTCCACCGATATCGTACGTTCAGACGTCTTCACTGTCCCTCCAACCACTGCTTGGGAACAGGCGTGGCAGGTGCCACAGCGATGATTTCCAAAAATAGGTTTGAGATTAGTCATCGCTGTTTGTTTACCAGTAGAAACTTCTGGCATCTTGCCTCTTACTAGGAAATTCTTAAGGTTCCTATTTTGTTTGAATGCAAAGATCGGTCTCTTGAGAGGTGTGACATTCCTTTACAGGTTTAGCAAGTGCCAGCTAGAATTTATAGCCTGGTGCACTTTGTGATTGAGGTTAGAGTGACGAGTGACGCAGACCAATTGGTCTAATGTTTCAGCAGATTTAGGTTTAAACATCATGTCCCGATTAGCATATCTTGCCCTCTTAAAGGAATCCTTCACAAGTTTGTGGGGGTATCCTCGATATATTAGTTTCTCCTTGAGGGTGTCAGATTGTGTCAAAAAAATCCTGCATGTCCATACAATTCCTTCGAATACGAAGGAATTGGCTGTAAGGGATACTCTCCTTTTGGGACCGCGGGTGGAAACTGGTGTATTGAAGCAAAGTATTGCGGGCAGTAGGTTTCGTGTACAACGCCACTTTTACGGTGTTGTCAAGATGTTGTATCCATATGTCCAGGAATTCTATTTTGGACTGACTGAACTGACAGGTAAGGCGAATATTAGGGTCTGCTGCATTGAGCCACAGAATGAATTCCTCCAATGTACTCTGGTCCCCCTCCATATGAAGAAGATATCATCAATGAATCTTTTCCAATTCTTTACATTCTCATGGAAGGGGGCCATCTCATTGAATATGTTGATCCTTTCAAATTCACCCATGTATAGGCAAGCAATGCTGGGGGCACAACTGGCACCCATGCTGACTCCCACCTTCTGCCTGTATATAGTTCGATCGAATTCAAAGTAGTTTTCAAACAATACCACTTCCAGGCATTGGAGGATAAACTCAGTGTTGTCGGCCTCGGGTCTCATAGATAGAATGTTGTCGATAGTATCATAGGCCCCTTGTTGGGGAATGTTGGAGTACAAGGACTCCACATCGAGAGTTACCATCAGTTCTTGATTTTCAAAGAAGGTTAACCCTTCCACTAGTCTAATGAAGTGTCCAGTGTCCTTAACATAGGACTCAAATTCTGTGACCAAGGGTTTTAAAAACTTGTACGATGTACTTAGAGAGCGGTTCTGTAGCAGACCCAATAGTCGAAACTATGGGTCTGAGGGGAGGGTCTGCACTATTTTTATGTGTTTTTGGCACCCCATATATAATGGGTATCCTAGTAGTGCTTGGTGTGAGAAATTCCGCTTCCAACTCACAGATGGCATTGGTTTCCACAGCGTTCTCCACTATTCGGAGGATCCGTTGTTTTAAGGCGTTTTCAGGGTTGTGTGGAACAGGTGTATAATGTCCTGATGAGGCTAGGAGGTCATTCATCTTGGTGGTATAGTTGTTGGTATCAAAAATGACGATTCCACCCCCTTGTCACATGGTTTGATGGTAATATTTTTGTTGGCCTTCATCTCCATTAGAGCGTTATTTTCCGGTTCCGGTACATTGGTCACAGGCATGGGAACATATCGAATCAATTTTTCTATTTTTCTCATCACTGCTTTTTTGAAAATGTTGACCTCAGGGCCAACCATTTCCAGGGTGGGCATGAAGGAAGATGGGGGTCTACATCCAGATTTGTTTACCGTGTCACTGATAGGGGGATGGTCCAAAAAGAACTTCTTCAGACGGATTTTGCGAAAGAACATCTGTAAGTCTTTAGTCAGCTCAAACTTGTCAAAGTTTGCCGAGGGCACAAAAGATAGACCGCGGGTTAACAATTTGCTGGCACATGGATCAATCTCTTGGGTGGTTAAGTTGAACACAGGAATGCCCCTTATGTTCACCAGTATTGTTGATGGCGAGTCTGGACATACATTTGGGGCTGACCTCGACCCTGATGGAAATTCCTCGTTTGGGTGGCCCGCGTGTCCTGCCGTACATTGCCCCGGTGGTTACCTAAAAAACGATTCTGGGGATTGTGGCGCTCATTTCCTCCAGTTCGGTTCGATCGGTTAGAGCTAAATCCCTGGTCATAATTGGGTGACTGCAATCTACATTCGGGGTGATTCTTCCATTGTTGAGCCCTTCTCCAGCTTAGAAGGAGGATTGCAGATTACATTGCCTAGATAATACGAAGTCTTGTCTACTGTATTTGCAGAAGGTGGAAAACTTTCAGAAGGGGAAAACTTGTTGAGCAGATGGATACGTTCTCTAATAGTCCTGGCATGTGAAGTGAAAGTTCCTCCTTCTGGAAATCAGTGAAGGTCTACACGTAGCATGGCTACCACAATGGTTGATTTTCTGTGATCTTCAATCAAGGAGATTTTTTGGGCAGCTACATGGGCTACTCCTTCCACCTTTGTTAGACGTTACAGGATCACTTAGTTGGGATTGCTTTATAATGTTCTTGGCCACAAAGTTCTGCCCTCCATAAAGTAACAGAGCATTTCTGTTATTGTGATGCAGTAAATTTGTTTTCTGTATTTTGTTTTGCACATCAGTTGTCCATCTGTTTGCTTGGTGTGTCTTATTTGTGTTGAAGAAACATGAGGGAGGGACTCAGAGGTAATGCTTTTATTTCTTACCGGTAATGACTTTACTCCTAGTACTTCTCCCTCGTTTTCCTTCATATTCCCTCCACACTCTTGAAGGTGAGGGAGGGATGCAGAGGTAATGCTTCCATTACTTACTGTTAATGGTATTACTCCTAGTCATTCTCCCTCACTTTCTTTCAGATTCCCTACCGCCCTCCTGAAATGGAACAACTGAGTTTTTCTCATTTGGCTTGTTTATATACAGGATGAAGCAGGAAGACGAAAGAGATTTTATTTTTGGGAAAGTGTTGTCTAACTGCAGACGAGGAAGCCTCATTTGTGTTGAAGGAATTGGAGGGAGAAGGACTAGGAGTAACGCCATTTACCTGTAAGTAATAGAAGCAGAACCATAGGTGCACATCAGTGGGCAGAAAACAGTGAATTGTTAACTTTTCACTACCAAAATAGGTGGGGCAGTAGAATTTACAACCAGCAGGGCAAAGTAAGGTCAAACCCCCCTGGGGCACCTTGAGACTCACATTAAGATTTACTAGATGCAAACATTTCCTGAAAACAACTGTGCAAATCACAGTGTAAATAGATCCCTAAAAAGTGATACAGAGTTTTCCAAACGTATTGTGAGGAGGCCCACAATTATACAGAAAAAGGTTTACCAATGGCAGAAGTGAAGTCGCCCATTGCAACATGAGCAAGTATATTTGTAACACATGATGATGGTCGTAAATTAGAAACTAATTTTCTTAAAATTAATTTAAATTCAAGTAGACAATCCAATGAACAATAACCAATTGAAAAAAATTAAGGTAGACCTAAAGTTCTGAAACACCTTCTGCGGAAACCATGATGAACAATGGATTCTCATAAGTTAAGTTATGAGGATGCGTTTAAATTAATTACCTTACTGATAAAAACAAGATCTGCATCATTGGCATGATGAAAACCTGGGTCAGTAAAAAATAACAGATAACTTGATGCACTATAATCAAATCCTTTCTTGGCATGTCCTCCCCATTCTTTAGCTCTAAACATTGGATGTCTGTAGTCTCTGAACAATTGAAATACCTATTACGACTATTGATGCTTCAAAATGTATTATAACCTCTGAAATTCAACAATTGGATGGGTGGAATTCATCAGTTCCAAAGGTTTGGCATGTCTTCATCAATGTAAATTCATCTATACAGGTTGCCAAAAATGTTTAAAGGCTAAAACAAGAATCAACAAGCTTGAACATGAACAAATAAAGATACCTAAGATAAGCTTATAAAAAGATACACTGACTCAGAGTGGCAAAAGGGCAAAAATAATTCAACAAATGCCCAGAATATCTACAGAAGCAGGCAGGTTAATGCGAAATAACATCAACATTTGTATCCAGAAGGAGCTGGTTCGGCTGATGTCTTAGATTCATGTGGTAAAAATCCACACTGAATTATTCACCGTGCAAGCCTACAAGGCCTATGGCATATTCAACGCTCTGTTGAGAGCATCACCAAAAGATCTGTTCTTAGGAAACGTTTAAAACATATACATCTTTAAGCTACCTTCTAAATGGTTAATTAGAACTGCTCTATGATCGAGGTAATAAGATCAATAATGTACAGGTTATATACTTCTCCTATTCCCAATTACAGTCCTATTTAACATGGTCTTAATGCCCAGAAACAATCTTGCGTAGTCATCCCACCCTTCCCTTCCCAACTGAGCCAGCAGTAGTTGTGACTGGATCAGTCATAACTGAGAGTAAAACAAAATAAGCTGTAAGCCTATATCAACCATTATGGGGAGGACATTGCAGCACTGGATTTACCTCCAGATTTAGTAGGTCAGTCCAAAATCAATTAAAAATGCAGATATAAATACAGTCCTATTTACCATATTGTGGTCACAGGGAGACATGGTTTAAATTAATTTGCTGTATACATTTGCCAAGCTATTCATTAACAAATTTCTCTGATTAACATGCTATATTGGCTTTTGTGCCCTGTCTATTATGTAAAAATGTTTTAGTTGTTAAGGTGTTAGCAATAGAACCCAAAACAAAAGGTTAATCCATGGTGCTTTCAATAACAGAAATCCAAAAAGCAGCATCACCTTTAAATGATACAATTGGCAAGTGATCATTTCCAGGGACTTTGTGTACAATTATTCAAGCAGGCTGTACAACACGTTTTTCTTTAATACTATTTAATTTGTACGTCTCTTGGCTTTTAGAGAGCAACATATGCTGCTTATGATTCCTTTTTATGCATTAGCCTTAGGTCAGAGATAAGTGTACTCCAACAGTTGATTACCAAAACTGTATTTTTTAGTGATGGTTAAGTCTGCTCATGCACAATAAAGTATACACACAGACTAATAATGCAGGATCTTTCTCTTTGAAACAGGTGCAGCCAAAATAAAATATGAAATACACAATACACAGCCCCTTACAAAATGGCTTGCTTTTTCACTGCCAACCACTGGAATCGTTTGGGAAAGGTCCGGTCATATTTGTTCTAGAACTTTTCTAGAGTCACTCTAAATGTTCTTTTTAGTAGCATGAACGTGTAAAGAGGAGAAAAATCATTAATACACAGTCAATTAGCCAGCAACTCTCCTTGAAGCATAATAATCCACATACAATTATATAAGGTTAGTTGATTTATTACAAAATCCAAAAATAGCTGGACATAGAAACATCTCAACGCAAGTATAGAAATACAAAGGAATTTGCATGAATCCAAATCTATGAATCCAATTTAAACGGTGCAGCATGAACAAAACTCTAAATTCAAGAAGTAGGAGAAATAGAATCAGGAAGCTTGAGTCCAAAATTCCCTGCATCGATGGTTGATGAATGAAGAGCATTAAATATATCCCGACTCTATCACTATGGGGACATCCCTACATGATCAATTAAAACAAAAAGGGAAAAGTGATAGTACATGGATTATTCCTAAGAAGTCTCTCCAACATCAATGTGTCAAGCCACTATCACAAGAGAAAGAGCTCATTCTGACATGCTCCCTCTCTGAAGGCAAGAAAGAAGTGGGCACTGTCCCTAATTCCAACAATCTGTAATCCACAGGTAGCTTTCCATAATGCCCAGCCTGCGCATAGCTAACAATGGAGACAGTCATGGGAGTACTTTTCCACAGTGTTCCCCATGTACATCCCTCATAACGATTGGTCCTTGGTTCATTTGGCTTCTCCTGTGTGAATCCATCTTTATCCCCTCCAAACCAAGTAACTGTAACATATTTATCCAACACGACAAGACAAAAGGCAATAAGGGATACTAAAGAGCCGCACCACCGCGCTATAAACACATTAGTATACTTATTCAATTTAGGATGTTGCCCACCTCATTAATCCACTGCCAAAGGATTTTATCATAAATGAACAATACAAAAAAGCACAGAGAGGCAACAAAACAAGTATCTAGTGCATCAATGCAACTATATCAATCAAATCCCAGATCCTCCTTGATTTCACAATGATGAATCTTTATTTGTTTTTGTCACACAGACTGTAAAATGATGTTTCAGGACAGCCAACGCGTTTCGCCCCACAAGGGTCTTCCTCAGGGCTGTAAATACAACATAATGAAAAAATCACACTTGTGTCCTATACAGATATTTATAAGTAAATTAGACACAGATAACATTCATCGATCTGAGGTAATATTCCCAACTTCTAATACAAGAATGTTGCTAAAGAGATTGACCTCAAATGGTAGAAAAAAGGAGAAACACCAAGCACAAGATGAAAAGAGAGAAAGAAAAGACAACACCAGTTTGCATTTTTAAAGTACTACACCAGAACGGGAAGCCCATGAAAAGTCACAGAAACTCAAATTGACCATGTCGCCATATATAGGCCTCAAACACGCAACTTGTGTATATTATTATACCAGGCTGTTGTCCACTGTCCAATGGTCATATGTGATGAAATACGAACATGTAGACACCCCACACGTGATGCCACCTAAAACCTCAAGAGGCGTAAAGAAAAATCCTCACCACGCTCCACAGCGGTAAACAGGTGGAAAGATTCACTAGTCGTTCCGAATACGATGTTGTCTTAAAACTAGGGAGGAGAATATTTAAAGTCAATCAATAAAAGGAATACTTACAGTGAATTGCCATACAGAAAACTATCCTCACAAAGAATAAAAACTAACACGGTACCATAGATATGAAAGTAAGTCCATAGATACCTTTAAAATGCGAAAAACATCAATCCTTTCTGAAATGATGTCAAAACCAGATCTCTTCTGAAATGCTTTCTATTGATTGGATACGCACACGTTATGTATCAGAAACACGAAGAAAGTGCGCTTACACCAATGTAACCATCACACAGATTCATCTATTACGTAGGGATGCTAAGCATGGATAGGGAGTAATGCCTAGACACGTTTGAAAAGTTATTTCCTAACGTCCCACTGAAACTCACTAGCTCGTAAATCACTATGATTTTTTAGACATACCGCGCTAAGCCAACACCTATCAAAAAAGTGAATTTGACCGCCCTCAGACTTGATTTCAAACGTGCAAGCATTTTGTGAAAATCACATAAGCATCCCCTACGTAATTGATGAATTCCTTTTAGCTTGTAGAGAGTGTCCCTTTGATTACTTTACTTATAGGGTGGATATATTATATTTACCCGTGTTCTTGGTACCATTTTTTGCACTTCCTAATCAAGGCATGGAGGGAAATTTTTGAAGAAAATCTGTGGCAAAAGGAACAAGGGCAGTTAAAAGTGGATTTAAATTGAGGAAATGAACAAAATTTGACCCAAACTATTCCTCGCAATCTCCAGGATTTCCAAAAGAGAGATCTATTTTTCATAGTAATAAGACGATTGTGCCACAAAAGGCAAGAAAAAAGGATTCTTTTGAATTAATCATTGGTTGAGTAAGTGGTTTTAATAAGGAACATGTATGTTTAAATAAAGGAAGAGAAGTCTGAGGAGTTTTGGCTGAAAAAGCCAAAATTTCCTTCAAAGAGAAAGGTACGAGCAATGAACGCTCAATAGAAAGCCATGAAGGGGTAAAGGGGGAGGAAGCCCAGAGCACCCATCTGGAGGCTTGACGAAGGGTAAACGATTTATGACAGTTCCGAAACTCTGGAAAATTTACACCGCGGTTGGATTTTGTTTTCCGAAGAAAGGATAAAGACAGTCTAGATTTTTTCGCATTCCAAAGAAATTTAGAAAGTAGAGAGTCTATCTTTTTGAATAATGAGGAGGAATAAAAACAGGAAGCATAGAAAAAATATATAGTAAAATAGGAGTAATCATCATTTTGATGGAATCAAGATGTCCCCACCATGAAAGAAATAAAGGGTTCCAAGAGGAAAGTAATTTATCAATACAGGATCGAGCATCTGTCATAGTAAGACTGACTGAGGAAGACATAGAATTTGAGAACCATATTCCTAAATATTAGATTTTTTAACTATTCCACGAGAAACCAGTGGAAGAAAAAGAGTGGTGTGTACAAAATGTTGTGAGGGGGAGAATTTCAGTTTTATCAGCATTAATCTTATAGCCCGAAATTAAGGAGAATGAGGACATTTCTTGTAATAGAGAAGGAATAGAAATGGCAGGGTTGGAAATTAAAAGTAAAATGTCATTGGCATATGCTGAAAGTTTTAAATGGTGATCTCCATAATAAAAAACAGAAATAGAATTGTTATTGCGGATCGAAAACAAAAAGGGCTCAAGAGCTAAAATGAAAAGAAGAGGGAGGAGGGGACAACCTTGATGGACTCCATGCTGTAGAGAAAAAGAAGAGGATGTGCAACCATTAACTAGAACCGAAGCTCGGGGAAGAGTATAACAAGGAGATAAGAGATATTATGTTGGGGCCAAAACCATACCAATTAAGAGTTGAAATAAAAAGGACCAATCTACCCTGTCAAAAGCTTTTCAGCATCAACGGAGATAGCTGCAAGGGAGGTGGAAAGAGAGGAGATTTTGTTTGAAACATTAAGAAAAAGCCAAAAATTATCTGAGGTAAGTCTAGATTTAACAAAAAACCACATTGTTCTTTACTGACCAGGTAGGGCAAAAGGGGTTCCAACCTCATTGCGATTAATTTAGCAAATGCTTTATAATCAACATTGACGAGGGATGTAGAACGATAATTTTTGCAATTCATAGGGTCTCTCCCTTTTTGTATATTAAACAATTCATAGCATTTTGGGAAGTACCACTCGCTATACCAGAGAGTGAAAAGGAATGAAAAAGTTGAAGGAGTTTAGAAAGTAAGAGAGCAGAAAAATACAAATAAAGCTCGACCGTAAATCCGTCTGGGCCCGGAGATTTACCTTTGTTTAGAGCTGATAGGGCAGAAGAAAGTTCATCAAGAGAAAGATTCATGTGCAGAGAAATTAAGAGAATCATTAGAAGGAGAGGGAATAGTATAGAGATAATAATGAATAGAAGAAATATAAGGAGGGGATTCCGGTTATGGAGGTCTATATAAAACAACATAAATTCATCAAGGACTTCTGCATCTTTATGAAGAAGTTTCCCATCTGAAGAAAATATGGAATCAATTAGAGAGTGATCTTTCTGAAATTTAGGCTAATTGGCTAGTAATTTAGCTATTTTATCACGGTCGCCATAATAGCGAGCATTACAGCGCAAAAGTATAGGAGAGGTATTATCAGTAGTAGTTTTATTAAATTAAAATTTAGCATGAACAAGTTCTTGAATAACAGAATCTGATTAAGAAGTATAACATTTGTGCTCCACTGATTTGATATTTGCAAGTAAATATTTGTGTTGCTGGGTAAAGCATTTCTTTTTTTGGGAAACACAATCAATAATAAAGCCTCGAGCAGTAGCTCTGAAGGAGTCCCAAATTATATGATAGGGAGTGCTGGGATTGTCGTTTAGCATAAAAAATTCTTCAGCGAAGGAAGTAAATGCAGAGGAAAAGATAGGATCTAGCAAAAGGGAATTATTAAACTGCCAATGGGAAGACCTAGGGTGTGGAAGGAGCAAATCAGAATCAGTAACAATTGGAGCATGATAAGTAATTACAATAGGTTCAATTGAAGAGGAACCACGATTTTGAGAGAGAGATTGGGAAAGGAAGATATAATCTAGGTGGGAAAAAGAGTTGTGAGGAGGAGAGAAAAATAAAAAGTTAATAGTGTCAGGATGAGGGAGCCTTCATACATCAACTAGATGAGCTTGCGAATAGAGTGGAGAAATTGCTTGTGGGATTTATGAGGGGTAAAACGTACCTGTAATTTTCGGTCAAGAAGGGGGTCAACAACATGATTGCAATCACCTCTAAGAATAAAGAAATCATCTCTAAATTGCATACGTTGGTGTGTAATAGAAGGCCAAAAAGAAGAATCCAGATTAGTAGGGCTATAAACATTAAATGCGGTCAAAGAAATATTGTCGATAAGCACCTTGGCTAAAACCATCGCACTTCTGTGTCAATTTCTTGGGAAACAATTTCACATTTCAATATTTTATAACACATAATGATAACTCAATTTTTCATAGATGGAGTGGGAGAGACTAAGACAGAACCAACCCAACCCTTTTTTAAGTTTAAGGCGATTCTGAGAGATAAGTCTCTTGTAGAAAAAACAAATCAGTATTGTAAGAGGCAAGATGAGAAAGTATTCTCTGTTGTTTAATTGGGTTAATTAAAACTTTCACATTCCAAGAAATAACTCGGAATGAAAAAGGATCAACAAAATGTATATAACAATACGTTCAACAGTAAGATAATAATTGTAAAAAATAATTAAAACAAAATAGTAAAGAGAAAGAGTACACTGAAATGATTGTGTAGAGAGGAATGTCACAGGGAGAAAAAGGAATGGAACAAAGGAAGATGCCAGGCAACAAGAGAAAGAGCAGAGTATGAAGTGAAAAAATTAAAGAGACACCAAAAGAAAAAAGGGAAGGAAGACACTAAGGAATGAAGAGAAAAAAAGGGAAAAAAGCTAAGAGTAAAAAGAGATGGTACATGTCAAAAAAGATGACTGTAAACATACCTGTACAGGGGAACACAAGGAAAAGGTGAGAGAAGGTAACGGACAACATGGACGGCACAACTAACAGAGGCAATGCACCACACAGGAACATCAAGATAACATATTCAGGGGTGGGAACTTCAAGGAGGCGAAAGGACCTGTGAGAAGAACCAAAAGGTTAAATAAACAACGTGTCATGGAACTGAATAGCATGCAATAATAAGCAAAGAATCCAAAACATCAAATATAGTAAAGTAGTTGTGGGAGGACCCATGATCTCCATTGAAGATGATGAATGAGAATGGATAAATCTCCTGAGATGAGCAATGTAGAGGTTTTATTCATGAAAGTTACTTTGAATAAGCATGGATGAAATAAGCCATAACGAGCACCCAAAGACCGAAGAGCGGGCCAAAGATCCAGGAATTATTTGCGTCTTTTGGTGGTAGATAAGGAGACATCCTGAGAGATAAAGAGTTTGGTGCGCAATCGGTTCAATTGCTTCATGGCTTTAGCAGTGTGGAGGACCTGTAGAAGATCTGTGATTTGGAGAAATAGGAGAATCAGTCCACGAAGTTTGGATGGAACAGAAGAAGTGGACCCAGTCTATGAGCTCTTTGAATATTCAATTTGGTAGTAGAAGGGAGATTCAAGAGTTGTGGAAGAAAGGAGGTGAAGTGCGATACCGGGTTGTCACCCTCAAGACCTTCAGGAAGACCATATAGATGAAGGTTGTTAAGTCGATTTCTATCTTCAAGATCTTCAGAAGCTCTTCTTACTTGCAGGACCGCCCTCTCCAAACGTGAAATTCTGGAGGACGAATCCTGGACATTGCTGATTTGTTGTTATACCATGGTAAGGTGAGAATCCATAACTGACCATTTAACATCCATCACTTGCAAACGCGAGTTGGTATCCTCAATAAATGGTCTGAGAGCTTGAATTACCTCCAAAACGATGTCCAGCGAGACAGGAGAGGCAGGCTTGGGAGGAGAGGGAGGATCCTGTTTGAGAAGTTTACCAGTAGGCAATGGTAGTTGGGTTTGGACACCATAGTCGGAAAAGCTGAAGGATGTGAAGACGTCGCTAGAGGAAATTCCTCAGAAGAGGGTGAGAAGGTAATACCAATTGTTGTGGAGGTGGAAGAAAGGACTGTATCACTGGATTTAAGCTTTTTAGATGAATGAAGTAACTTCTTGCTCCTACCCATGAAACAGGGCAGCCACTGATGAAGAGATAGGATATAGTAGAGAAAAAAATATGTGACGCTGGTTTAAAAAGCAGAGACTGAATGTTGGAGTAATTATTGAGACCAACAGATGTGGGAGCACTGATGGAAAAGAGAGGTATTTTCGGGATGCAGGCATATTAGTTAAAGGAGTCTGCCTGAGCATCGATATTTCGCTTCAGGAATACATCTAAGGCAGAAACTATCACCAATTTGTTTTAAAAAAGGGCAGTCCAGGGCACAAATTGATGGAGAGCTAAGGTAAAAGCTATGCAGGGGAGTAAAACACAAAATGGCGGCCATAAAAGCCCCTGAGAGTCACCTGAAACAGAGGCATCTTCAGAATGCAGGCATCAGTCATAGAAGAGTCCTGCAGCATTGGTATTCTTTTCAGGAATACATCACAGTCGCGCCGAAGACGTCATGAAAAACACCGAAATCGGAGCTGAAGGCTTGGTGCGGCGTGGAGCTCCGTCAGGCGGCACCGATCTTTGGTCACGGTGTGCGCGGCCTCCAGGATCTTTTGACCTTAACTGCACATGACTACTTTTCATAACAGTTTCTTCCACTGAGTTAGACTCTGTCACTCGCAACATTACAATCTCCCTCAGAGTCTGTAAGAGGATATTAAGTTGCTTGACCCCCCTCAGATCCACCTGGTGTGTACCCAGCCTCTTAAGGTATCTCTACAGCTTGACTTGTCCCCTCCGGTGACCCCTCGGTCATGGCTGAAAGTTCTGCTGGGAGAGGAGCTGTTTAATCAAAGGGACCTAGGACTTGTTGTATGTGAGCGGCAGGGACCCAATTTGGCACTCCACCACACTTCACAGCGGTTGTAATCACCAGTATCACATGGTATGGGGCATGCCAAGGAGAATCGAGACAGTTTTTTCTCATATGCTTTCTGATGAGAACCCAATTTCCTGGATTCAGGTTTTGGCAAAGACAAAGATCCATTGATGTCTGTGCAGATGCTGCTTCAACCTGATGAGACACAGAATGAACAACGTCAGCCGATCCTTTACGATAGTTAAGGACAAAATCATCTGAGATGTTCACTAACATTGTAGAAGGCACAGCAGGCAAACACATTTCATGGAGTGACAACCCTGTCCTCGTATCAGGGATGCTGCACAGACTCATTAGCAATAAAGGTAAAGCATCGGCCACTTCAAAGATTTTGAAGCACACACTTTAGCCAACCTCGATTTCATGGTACCATTTATCTGCTCCACCATTCCTGATGCTTTTGGCCTGTCACTACAATGTTGTCTCTGATACACATTGAAAGAGGTGCACAGCAACTTCATAACATCATTGTGGAAATGCTGCCTCTATGCGACTTCAATGTAGTTGGAAATCGGACACTAGGAATGAGTTCGCTCAACAACCTAGCTACTGTGTGGCTATCACACCTCATAGTCGGATAGGCCTCAACCCATCTAGAGAAGATGCACATAACAACCAGAATGTATCTTAACCCATTGCACATAAGCATCTCAACAGAATCCATTTGTACCTGATTAAAGAGGCCCCCTGATCTGCCAATGTAACTCAAGGCAACAATGGCCTTCTTCACAACATACATTTGTTGACATACAAAACACCAATGGCACACATCTTCCTCAATCACTTGAAACCTCGGATTGAATCAAGCCGGTTTGAACAGTCTCACCTTCACATCGCTTCCTATGTGAGCTGCTCCATGAATTTGCATCACCATTGGATGTAATAAACAAGTTGGTAACACTGCCATACCATCAGCTGATCCCCAAATGTCATCTTTCCCTTTTTCACAACCTGCTCTGATCCAAGCCACTTGTTCCTCCTCTGTAACCTTCATTTGCAAAGACCTTACTTCATCCCATGTGTCGGAAACTGATTGTGACTCGGATTTTTTCAGAGACACAACATGCTTGGGTCAAGGCAATGATTTCAGCTACTTGTGTGAAGTGTACTCTCTTTAACCAAGCAGCTTCCAGCACTCTAGAAATGGTCCAAACAGAAAATGCTGCTCTCAAATTTCATTGTCTCTTATGCACCAACCATTAATGAAGAGGACTTGATCAGTATCAAACAATGGCTCATTGACAGTGTCTGGTCTCAGTTTCATACAAAGTTCAGTGACATCTAGACAGTCATGGTCTTCACATTCTTCCCCATCGGCACTTGGAGCAGGTAACAAGGTAGCATGATTTAATATAGAACACTGCTTCACAGTAACTTTTTCAATGGCAAGAAGCACCGTCTCATACCTTGACAACCTTTTATTTGTTAAATGCTGCATTTTGGTTCTCGTCATCAGAAGCTCAACTGAGTGTGGTACATATACTGTAAGAGGATGACTCATCACAATGCTCTGACGCTAGAAAGATGCGTTCCCCTGGGCTTGGGGTACCGTCCTCCAGTCACTGCCTATGACCCTATTCGATAGGGTTTGTGATAACTTTTCTTCAGCTTAACCCATGTGATTCACAAATCACTCTCATTCAATTTTAGTTGAAGATATTTGTTTCATTATTTCAAATTTCATTGCTCCTTTTTCTTATTCAATTTAAATCCTTCTTTATAATGAATCCAATGCATTTCGGCTTTATAAAGAAGCCTTCATCAGGGAATGGTTCTAAAGACAAAAAAGCAGCCGTTTATACACGAGGCTGGAAGCTTAATACTAGGTCTAGTGTATTATCTAAACATTAGTGCCCGTGCATCTAACTATATCGTGATAAGGTGATAAGGTAAATTTGCTACATGTGGTTTATATCGGGCTGAGACTATAGAATAACCTAATGTAATTGTATCTATTGTGCTCTATTTACCGAAGTGACGCCGGTCCGATACTAGAATGAACCAAACGTTACCGTGCTTAGTCTTTACATTCTATATGCTAAGTTACACTTACTTTGTAATGCTGGATTGGATTGTCATCCTCTCGTTCGCCGTTTCAAAGCAGTGATCCTTCCCATTACCAGCTCGAATACAAGCGTGTCGGGTAAGTCTATCTTAGCGGAAATGATGTGTGTGCTGATGTAATCAACATAAGTGTAGGACTAAGTAACAGGCTCCATCTTGGAAGTACCAATACTGGGATGTCCCTATGTAAGTATCTTGTCTGAGTTCAGCTTCAGGCGGCTGAGCTTCATCCATTCTGTGACGTCTTTCATTCCTTCCTGTAGGTTGGTTTTGGCGGTGGCTGGGTCTTTGGTGAGGGAGAGTATCAGCTGGGTGTCATCGGCGTAGGAGAAGATGTTGTGTTTGCATGCGATGGCGACGAGGGGGCTCATGTAGATATTGCAGAGGGTCGGGCTGAGCGAGGAGCCTTGGTGTACGCCAAAGATGATCTTATTTATTTATTTAACGATTTGTAGAGCGCCTGGTGACCTGGAGGCATCCCCGCGCTGTGAGAACTTGAGTTGGCCAAAGGGGGAAATGGGCTTATTTTGGAAAGAGAAGAGTTTTTAGCTGTTTGCGGAAGCGTAAGTAGCAGGGTTCCAACCGCAGACAGCGGGGGAGCGAGTTCCAGCGTGAGGATGCTTTTACTGAGAAATGCCGCCCTCCAGTGCGTACCCTCCTGAATTTGGGGACATTAGCCAGATGCTCGATGTCCGAGCGCAGAGGTCTCGAGGCTTTGTACGGGGTGACCATGTCTCTAAGAATGGAAGGGCCTTGACCCCTAAGGAGTTTGTGGGCGATGCACATTGCCTTAAACTCGATCCTCTCTCGCACTGGCAGCCAGTGGAGAGCCTTAAGCGCCGGTTTGGCAGAGGCTCTAGAGGGAAGGCTCATCAGCAGTCGGGCAGCCGCATTTTGGGTACGTTGTAACTTGGTCAGATTATTTTCGGGGGCTCCTAAGTAGACGGCATTGCAGTAGTCCAATCGTGCAAGAATCAGTCCTTGAACCAGGAGTTTCCTGGATGGGGGGGGAAGCAGCGGAAGGATCTTACGGACTGATCGCATGAGTCCGAAGCAGGTTCCCGCTGTTTTGGTTGCCTGGATTTTCATAGACAGGTCTGGTTCTAGCCAGACCCCCAGACTCTTGATTTCCTTCTTCGGGGCGGGCACCTCACCCATAGCAACGGGCCAAACAGATGGTGGGATTGCTGACCATTTCTTGCCCATCAGCATGACTTCAGTTTTAGACCCGTTGAGTTTGAGTGAGGAGTCGCACATCCAAAGGTGGATTTCCTGGAGGCAGTGCAGGAGGTTGTTTGGGCAGTGGTCAAGGTGTGAGAGCGAGACGACCAGTTGCGTGTCGTCCGCATAGCTCACAATCTTGATGTCGAAGGGGGCAACTATGTCCTCTAAAGGGGCCATATAGGCATTAAATAGGGTGGGACTAAGTGAGGACCCCTGGGGCACCCCACTAGTCAGAGGCAGGGAATCAGAGCGGGAATTGCCATCCCAGACCTGGAAGGAGCGGCCCGAAATGACTCTATCCATGCCAACGCGGTGCCCCCGAGTCCCGCCCTGGCCAGCCGGTGGAGCAAGACACGGTGGTTCACCGTGTCAAAGGCTGCACTCAGGTCCAGGAGGATCACTGCCACTGACCCCCCTGAGTCTAGAATGCACCTTGCCTCCTCGATGACAGCGAGGAGGGCGGTGTCCGTGCCTTGGCCAGGACGGAACCCAGTTTGGGACTGACGCAACAGGTTATTGGATTCCAGGAACTGGGATAACTGGGCGTTGACCAGTTTCTCGGCCATTTTGCTGATGGCTGGGAGGAGCGAGATCGGTCTGTAGTTGGCCAGATCGGTGGGGTCTAGTTGGGGTTTTTTAAGAAGGGCTTTAACTACCGCCCCCTTCCAGCTAGGAGGGACGGAGCCTTGGGACAGCGAGGTGTTGATGTTATGTTATGTTATGTTATGTTACACACATTTGTATTGCGCACAGATGCCCCAGCTAAGGGGCGTCCTGGCGCATGGCAGGCAAATGTGCAACAAATACCAAAAACACAACAACTAAAAGCAAAGGGGAGGTTTATTTTTAAAAAAGAAAGGTCTTCAGAGCTTTGCGAAACGCTAACAGATTGTCTATTAGCCGCAACTCAACTGGGAGGGAGTTCCAAAGCTCGGCTGCCTTGACCCGGAAGGACCGGCCACCAACCCGACACAGCCTGTATCGGGGGATCACGGCAAGAGCTTGGCCCCCCGATCTCAAAGAGCGTGTTGGGACGTACCAAGACAAAAGATCTTCAAGAATTTGGGGACCTCCTCCCCTCAAGATCTTAAACGTCAAACAAAGCACTTTAAACTGGATGCGTGACTTGATGGGCAGCCAGTGCAGCGATCTCAGAGTGCCAGAGACGGAGCTCGTACGAGGTAAGCCAACAATGGCTCTCGCCGCGGCGTTCTGCACACGTTGGAGGCGGATAGTCTCTGCCACGTTGGTCCCTACCAGGAGAGAGCTTGCATAGTCCAGGCGAGATAACACAGTGGCCTGGACTATCAGCTGCCTGGTACCACGGTCAAAGAACTTCAGAATGGGACGCAGCGACCGCAAGATACCAAAACAGCAGGCCGCGATTTTTTTCGAATGGCCCACGTAGCTGAGAGCCGGGTCCATCCATACTCCCAAATTCTTTAGTTCAGTGACCGGGCGGGGGACCGGCCCCAGTTCAACGGGCCACCACTTGTCCCCCCAAAGTTCCGCCCTCCTACCGACGATCATGATCTCTGTTTTCTTTGCGTTGAGCTGGAGACAGTTGTTCTTCATCCAGCTTGCCACCGCCCTAAGACCACTCTGAAACCTAGGGGCGTCCCGGTCCGCATCCCCGCTGATCGTAACCGCTAGCTGAGTGTCGTCGGCATATGAGACCATAGTCATGTCCCATTGCTTGACGACCTCAGCCAGCGGTCTCACGTACAGATTAAACAGCGTGGGGCTCAGCGAGGAGCCTTGCGGGACTCCCTGTCTCAGCGGATGGAATTGGGACTGGAACGGTGGCAAAGCAACGCTAAAGAAACGATCGTCCAGGAAGGAGCGAAACCACTGGAGGGCAGTGCCACCCAGCCCAACCTCCTCCAGGCGATGAGCTCCATGATTGGGGACATGATCGCAGGGGCAACTGCTTGCAGGAACCTCATGGGAGCAGGGTCACACGGGGAGCCGCTTTTTACCTTGGCCAGAGTCTTTCCAACCTCGTCCAGCGAAACCGCCCTAAAGGCGGTCATCTGTGGGAGGGAGGTGTCTCCTGGACGGGTGGCAGGCGCAGCGTTGTCCCTGTCAGTTAGCTGGGTAGGCTGCGGGAGTGAGGCTAGGATGTGGGAGATTTTGGAATCAAAGTAGATTGCAAGTTCATTGCTCCTGTCTGGAATGGTCCTGTGGGAGGGTTGTGGTATTTTTAGGAGCTCTTTGGCAATGAGGTAGGATTCCCTTGCCGAGTTGGAGGCATTTTTTATCCTCTCGTCGTAGTAGGAGGCTTTAGTGAGTTTCAGAGCAGATTTATATGCTCTCACCGACCCTCGGTAGGCTTCCTTACTAGAATGGAGCCAGTCCTTCCTCCACAGTCGCTCTGCTTTTTTACAATCCTTGCGGAGGGTTCTGAGCTCCGGGCTGAACCAGGGGGCTGACCCTGTCTTTCCGCTTTTATCTTCGCGGGTTTTTATAGGGAGGATGGAATCGAGAGAGTTGGAGATCCACTTCCTGAAATTACTGTCTGCTATGATAGGATCCTCTGAGGGAGCGGGGGTGGTTGATTCCAGGGCTCTGGCCCAGTCCTCTGTTGAGAGTCTGGACCATGCCCTGTCTCGGATGTACGTGACCGGCTTGTGGGGCTTCCTGAATTCTACTGGCCAAAAGAGAGGGACCAAAAAGTGGTCCGTCCAGGGGAGGGCGCAAGAAGCTTTGGCGTGGAGGGTGTGAACATTCGTAAAGACTGGGTCTAGCAGGTGGCCCTTGATGTGAGTGGCTCCAGAGTTGGCCAGTTGGAGACCATAGGCAGCCAAGTCTAGAATCAGGTCGGCGGCCCCTGAGTCTAGGGGGCCGTCAAAGTGGATATTAAGGTACCCCAGCACAGTGAAGTTGGGGGTGGAATGAGCCAGTGCTGATATAGATTCTAGTAGGGCGCTCGCAAAGGGGCCAAAATGCCCACGGGGGCGGTACACCAGGAGGCCTGCCAGTGAAGTTGTCGGGGCCAGCTGGATGGTAAAGTGGCAGCTCTCTGAGTCCATGATGTGTGCGTCGCTGATTCTGCAGGAAAAGTGATCTCTGTGCAGGATGGCTAGTCCGCCTCCTCTGCCAGAGGGACGTAATTGGGACTGGATGAAAAAACCCGGGGGCAGGGCTAAGACCACATCCGAGTCTGAGTGTGTGGTGAGCCACGTTTCCGTAAGGAACAGGATGTCTAGCTCGTGGTCCACAAGTAGGTGATTGATAAGCAGGGCGTGCATGGGGAGGGACCTGCAGTTCAGTTCTGCTAGTTTTAGGCCAGAGCATGAGGTCGGTGCCTGGGTGAGTTGTAGGTGA
Organism: Lissotriton helveticus; assembly: GCF_964261635.1. Taxonomy (NCBI): domain Eukaryota; kingdom Metazoa; phylum Chordata; class Amphibia; order Caudata; family Salamandridae; genus Lissotriton; species Lissotriton helveticus. Next base: position 1,965,616,868 of record NC_136063.1, on the reverse strand, counting down.
GCTGGGTGGCAGAGTGTACAGTTTGTAAAAAGTCCATTTGAGTCATGTATATAATTACACAATGTGTTATTTGTGGGTCTAAGACTTAGAAGGGCGCGGCCCGAGTAACTCACCCTCTTGGTGTCTGGGTCCAGCATAGGGTCTGGCCCTGAGCCCGTTCTAGGGCGGACGGGCGCAGACGGGCTTGCCTTAGGCACGCCTTCGGCGCGCAAACGGCGCTCCCGCTGTGCTCGTCCGCTGCGCTTCCTGGCCAGGCACATTTTATGGCTGGTTGCTGGGGGGAACGACCAGGAGGCGTGGCCTAAAGGGGGCATGGCCACCGTCCTCGCGGTGCCGAGGTTGTTGGGGGCGTGGGAGAGGGTCAAGGCGGCGTGGTCACGCTAGGGTCTGCTGCCCGTTCCGAGTGCCACTCTACAGTGCCCAGGTAGGAATAGTGATTTTAAAAACAGAGTGGTCGGAACACAAGTAATATTTTTAACAAAGAGTAAATCTGAACACAGGTAATTTTTTAAAATAGCAAACTAAAGTCCCGGCTTTCCGCCTCAGGACACAGCAAGATCTGAACGCCAGACGCTAGTAATCAGCGTTTTATACTGGTCTCTGGAAGGGGGCGTGGCCTAAAGGGGCGTGGCCACCGTCCTCGCGGTGCCGAGGTCGTTGGGGGCGTGGGAGAGGGTCAAGGCGGCGTGGTCACGCTAGGGTCTGCTGCCCGTTCCGAGTGCCGCTCTACAGTGCCCAGGTAGGAATAGTGATTTTAAAAACAGAGTGGTCTGAACACAAGTAATATTTTTAACAAAGAGTAAATCTGAACACAGGTAATTTTTAAAAATAGCAAACTAAAGTCCCGGCTTTCCGCCTCAGGACACAGCAAGATATGAACGCCAGACGCTGGTAATCAGCGTTTTATACTGGTCTCTGGAAGGGGCGTGGCCTAAAGGGGGCGTGGTCACCGTCCTCGCGGTGCCGAGGTCGTTGGGGGCGTGGGAGAGGGTCAAGGCGGCGTGGTCACGCTAGGGTCTGCTGCCCGTTCCGAGTGCCGCTCTACAGTGTCCAGGTAGGAATAGTGATTTTAAAAACAGAGTGGTCTGAACACAAGTAATATTTTTAACAAAGAGTAAATCTGAACACAGGTAATTTTTAAAAATAGCAAACAAAAGTCCCGGCTTTCCGCCTCAGGACACAGCAAGATCTGAACGCCAGATGCTAGTAATCAGCGTTTTATACTGGTCTCTGGAAGGGGGCGTGGCCTAAAGGGGGCGTGGCCACCGTCCTCGCAGTGCCGGGGTCATTGGGGGCGTGGGAGAGGGTCAAGGCGGCGTGGTCACGCTAGGTTCTGCTGCCCGTTCCTAGTGCCACTCTACAGTGCCCAGGTAGGAATAGTGATTTTAAAAACAGAGTGGTCTGAACACAAGTAATATTTTTAACAAGGAGTAAATCTGAACACAGGTAATTTTTTAAAATAGCAAACTAAAGTCCCGGCTTTCCGCCTCAGGACACAGCAAGATCTGAACGCCAGACGCTAGTAATCAGCGTTTTATACTGGTCTCTGGAAGGGGCGTGGCCTAAAGGGGGCGTGGCCACCGTCCTCGCGGTGCCGAGGTCGTTGAGGGCGTGGGAGAGGGTCAAGGCGGCGTGGTCACGCTAGGGTCTGCTGCCAGTTCCGAGTGCCACTCTACAGTGCCCAGGTAGGAATAGTGATTTTAAAAACAGAGTGGTCTGAACACAAGTAAAATTTTTAACAAAGAGTAAATCTGAACACAGGTAATTTTTAAAAATAGCAAACAAAAGTCCCGGCTTTCCGCCTCAGGACACAGCAAGTGACTTCTGAGCAGAAGGGAGGGAGGCGGACTCTCTGGGTTCTGTCGGAGCAGAACGAGGTGATCCAGTCCAGGGATTTTCCTTGGATCCCAGTGTTGTAAAGGTGGGTTATTAGGGTGCGATGGCATATGGTATCGAAGGCTGCCGAGAGGTCCAGGAGGATGAGGGCGGTTGTTTCTCCGTTGTCCATCAGGGTCCTGATGTCGTCAGTGGCTGCTATGAGGGCAGTCTCGGTGCTGTGGTTGGCTTAGAATCTGGACTGGGTTGGGTCGAGTGAGTTGTTTGCCTCAAGGAAAGCAGTCAGCTGTTTATTGACGGTCTTCTCGATGATTTTGGCCAGGAAGGGAAGAAGAGAGATGGGGAGGAAGTTCTTGAGGTCTTTGGGGTCCGCTGTGGGTTTCTTCAGCAGGGCGTTGATTTCTGCATGCTTCCAGCTCTCGGGGAAGGCGGCTGACTCGAACGAGATGTTTATGACATTTCGGAGATGGGGTGCGATGATGGTGTCTGCTTTGTTGAAGATATGATGGGGCATGGGTCCGAGGGGGAGCCGGAGTGGATGGAGTTCATGACGTTGGTGGTGTCTTCAGTGCTGATGGGGGTCCAGGCGCTGAGGGTGGTGGTGGGGTTCGCTGGTTGGGTGGCTGGAGGCGGAGTCTGGGGTCCGAAGCTGTTGTGTATGTCTGCGATCTTTCGGTGGAAGAACGTGGCGAGGGAGTTGCAGAGTTCTTGTGACGGTGTGATGTCGTTGTTGCTGGCGCCAGGGTTGGAGAGCGCTTTGACGATGTTGAAGAGTTCCTTGCTGTTGTGGGTGTTGTTGTCTAGTCGTTCTTTGAATGATGTCCTCTTGGTGGTGCGGATTAGCTGCTGGTGTTCGCGGGTGGTGATCTTGAGGGCTGTCATGTTTTCTGTAGTTCATTCGTGGTGCCAGGTTTTTTCAAGGGTTCAGCAGGATTTCTTTGATTCTTTGAGGGCGTCTGTGAACCATGAGGTTTTCCTGTTGCCGGTCATGCCTGGGGGGTTTTTCAGTGGTGCCTGGTCGTCGGCGCAGTTGGTGCTCCACTGTGCGAGGTTGTGGGCTGCTTTGTAGGTGTAGGCGGCGTCGGCTGGTGGGTTCTGGCTCAGCGTTGAGTCGAGCTGGTCTGTGGTGATTTTTCTCCAGCATGTGCGGGGGATTTGTTGCGTGCATTGGTGGGATGAATTCTTTTTGAAGGTGAAGTGGATGCATCTGTGGTTGGTCCAGTGTAGTCCGGAGGAGTGGCTGAAGGAGACGATGGGGTCGAGCGTGTGCCCGGCGTTGTGGGTAGGGGTGTTCACCAATTGCATGAGTCCGAGGTTGGCGAGGTTGATGAGCAGGGTGGTGGTGTTGTTGTCACTGTTTTTCTCCAGGTGGAAGTTCAGGTCCCCTAGCAGGATTTATTCTGGTGAGTCTAGGGCGTGCGGGCTGATGAAGACGGCGATGGTTTCGCTGAATTGTGTGCGTGGGCCAGGGGGTCTGTAGATGAGCGCTCCTCTAAGGGTGGTCTTGGGGTCGGTGTGGAACTTATGTGAAAAGGAACCTACCAATGAGGGGAACCCCCAAAAAATATTCTAAGTTATCACAGATAGCAACTAAATTCTACCCTATCATTCATTCCGTGAGGTTTGAGGGTCTCAAGGAAATAAATCCAGAAGTTTTCTCTTTTCAACAGTTGTTGATTATTGTCCGTTCCTTCAATGTTTTGGACCAATTCCAAAACTACAAAGTGCAATTGGCTGACTGTATGTGATTTTTCCATGAAATTACAGGCTTGATGCCCTTTGGGCTAAGTTCGCGCATTATAAATAATCCTTCATTCATTCATTCAAGTTCGATTTTTCCATTTTGTTTCTAATGTTGTATTTGTGTTCATTTATTCTGGTTTTTATTTTTCTTGATGTTTTTCCGACATATCCATAGCCGCAGGGGCACTTCAATAAATAAATCACGTTCTTCGTGTCGCATGTGGTTGTAACGTTCAAATTGATTTTGTTACCTTTTCTTGGGTGTGTAATGGTTGTTCCTCTTAATATATTATTGCAATTATGGCAATTATGACACGGAACTGTGCCGCTGTATTCCAACTTCTATTGTATGCTGCTCGTTTTAAGGATCTCTCCTTCGTTTTTTGCTCTTTGGTAAGCAAATATCGGCTTTTCAGAAAAACTGTTCTTGAAATCCTTTTTCTGCGATAATATTGGCCAATGTCTTAGTATGATGCTTTTGTAGGCTTTACTCTTTGTTGAATATTTGGATACTGTTACCATTCTCATTTTAGTTGTTTTGTTGCACAGCACTGGTGAGAACCAGCCCACTAAAAGACCTGTAAGTACATCAACACCATGTGTGACTGATGACATACTGACATTAATGCCTAATCAAGCAAAGGCAAATGTCATGTCACCTCAATTCAAATGTGGCAAACATGAACATCTAATTTGTACTATGTGTAGAACATGCTGACAAAAGTGACCTAACTTCAAAAGATGACTCGATAGCAACAGCAGGTGACTGTGCCATGGATGAACCCAAAGAGGCCCCCCCGGAAGCTAAAGCTGCTGATGCATACTCCCTGGTCTGTTCAGGTGAGGAGGACTGACATGGCCCCTCCTGCGTGCACAGGCCAGGCATTACGTATATGGGAACAGTTGCACAATGTACTGCTGACTGCCCCATAAGTGATTGTGGATAGCCATTTGTGGCCGCATATTCCCACAGTGAAAGCAAACTTCATTGAGTGTGCATGCACAATGAGCCTCTGTGTAGACAAGTAGTCGCTCCCACACCAGCCCAATGACCTTCAGATACAAGGTGTTTTGACCGTCCTGCGCGATTTATTCAGTGCTGAACACAGCTTGTCCACTATTTTTGCGGGGAACTGACCCACAGAGTATTGATAGCTTGTGATACTGAAGGCTGTTGCACACTTTTTATCAGACTTGTGGGCTCTGGCCTTGTCCCTTCCCTCCATGCTTTTCTCAAAGTGCCATCGGGTGTCAGTCCTCTAATTTGCACTTTGCAATTCGCGCGTACTGACCATTACTTTGGCAGTACAGCGGAGCGCGGGGTCTGAGATTGCTCTCACGCCATGTCTGACCTTTCAGTGGGCCAGGCCGAGCCGGGTCAGTTGCAACTGTACCATGAATGTTATAGGCTAATGTTACGCTATGCCAACTTCACCAGCCTGCAACCCGTCTTTTCCTACAGAAGATGTCTATTTGGTTGACCTGGATCATGAGCTGTGGGTGACTCCTTTGTTGGTCCAATGTGCAAGACTGCTTTGGTGAGATACGTTTATGGAATGCCTTTCAATGTGTCAGGCAGGCTGACAGCTGCGCCTGTGTGTTTGCGCAATGGCTCCTGTGTCATGCTTACATCGAACCTCTCCCAGGTTGCGATGGGTTGCTGCTTGCAACCTTGTGGTGCGAGGAGCACATCTGTTCATTCATACTACGGGATTGAATGGCTGTCCTCTTCGCTGAAGATGAACTGGATCGTCTCTTGGAACTGATTGCCTTCGAAGCTGCCTGTGCCTTCTTGAATTCATAAAAACTTTACAGCAACAGGAACTGTTGGTGACTAATTCAATCATCGTCTTCCTTTATGCATGCCACCTGACAAGATGGTATCGCTTTGTTTGCCCTAAGTTGGCAGGGTATGCCCAGATGTAAGTCCCTCAATCTCTTTGCCACTGGAATCAAGATACCCTGGCTGATGAGGATTATGAACCAGAAAGCGGTCTGAGGATGCTTGTTTCCGGTTCAGAGTAGACATGGCTTGGCAGTTCAGGCTGGACTGTTCCCGTGAGGGACAGGGCCAGACTGATTTGCATATGGCCATGTCTGAACTGGGGTGGCCCAGTGTGCTAAAGAATGGTGATGGATTAAACCCAGATCAGTTGACTAGGGGTGAGTGTTTGATTTGCTCAAACGCTCCGTCCATCATCCCCTTTGGTATAGCTTTGCTCACCCTAAGTTGGCAGGATATGCCCAGATGTGGGTCCCCTGCTCACTTTGCCACTGGATTCAAGATAGCCTGGCTGATGAGGGTTTGAACCCGAAACCGGACCCAGGATTCTTGTTTCCTGTCCAGGGAAGACATGGCTTGGCAGTTCAGGCTAAAATGCTCTCGTGAGGCACAGGGTCAGACTGATTTGGATATGGCCATGTCTGAACTGGGGTGGCGGAGTGAGCTAAAGAATGATGATGGATTAATCCTAGATCAGTTGACTGGGGGTGAGTGTTTGATTTGCTCAAACGCTTCGTCCATCATCCCCTTTGGTATCGGTTTGTTCGCCCTAGGTTGGCAGGGTATGCCCAGATGTGAGTCCCTTGCTCACTTTGCCACTGGATTCAAGATAGCCTGGCTGATGAGGGTTAAGAACCCGAAACCGGTCCCAGGATGCTTGTTTCCGGTCCAGGGAAGGCATGGCTTGGCAGTTCGGGTTTAACTGTTCCCGTGAGGCATAGGGTCAGACTGATTTACATATGGCCATGTCTGAACTGGGGTGGCAGAGTGAGCTAAAGAATGATGATGGATTAAACCCAGAACAATTGACTGGGGGTGAGTGTTTGATTTGCTCAAAAGCTTCGTCCATCATCCCCTTTGGTATCGCTTTGTTCGCCCTAGGTTGGCAGGGTATGCCCAGATGTGAGTCCCTTGCTAACTTTGCCACTGGATTAGAGATAGCCTGGCTGATGAATGTTATGAACCCGAAACCGGTCCCAGGATGCTTGTTTCCGGTCCAGGGAAGGCATGGCTTGGCAGTTCGGGTTGAACTGTTCCCGTGAGGCATAGGGTCAGACTGATTTGCATATGGCCATGTCTGAACTGGGGTGGCAGAGTGAGCTAAAGAATGATGATGGATTAAACCCAGATCAGTTGACTGGGGGTGAGTATTTGATCTGCTCAAATGCTCCGTTTATCAGCCCCTTTGGTATCGCTTTGTTCGCCCTAAGTTGGCAGGGTATGCACAGACGAGGGCCCATTGCTCACTTTGCCACTGGATTCAAGGTAGCCTTGCTAATGAGGGTTATGAATCTGAAACTGGTCCCTGGATGCTTGTTTAAGGTCCAGGAAAGACAAGGTTTTTGCAGTTTGGGCTGGACTGTTCCCATGAGGCACAGGGTCAGACTGATTTGCATATGGCCATTTCTGAACTGTGGTGGCGGAGTGAGCTACAGAATGATGATGGATTAAACCCAGATCAGTTGACTGGGGGTGAGTGTTTGATTTGCTCAAACACTTTGTCCATCATCCCCTTTGGTATTGCTTTGTTCGCCCTAAGTTGGTAGGGATTGCCCAGACGTCAGTCCCTTGCTCACTTTGCCACTGGATTCAACATAGCCTGGCTGATGAGGATTATGAACCAGAAACCAGTCCTAGGATTCGTGTTTCTGGTCCAGGGAAGACATGGCTTGGCAGTTCGGGCTGGACTGTTCTCGTGAGGCACAGGGTCGGACTGATTTGCATATGGCCATGTCTGAACTGGGGTGGCGGAGTGAGCTAAAGAATGATGATGGATTAAACCCAGATCAGTTGACTGGGGATGAGTGTTTGATTTGCTCAAACGCTCTGTCCATTATCCCCTTTGGTATTGCTTTGTTCACCCTAAGTTGGCAGGGTATGCCTGGACGTGGGTCCCTTGATCACTTTGCCGCTGGATTCAAGATAGACTGGCTAATGAGGGTTATGAATCTGAAACTGGTCCCAGGATGCTTGTTTCCGGTCCAGGGAAGACATGGCTTGGCAGTTTGGGCTGGACTGTTCCCATGAGGCACAGGGTCAGACTGATTTGCATATGGCCATGTCGGAACTGTGGTGGCGGAGTGAAATAAAGAATGATGATGGAGTAAACCCAGATCAATTGACTGGGGGTGAGTGTTTGATTTGCTCAAACACTCCAACCATCATCCCCTTTGGTATCGCTTTGTTCACCCTAAGTTGGCAGGGTATGCCCAGACGTGGGTCCCTTGATCACTTTGCCACTGGATTCAAGATAGCCTGGCTGATCAGGGTTATGAACCCAAAACCGGTCCCAGGATGCTTGTTTCCGGTTCAGGGAAGACATGGGTTGGCAGTTCGGCTCGACTGTTCCTATTGTGGAAAAGTAAATTTTGCCATGTTCTGTGTCCCTACGTGTCATCCATCATATGTTATGTGTGCATGATTAAATATGCATATGCATTCCCCATGTTCGATTAATGACGCAATTACAGTTGTGTCCACCTCTAATATGCCAGTTTCTAGTCCTCGTGAATACTACGAATATCAGGCCTATGTAAAGCTACGTGGCCACGTTTCTCAGTGTGCACGTTATTCCATTATAAAGTCCCCGTTTCTAGGCCTCAAAAGGGCCTGGACACCAGATTCAGCTCCTGTCTCCTGAAGCCTCGCTGAGGAGCGATACAGCCCCCACCTGTATCCTCGACCCTTCACTTACTTCCTGCCTTGCAGTGCCCGGTCCAGCCTGGCTCTGCTTCTGAGTCTGCCAAGAATATGTTATGATTCCAGTTATCAGTTCAGTCCTCCTTCTCTGCATTCCTAAACTACTGAATCGCATCAATAGTTTCCGTCATTGTCTAGCCTTCACGTCTCCACGTTAGAGAAATACTGCATTTAATGGTCATTTAATATTCTTCAACACGCACTACATGTAGAATAATGCATGGTCCAGTCTTAGAATCAAGTCAGCCTTTCCTCTCCTGACTTCTAGTTTATATCAACATGTTCTCTAAACATCAGATACTAGATACTGTTTAGGTACATGTCGCCCTGACTCTCCAGACTTCAGTCTCTGCTCCTAGCACAGAGTTCATAGCCCCCAGTTTCTCCTAGTGATACGTCATTGCTAGTTTGCGCGCACCATCAGGTTAGAGGTCCCAGCTCCTCAGGTAGCCCCCTCCATGGTTTCCGCCCCATTCATGACATATTCTGTTACGTTTGCATCACATGTCTATGTATACGCCCCGTTACACCTCTTTTCGCCCTTATCTTTCGCGACTGCTACGCGTCACGCCTTCTGCTCCACCCACTGCTACGCCTACTGCAATGTAATGCTATGTGTTTGCGTTATGTATATATGCTCATGTATTGTTATTAAAAATCAGCGCGCTCATCCCAGATCCAGCCCCAGCAGCTGCTGGGCCCTGCCATCCTATTCCTATGCAGGTTGTCCTGTTCCTGTCCTTATGCTGTATTAAACCTGCAAAACTCCTACTACCTCGAATCTTGACTCTTATTTATTGAGCTATCTGTTATGATATATGTCTAGTCAAAAAGAGAGGTATTATTTATTTATTTACCACATAATGGCGCCCGAACAGGGACTTGCCCTTTCCCCACGCGTCGGTGAAGCCACGCCGACCCCCTGACCCTCTGCAGTCGTGACGGAACTCTTCTGTGCACCGGCAGATATTTCTGCTTCAAGTATCCCTCAGGCCCACGGAGGAGACGGAGGAGGCGGTCCAGCATCCAAACGAGACGGTGGAGGAACGCGGCGAGTCCCGACCAGAGCCCAAGCCAAGAGTTCAAGGTCCGAGGTATCCGGAGGCCCACCCGTAACTGAAGTCCGAAGTTCGTCGTCCGTCGTCGTAGCAGTCCAGTCCAGTCCGAGGCTTTCCGTTCTTGCTGCCCGGTGAGTACCATTACTGGGGTAGTATCTAGACAGGGTCAATCTAAATTGACTCTGGTCCATGGGTTGGTGGTACACAGACTCACAAACGAAGTGTTCACCTAGGTGGATACGGGTCTTGATGCGTCCCTTTATGGGACCGGTATGTTCCGTACTGTTTCAGCAGTGCATCCAGCAACTCTAGTCTGTTCCGTTCTCGAGAAATTCTTGTGTTTCTGTTCTCAGTATTCCAGGTAATATTCTGTCCGAACTGTTATGTTATGATGTTGTTCAATGTATTTCCAATGTCGTGGTATGCCTGAATTGTTTTCCCAGTTGTTATTGTTCCTCGTGTATTGTATTGTGTTCCGATTCAAGTTTACAATGTCTCTCTTTTCGAGATTACGTCAGCTAAAAACTAGAAAGGGTTTGTTAGAAGAAGCAGTTCCTGTTCCGCCGAGGGACAGTCCAGGTCATTTTATGTATCAGAAGCATGGCATAAGCGCCATATTGTATCTAGATTTATGGGTAGAGTATACCAAACAGTTAGAAGAAAAGTATAGATGGCCCGTATCGGGTACATGGGATGCCGAGTGCATCATGCGAGTAGAAGAAGCATTATGGAAAAAGAAAGCCAGACAGTCACAGAAAGATGCCATCGAGTTATGGCGCAAAGAAGCTCATAAAAGAACTGAAAAGGAAATCAGAAAGTCAGAATTAAGTAGAGAATCCTTAGAACGAGCACAAGAAAAAGAACCAATCGAGATAGGTGAACAAGTCAAAGCCGAACAGTCAGACAGACAGAGGCATGCCCTTATTAGGGGTATGTATCCTCTCCTTGCCGAGGGCTTGCCAAAAGCGACCCCAGAGGCATCCAGTAATTTCCCGCCACCATTAGTTCCGACCAAGCTACGTCACAAACAGACCGCAGCTGATATTTTTATTTCGTCCTATTTGGACGACACAGTCCCAGAATATGCAAATCCTGTTCGCGCTCCGCCAGTCCCTGTAAATCAGGCACTTCCCGCTTCTCCAGACACCGGAGTACCTGTTACGGTACCCCCGGTCCAGCCCGCCATACAAGTCCAGCCTGCATTTCCATTTCCCACTCTGCCAGGACGAAGAGCCTCAGTAGACCTAGACTCCAGTTTAGGGGCCGCAGGGGGAGGTACTCCTCAAACCCCGCCGCCACACAAGCGTTTAACGACAGCCGAATTACATGCACAAGCGTCACAGCGTACGCCTAGACATCAGACTGTAGCAGAAATAAGAAAATCCCTTGCCGAATGCGGTTATGATCCAGTCCCAGGCGAGGATAATATGGTTTTATATTCATTCCGCGTAAGAAAGGTGGCCGAGTATCTAGTCACCTTACCGAATATGAAAGAAGATCTAGACAGAATATATCGTTTCATCCGTACAGGGTGTGGAAAAGTAAATTTTGCCATGTTCTGTGTCCCTACGCCTCATCCATCATATGTTATGTGTGCATGACCAATATGCATATGTTATTCCCCATGTCCGATTAATGACGCAATTACAGTTGTGTCCACCTCTAGTATGCCAGTTTTCCAGTCCTCGTGAATACTACGAATATCAGGCCTATGTAAAGTAATGTTGCCACGTTTCTCAGTGTGCACGTTATTTCATTATAATGTCCCCGTTTCCAGGCCTCAAAAGGGCCCGGACAACAGATTCAGCTCCTGTCTCCTGAAAGCCTCGCTGAGGAGCGATACAGCCCCACCTGTATCCTCGACCCTTCACTTACTTCCTGCCTCGCAGTGCCCGGTGCAGCTTGGCTCTGCCTCTGAGTCTGCCAAAAGTATGTTATGATTCCAGCTATCAGTTCAGTCCTTCTTCTCTGCATTCCTAAGCTACTGAACTGCATCAATAGTTTCCGTCATTGTCTAGCCTTCTCGGCTCCATGTTAGAGAAATACTGCATTTACTGGTCATTCAATATTCTTCATCACGCATTTCATGTAGAATAATGTATGGTCCAGTCTTAGAATCAAGTTAGCTTTTCCCCTCATGACTTCTAGTTTATATCAACATGTTCCCTAAACATCAGATACCAGATAGGGTTCAGGCACATGTCGCTCCGACCCTCCAGACTCTAGTCTCTGCTCCTAGCACAGAGTTCGTAGCCCCCAGCTTCTCCTAGTGATACGTCATTGCCAGTTTACGCGCACCATTAGATTAGAGGTCCCGGCTCCTCAGGTAGCCCCCTCCAAAGTTTCCGCCCATTCATGACATATTCTGTTACGTTTGCATCACATGTCTATGTATACTCCCAGTTACACCTCTTTTTACTGTTATCTTTCGCGACTGCTACACGTCACGCCTTCTGCTCCACCCACTGCTACGCCTACTGCAATGTAATGCTATGTGTTTGCGCTATGTATATAAGTTGATGTATTGTTATTAAAAGTTAGCGCGCTCATCCCAGATCTAGCCCCGGCAGCTGCTGGGCCCCGGTTGTCCTGCCGGGCCCTGTCACTCTCACTCTGTTCCTATGCAGGTTGTCCTGATCCTGTCCTTATGCTGTAATAAACCTGCAGAAACTCCTACTACCTCGAATTTTGACTCTTATTTCGTTGAGCTATCTGTTATTCATTCATTCATTCAAAAATAGATCCGGTATTATTTATTTATATACCACATAATGGCGCCCGAATAGGGACTTGCCCTTTCCCCACGCGTCGGTGAAGCCACGCCGACCCCCTGACCCTCTGCAGTCGTGACGGAACTCTTCTGCGCAGTGGCAGATATTTCTGCTCAAGTATCCCTCAGGCCCACGGAGGAGACGGAGGAGGCGGTCCAGCATCCAAACGAGACGGTGGAGGAACGCGGCGAGTCCCGACCAGAGCCCAAGCCGAGAGTCCAAGGTCCGAGGTATCCGGAGGCCCACCCGTAACTGAAGTCCGAAGTCCGAAGTTCGTCGTCGTAGCAGTCCAGTCCCGTCCGAGGCCTTCCGTTCCGTGCTGCCCGGTGAGTACCATTGCTGGGGTAGTATCTAGACAGGGTCAGTCTAAATTGACTCCTGGTCCGTGGGTTGGTGGTGCCCAGACTCACAAACAAAGTGTTCACCTAGGTGGATACGGGTCTTGATGCGTCCCTTTATGGGACCGGTATGTTCCGTACTGTTACAGCAGTGCATCCAGTAACTCTAGTCTGTTCCGTTCTCGAGAAAATCTGTTCTGTTTCTGTTCTCAGTATTTTCAGGTAGTATTCTGTCCGAACTGTTATGTTATGATGTTGTTCAATGTATTTCCAATATCGTGGTATCCCTGAATTGTTTTCCTAATTGTTATTGTTCTTTGTGTATTGTATTGTGTTCCGATTCAAGTTTACAATGCCGCTCTTTTCAAGATTACGTCAGTTGAAAACTAGAAAGGGTTTATTAGAAGAAGCAGTTCCTGTCCCGCCCAGGGACAGTCCAGGTCATTTTATGTATCAGAAACATGGCATAAGCGCCATATTGTATCTAGATTTATGGGTAGAGTATACCAAACAGTTAGAAGAAAAGTATAGATGGCCCGTATCGGGTACATGGGATGCCGAATGTATCATGCGAGTAGAAGAAGCATTATGGAAAAAGAAAGCCAGACAGTCACAGAAAGATGCCATCGAGTTATGGCGTAAAGAAGCTCATAGAAGAACGGAAAAGGAAGTCAGAAAGTCAGAGTTAAGTAGAGAATCCCAAGAACGAGCCCAAGAAAGAGAATTAATCGAGATAGGTGAACGAGTCAAAGCCGAACAGTCAGACAGACAGAGGCATGCCCTTATTAAGGGTATGTATCCTCTTCTTGCCGAGGGCTTGCCAAAAGCGACCCCAGAGGCATCCAGTAATTTCCCGCCACCATTAGTTCCGACCAAGCTACGTCACAAACCGACCGCAGCTGATATTTTTATTTCGTCCTATTTGGACGACATAGTCCCCGAATATGCAAATCCTGTCCGCGCTCCGCCTATCCCTGTAAATCAGGCACTTCCCGCTCCTCCAGACACCGGAGTACCTGTTACGGTACCCCCGGTCCAGCCTACAGTTCCATTTCCCACTCTGCCAGGACGTAGAGCCTCAGTAGACGACTCCAGTCTAGGGGCCGCAGGAGGAGCTACTCCTCAAACCCCGCCGCCACACAAACGTTTATCAGCACTCGAATTACATGCTCAAGCATTACAGCGTACTCCTAAAAGTAATAAGTCTGTCACAGAAATCAGACAAGCCCTTGGCGAATGTGTCTATGACGCAGTCCCAGGCGAGTATAATATGGTTTTATATTCCGTACGCGTAAGGAGGGTGACCGAGTATCTAGTCACCTTACCGAATATGAAAGAAGATCTAGACAGAATATATCGTTTCATCCGTACAGGGGATGATCCAGAAAGTATTGGCGAGATTATGTCTCAAAGGAAAGCTGAGATCCAGCTCATGATATTAAAGTTCCTGATCAATTGTCTAATAAGAGAACAAGATTATCCGTCTAAAGATCCCGCCGAAATGAGAATCCTGACAAGGTGGCGTGATAATATAGCCGAGGGTAAGCACAAGACCGTCGGTGCTATGGAGAGTATGTACAAGAAAATCCGTAAAGAAATAATAAGGTTACACGACCAGCGGAAAGCAGCACAAGTAAGCGAGAAAGAAAGTATCTCTGATCCTGAAGAGGAAGAGAACGAGAATCCCGCCAGAATAGCGTATGTAGGAAAATCTAGATTTCCAGATCGCCATTTACGTCTAGAACACAAGTCTATTTTCCATCATCAAGCACCAGAACAAGGTTCTCTAGAACAAGTATTTCAAGCTACCGATCACATTTTGAAATCACGAATCGGTTATAGTGAGTTAAGTACCATGCATGAACAAGAACTAGCCCGATCAGCAGTCCGATGGATTACTGATTCTACCACTTTTCCAGACGAAATAGTGGCACAAATGTTTCTGAAACTGCCCCCAACCGAGCAACGACTGGTGGGTATGTATATGATCCAGTACCTCATTACTCTGTATGAGGGTCAACACTCTGATCCAGGTCCGTTACATGATATCCTGAACGAGTTACTCCAGTATAGATGGAGAGGTCTAGGTACCGATTTAATTAGTGTCATTCTAGAACAGCGCCACAAATATAGAACGTTCCTGAACCCGCATTTTGTTCATGTCTCACCCCCAGAAAGTAAATCATTCTACATAGACAGACAGAATCCGTTACGAGAGGTCCACCCAGTCCAAGGGGCGGGTGGCGAAATGCAACGAGTGTTTGTATACACTCCAATATCAAAGATGGAACTTCTTGAAATGAAGAAATTAATCCCCTGTCATGATAAAGATCCAGCGGGGTTCCATAGAGAATTAAAAGACATGCTCCGTATGGGAGAATACACTTACCCAGATATCATTAAAATGTTAAAGGTTCTGTTACCCGCAGGGGTGTATGAAAAGTTAAAGGAAAAGGAATGGGAGGTGGGAGAGAAAAAGATCGATTGGGCAGTTCTAGAAGCTGAAGACAAGGCACGAGTACCAGGTACCGGTCTTGGAGATAAATGTAAAGATTTACCAGAATTATTGATTCAAGTTTTACCCAGATTATTGACAACGAGAAAAGAAGACTGGGATGCAATCTCAGCCTGTAAACAGAAACAAGATGAAGATATTAGTGATTTTTATTCTAGATTTGAAAAATGTTTCAGTATCAACAGTGGTCTCAAGACAAGTAGTGAGTCATACCCTCACCTTTTTGTTACTAAATTAGTCGAGAATTCAAGCCCACAAATTAAAAATCGAGTTTTGAAAGTCGAAAGCACCTGGCAAGCAAATACTCCGTCCCAGATGCTCCAGATGCTCCAGTACCACCAGAATAGAATCAGAGAAGAGCAAGAACACGAAAGAAAACGTATGAAAGACACAAAAATGAAAGTGCTAGTTGCACAATCTGTTCCTCAAGACAGTCAAAAGAGGGGTCCAAATCAAGCCAGTCATCCTGCAGCACCCGTTAAAGGGAACTGCAATTATTGTAAACAGCCAGGTCATTTTATAAACGAGTGTGCAGTTCTGAAACATAACATAGCTACTGGTAAGACTAAAGAAAGACCACGTCCGCCTAGAAAAGAACAAGTTTCACAGATTCCTCAGTCACAGAATGCACAACAGACAGTTACAGTACCGCAGCCCATTGCTGCAACACAGCATGTCACATCGCAGATGTACCAGTATGCACAGTCCGAGTATCCAGAGTATCAGCCATATTCATGAAACAGCCTAGAGAGGGAGGTAGGCTTGCCTCTCATCGAGATACCTGTAGATCAAGAAGGTCCCTATGTTCATAGTCAAGTATTAGGGAAAGACAGAAAGTTTTTGATCGATACAGGGGCAAGTAGGACCACAATTAGTCATGCCGAAGTTCCAGGGGCTCCGCTCTCAGGCTCAAGAAATGTTTCCCTTGGATTTTCAGGAAAACCAATAGTTAACGAGATATCAAAGCCAGTCACTCTAGAAGTAGGTCCATTGTCCCGCACTACTGATCTGTTACTTACTAAGTCATGTCCAGAAAATCTGTTAGGCATTAAGACACTGAAAGAGTTAGGTGCAGTTATTTGCTGTTCCCCAGAGGGAATACGTCTGTTCCTACGTGACTTTAAGGGTCACTATGTATTACGAGATTCTGATTCCAGATTGTCTAATGTTCCGCAGCATTTATGGGCGCAAGGTCCAACTGATGTAGGTTACATGCAAATCACACCCCATCGTGTGACTCTCAAACCAGGCGTAGTGTTACCCCGAATCAGACAGTACAGATTGCCACCTGAGGCTGTAGCAGCCTTATCCAAAATTATAGACGAGCTCATGGCTCAAGGAGTAGTTGTAGAAACTGACTCCAATGTATGTAATTCTCCGATCATTCCAGTCATGAAACGTACTGATCCAAATGCACCCCCAGTATATCGATTAGTGATTGATTTACGAGAGCTTAATAAATGTATTGTTCCTCAGTACCCAGTTGTCCCAGATATCTCTTCCCTGTTAACTGCTATTGATTCCGAAGCCATGTTCTTCACTGTCATAGACCTCAAGAATGCATTTTTTAGTGTTCCTATTCATCCAGACAGCCAGTTTCTTTTCGGATTTTGTTTAAATGGAAGGAGCTATATGTTCACACGCGCTCCTCAAGGTTTCACAGAAAGTCCTAGTATTTACAGTCAAGCACTTAAGAGACAACTAGACAACATTCACATGCCAACTGACACTGCCCTGCTCCAGTATGTCGATGATCTACTGATCACAGCCCGTTCTGAACGTGACTGCGAACGAGCGTCACTTACAGTTCTGTATTTTCTAGCCGAGATGGGGCACAAGGTGTCACCTTCGAAGCTTCAATTCTGTGTCCAGCAAGTGGTATACTTAGGACACTTACTGTCCAAGAGGGGTAGGCAGTTGACACCAGACCGTATCCAGTTAATAGCGAGTCTTCCCCAGCCCAGAACCCAGAAGGAGGTACGTGCCTTTATCGGCCTTACTTCTTATTGTAGACAATGGATTCCTCAGTATGCATTTCTAGCTAAGCCACTGATACAGTTAACGACACAGGAGGCAGCCGTATCGACTGTCCTCCCTTGGACATCTGACCATACACTTAGTTTCAACGAGTTAAAGAAAGCCCTATGTCAAGCTCCAGTTCTAGCTACACCGAACTACAGTAAGCCTTTTACACTTTTCGTTACTGAACGCGAAGGTACAGCATTATCTGTTCTTACACAAGATCAAGCAGGACAATACAAGCCCTGTGCTTATTTTTCGAGCACATTAGATCCAGTCGCCCAGGCGTTGCCTGCGTGCCTCAAGTCAGTTGCAGCCACAGCACTAGCTATCAGACAAAGTGATTCCATAGTTTTAGGACATACTCTGACAGTACAAGTCCCACATTCAGTAGAAGTTCTTTTAAACCGAACACAAACTCAGCACTTGACAATTGCACGTTTAACAGGTTATGAATTGACACTGTTCCAGCCACACATAGAAATCAGACGCTGCAACGTCCTGAATCCTGCTACACTGTTACCATCAGTTAGTTCAAATCCTGACCCCCATGACTGCGTGGAAGTAGTTAACATTACGACAAAGCCAAGACAAGACCTGACAGATATTCCGTTACCAGATCCCGACCTGACACTTTATGTGGATGGTTCATGTATGAGAACTAGTACAGGAGAACTAGTCGCAGCATATGCAGTAACTACCGACACCGAAGTTATTGAAACACACCGTATTGACACCCTGTCCGCTCAAGCAGCAGAGCTAGTCGCTCTGACACAAGCCTGTATACACGCCAAAAACCTGAAGGTTAATGTTTACACAGATTCACGTTACGCATTCGGAGTTGTACACGACTTCGGAGTGCTCTGGCAGGAGAGAGGTTTCATGACTTCTCATGGAACCAAGATTCAGCATGGTCTCCTTATTCAAGCCCTGTTAGATGCCATACATTTACCGACATCTATTGCTATCATGAAGTGCAAAGCACATACGAAAGTTACTGACATTATTTCTCAAGGTAATGATCTAGCAGATCGCACAGCCAAGCTTACAGCACAGACTCCAGACATTCCAGTTAATCAGACACATACTCCAGATCTGACTACATGCATGACAGTTAAGGACCCTACACAAGATGTCATAGATATCCAGTTGCATGCTACTCCCGATGAAATCAAGAAATGGTCTGAACAAGGAGGGGTCCAGACAGATCAAGGATGGTTAACGAAGGGTAGAGCCACATGGTTTCTCCCCGATTCTATGGTTCAAGTCATTATCAATACCGCACATAGTCCAGCACATTTAGGAGAAAAAGCTATGTTAGACAGTATCCAGAACATTTGGTTCAACAAGCATTTACGAGCTGCAGCCAAGCAGAAAGTCCGTACCTGTATGATATGTTGTCAGTTTAATCCAGGTAAAAGTGTCCCGGTGGAACAAGGTGGTTTCCAGCCCCCTGACCACCCTTTTGAGGTCCTCCAGATGGATTATATTCAGATGGAGCGATGTCGAGGTTTCAAGTATGTCCTTGTAGTTGTATGCGCTTTGTCCAGGTGGACAGAAGCATATCCAGTCCCAGATTACACAGCCGCGACCACTGCCAAGCAGTTGGTTCGTGAATTTTTCCCTAGGTATGGACTCCCTAGAGTCGTATATTCTGATAACGGTCAGCCATTCTCCTCAGAGTTAATGAAGCATGTTTCCCTGTTGTTAGGGTACCAGTGGAAGTTCCATTGTGTACGCCATCCTGAAGCAGCCGGTCTGGTCGAGAGACATAATCAGACCCTGAAAATCCGTATTGCCAAAGTCTGTAAAGAAAAAGGTGTGGACTGGCTAGTAGCTCTGCCAGTCGCTTTATTTTATATGCGCATGGTCGCACATTCCAGATCAGGTCTGTCCCCGTATGAGGTCGTATTCGGCCGCCCCCCTAACATGTGGGGTACTCCTAGACCCCGAAGTATTACCGATGTTTCATGTAATATGTTGACAGATTACCTAGCTTCCTTGATGTCTGCCCTCAACTCATGTCGTTCACAGGTTGCTGCCGCCTTTCCAGACAACACCGAGGTGGCACCGCACGAGATCGTTCCAGGCTCCTTGGTGATGATCAGAAATTTTGACAGATCAAGTCCGCTGGAACCACGTTGGAAGGAGCCACGTCAGGTCCTCTTGACCACCCGTACTGCCGTCAAGTTGGAAGGCAGGAAGGGGTGGGTCCATCTTTCTCATGTAAAACTTTTCAATGGATTGAAACCCGTCTCCAAGAACATTTCCCAGGATTCCCAGGATTTTAAAAACTGTCAAGACATTGTTTTAAAGGACTGTCCCGCAAAAGACATTATTACAACCCCTCCCTTGTTAGAGAAAACTCCGCAACAGGAGTATAAGTTAAAGCTCAGGTCTAGTAAAATAAGTCAGTCAGTTTGATTGTATAAGTCCTCCCCTAGGTGAAACGGTTAGACTGTTTCTGACATGTATAAAATAGACCCCCACAGTGAGAGAGTTAGTCGAAGTTCAATTCAATGTATCGTTTTTCTGAGTTTCGTATTATTCATCAGCATTATGATTTCCTGCACCAGCTATGCGTTCTATCTGTATTTTCCAGTTCCTCATGCAAATATGTCTGCTAATGCTACAGTAGAGCACACGTTTAGTGATCTACCTCCTCACGAATATTCATACCGCCTCGCTATGCGCAACAACACATTTATCCGTATGTTACATTACTCACACCAGACCAGCAATGCCACTAATTGTTGGGTGTGTGGTCGACTCCCCCCTTTCCAGACACCGAAGGGAGTTCTGCCACTCTTTCCTTATCCATTCTCACACAATGGTTCGTGTGGAGCATGGTCCACGTTAACGTCATCCGCAACAGATATGTCTTTTCTTAACAGTATATGTTTCCCAGACAAGCAAGGTTTCTCCCACAGAACAGGTTTAGATCTAGAAAATGAAGTATATAATTTAGGTAATTATTCGTCGAATTTCATGGTCCTGAATGTTCAGTCTGATACTACTCCAGACTTACCTGCTATTTCAGTACTACCTGTCAAAGGCGAATTATGTGTCCGTAGTTATGGTTCCATACATGTAGGTCATAGTGAATGTACTACTGTTATCCAGTATAGTGACAGTGGGAAATCTGTTTTCAAAGCTTCACGTCATTCTTATTTTATTTGTGGTCAAACTGCATATGTTCGTCTGCCCCTCGATTGGGAGGGAACCTGTTACATTGCCTTCCTACTGCCACCTGTTTTCCTAGCCCCATCTGATTATCACAGAAACACACATCTAATACACATTAGACATAAAAGGGAGTCCCCAATTGTCGATTATACTGAAACTACTCTAGAACAGTATACAGATTTCAATAAAGGTTTCTTCTTCTTCGTAGGACCTGTCCAGAACAGTAAACTGATCCGTAGGTTAACCAGAACCCTTGAAGCTGTAGTAAATGAGACTGCCTCTGCTCTAGGTAACCTAACCGAAGAACAATCTGCTATGAGATTTGTCGTTTTGCAAAATCGTCTCGTCCTTGACGTCATACTGGCCGATAGGGGCGGGGCCTGTAGAGTCATCGGATCTAGTTGCTGCATTTTCATTCCAAATAACGCGCCGTCTGTTTATTCAGCTATAACCAGACTCCATAAAATTGCCCATCTGTTACACCAAGATCCAGGCACCTGGACATGGTCCGGTTGGTTCTGGAATATAATTTCCGCCTGGGGATGGAAAGTCCTGTCCTTTCTAGGTATTGCAGTAGCGATCATATTTAGCTGCTGCCTCTGTATACAATGTGGCCCTGCGATTTGCAGCATGTGTGCTACCTCTTGTATCCCTAGTCCCAAGCCCCGTTCTAAATCCCGTTCCAAGACAATTCGAGACGAGCAAATGGTACTGTATGAAATGATAGATGGTATCATGAAAATTGATGTTTCCTGATGGAAACGTAGTGACAAGGAGGGAATGTGGAAAAGTAAATTTTGCCATGTTCTGTGTCCCTACGCCTCATCCATCATATGTTATGTGTGCATGACCAATATGCATATGTTATTCCCCATGTCCGATTAATGACGCAATTACAGTTGTGTCCACCTCTAGTATGCCAGTTTTCCAGTCCTCGTGAATACTACGAATATCAGGCCTATGTAAAGTAATGTTGCCACGTTTCTCAGTGTGCACGTTATTTCATTATAATGTCCCCGTTTCCAGGCCTCAAAAGGGCCCGGACAACAGATTCAGCTCCTGTCTCCTGAAAGCCTCGCTGAGGAGCGATACAGCCCCACCTGTATCCTCGACCCTTCACTTACTTCCTGCCTCGCAGTGCCCGGTGCAGCTTGGCTCTGCCTCTGAGTCTGCCAAAAGTATGTTATGATTCCAGCTATCAGTTCAGTCCTTCTTCTCTGCATTCCTAAGCTACTGAACTGCATCAATAGTTTCCGTCATTGTCTAGCCTTCTCGGCTCCATGTTAGAGAAATACTGCATTTACTGGTCATTCAATATTCTTCATCACGCATTTCATGTAGAATAATGTATGGTCCAGTCTTAGAATCAAGTTAGCTTTTCCCCTCATGACTTCTAGTTTATATCAACATGTTCCCTAAACATCAGATACCAGATAGGGTTCAGGCACATGTCGCTCCGACCCTCCAGACTCTAGTCTCTGCTCCTAGCACAGAGTTCGTAGCCCCCAGCTTCTCCTAGTGATACGTCATTGCCAGTTTACGCGCACCATTAGATTAGAGGTCCCGGCTCCTCAGGTAGCCCCCTCCAAAGTTTCCGCCCATTCATGACATATTCTGTTACGTTTGCATCACATGTCTATGTATACTCCCAGTTACACCTCTTTTTACTGTTATCTTTCGCGACTGCTACACGTCACGCCTTCTGCTCCACCCACTGCTACGCCTACTGCAATGTAATGCTATGTGTTTGCGCAATGTATATAAGTTGATGTATTGTTATTAAAAGTTAGCGCGCTCATCCCAGATCTAGCCCCGGCAGCTGCTGGGCCCCGGTTGTCCTGCCGGGCCCTGTCACTCTCACTCTGTTCCTATGCAGGTTGTCCTGATCCTGTCCTTATGCTGTAATAAACCTGCAGAAACTCCTACTACCTCGAATTTTGACTCTTATTTCGTTGAGCTATCTGTTATTCATTCATTCATTCAGAAATAGATCCGGTATTATTTATTTATATACCACAGGGGATGATCCAGAAAGCATTAGCGAGGCCATGTCTCAAAGGAAAGCCGAGATCCAGCTCATGATATTAAAGTTTCTGATCAATTGTCTAATAAGAGAACAAGATTACCCGTCTAAAGATCCGGCCGAAATGAGAACCCTGACAAGGTGGAGTGATAATATAGCCGAGGGTAAGCACAAGACCGTCGGTGCTATGGAGAGTATGTACAAGAAAATCCGTAGAGAAATAATAAAGATACACGAACAACGTAAAGCAGCACAAGTAAGCGAGAAAGAAAGTAACTCTGATACTGAAGAGGTAGAGGACGAGAATCCCGCCAGAATAGCGTATGTAGGAAAATCTAGATTTCCAGATCGCCATTTACGCCTAGAACACAAGTCTACTTTTCATTCTCCAGCACCAGAACAAGGTTCACTAGAACAAGTATTCCAAGCTACCGATCACATTCTGAAATCACGAATCGGTTACAGTGAGTTAAGTACCATGCATGAACAAGAACTAGCCCGATCAGCAGTCCGATGGATTACTGATTCTACCACTTTTCCAGACGAAATAGTGGCACAAATGTTTCTGAAAATGCCCCCAGCCGAGCAACGACTGGTGGGTATGTACATGATCCAGCACCTCATCACATTGTATGAGGGTCAGCACTCTGATCCAGGCCCGTTACATGATATCCTGAACGAGTTACTCCAGTATAGATGGAAAGGTCTAGGTACCGATTTAATTAGTGTCATTCTAGAACAGCGTCACAAATATAGAACGTTTTTGAACCCGCATTTTGTTCATGTCTCACCTCCAGAAAGTAAACCATTTTACATGGAGAGACAGAATCCGTTACGAGAAGTCCATCCAGTCAGAGGAACGGGTGGCGAACTAGAACGAGTGTTTGTTTACACTCCGATTACAAAGATGGAACTCCTCGAGATGAAGAAATTAATTCCCTGCCATGACAAAGATCCAGCAGGGTTCCATAGAGAATTAAAAGACAATGCTCCGTATGGGAGAATACACATATCCAGATATAATTAAAATGTTAAAGGTTCTGCTGCCCGCAGGGGTGTATGAAAAGCTCAAGGAAAAAGAATGGGAGGTGGGAGAGAAAAAGATCGATTGGGCAGTTCTAGAAGCTGAAGATAAGGCACGAGTACCAGGTACCGGTCTTGGAGATAAATGTAAAGAATTACCAGAATTATTAATACAAGTTTTACCCAGATTATTGACAACTAGAAAAGAAGACTGGGATGCAATCTCAGCCTGTAAACAGAAACAAGACGAAGATATTAGTGATTTTTATTCTAGATTTGAAAAATGTTTCAGCATCAACAGTGGCCTCAAGACAAGTAGTGAGTCATACCCTCACCTTTTTGTTACTAAATTAGTCGAGAATTCAAGCCCACAAATTAAAAATCGAGTTTTGAAAGTCGAAAGTACCTGGCAAGCTAATACCCCGTCCCAGATGTTGCAGATGCTTCAATACCACCAGAATAGAATCAGAGAAGAGCAAGAACACGAAAGAAAACGTATGAAAGACACGAAGATGAAAGTACTAGTTGCACAATCTGTCCCTCAAGACAGTCAGAGGAGGGGTCCAGACAGATCAAGGATGGTTAACGAAGGGTAGAGC
Source organism: Lissotriton helveticus (assembly GCF_964261635.1). Taxonomy (NCBI): domain Eukaryota; kingdom Metazoa; phylum Chordata; class Amphibia; order Caudata; family Salamandridae; genus Lissotriton; species Lissotriton helveticus. The sequence goes on along the minus strand of NC_136063.1, from coordinate 1,965,593,055 downwards.
CACATGGTTTCTCCCCGACTCTATGGTTCAAGTCATTATTAATACCGCACATAGTCCAGCACATTTAGGAGAAAAAGCTATGTTAGACAGTATCCAGAACATTTGGTTCAACAAGCATTTACGAGCTGCAGCCAAGCAGAAAGTCCGTACCTGTATGATATGTTGTCAGTTTAATCCAGGTAAAAGTGTCCCGGTGGAACAAGGTGGATTCCAGCCCCCTGACCACCCTTTTGAAGTCCTCCAGATGGATTATATTCAGATGGAGCGATGTCGAGGTTTCAAGTATGTCCTTGTAGTTGTATGCGCTTTGTCCAGGTGGACAGAAGCATATCCAGTTCCAGATTACACAGCCGCGACCACTGCCAAGCAGTTGGTTCGTGAGTTCTTCCCCCGTTATGGACTCCCTAGAGTCGTATATTCTGATAACGGCCAGCCATTCTCATCTGAACTCATGAAGCACGTCTCCCTGTTATTAGGGTACCAGTGGAAGTTTCATTGTGTACGCCATCCTGAAGCAGCCGGTCTCGTAGAGAGACATAACCAGACCCTGAAAATCCGTATTGCAAAAGTGTGTAAAGAAAAAGGTGTGGACTGGCTGGTAGCTCTACCAGTCGCTTTATTTTATATGCGCATGGTCGCACATTCCAGATCAGGTCTGTCCCCGTATGAGGTCGTTTTCGGCCGCCCCCCTAACATGTGGGGTACTCCTAGACCCCGAATTATTACCGATGTTTCAAGTAATATGCTGACAGATTACCTAGCTTCCTTGATGTCTGCCCTCAACTCATGTCGTTCACAGGTTGCCGCCGCATTTCCAGACAATACCGAGGTGGCACCGCATGAAATCGTTCCAGGATCCATGGTGATGGTCCGCAACTTTGACAGATCAAGTCCGCTGGAGCCTCGTTGGAAAGAGCCCCGACAGGTCCTCCTCACCACCCGTACAGCCGTGAAGTTGGAAGGACGCAAAGGCTGGGTGCACCTTTCTCATATTAAACTTTTTAATGGACTGAAACCCGTCTTAAAGAACATTTCCCAGGATTTGAAGGATTGCCAAAGCATTGTTCTCAAGGACTGTCCCGCAAAAGACATTGCTACAACCCCTCCCCTGTTAGAGAAAACTCCGCAACAGGAGTACAAGCTAAAACTCCGGTCTAGTAAAATAAGTCAGTCAGTTTGATTGTCTAAGTCCTCCCCTAGGTGAAACGGTTAGACTGTTTCTGACATGTATAAAATAGACCCCCATAGTGAGAGAGTTAGTCAAAACTCAATCCGATGTATCGTTTTTCTATGTTTCATATTGTTTCTCAGCCTTATGATTTCCTGCATCAGTTATGCATTTTTCTTGTATTTCCCAGTTCTTCATGTAAATAAGTCTGCTAATGCTACAGTAGAGCACACGTTTAGTGATCTGCCTCCTCATGAACTCTCTTACCGCCTCGCCATGCGAAATAACTCATTCATCCGCATGTTACATTACTCACACCAGACCAGCAATGCCACTAATTGTTGGGTGTGTGGTCGACTCCCCCCTTTCCAGACACCGAAGGGAGTTCTGCCACTTTTTCCTTATCCATTCTCACATAATGGTTCGTGTGGAGCATGGTCCACGTTAACGTCATCCTCAACAGATATGTCTTTTCTTAACAGTACATGTTTTCCAGACAAGCAAGGTCTTCCCCACAGAACCGGGTTAGATCTAGAAAATGAAGTGTATAATTTAGGTAATTATTCGTCGAATTTCATGGTCCTGAATGTTCAGTCTGATACTACTCCAGACTTACCTGCTATTTCAGTACTACCAGTCAAAGGCGAATTATGTGTCCGAAATAAGGGTTCCATACACGTAGGACATAGTGATTGTACTACTATTGTCAAGTATAGTGACAGTGGGAAATCTATCTTTAAAGCTTCACGTCATTCTTATTTTATTTGTGGTCAAACTGCATATGTTCGTCTGCCCCTCGATTGGGAGGGAACCTGTTACATTGCCTTCCTACTGCCACCAGTTTTCCTAGCCCCACCTGATTATCATAGAAACACACATCTAGTACACATTAGACATAAAAGGGAGTCCCCAATTGTCGATTATACTGAAACTGCTCTAGAACAGTATACAGATTTCAACAGAGGGTTCTTCTTCTTTATAGGACCTATCCAGAATAGTAAACTGATCCGTAGGTTAACCAGAACCCTCGAAGCAGTAGTAAATGAGACTGCCTCTGCTCTAGGTAACTTAACCGAAGAGCAATCTGCTATGAGATTTGTCGTTTTACAGAATCGTCTCGTCCTTGACGTCATACTGGCCGATAGGGGCGGGGCCTGTAGAGTCATCGGATCCAGTTGCTGCATTTTCATTCCAAATAACGCGCCGTCTGTTTATTCAGCTATAACCAGACTCCATAAAATTGCCCATCTGATACACCAAGATCCAGGCACCTGGACATGGTCCGGTTGGTTCTGGAATATAATTTCCGCATGGGGATGGAAAGTCTTGTCCTTTCTAGGTATTACAGTAGCGATCATATTCAGCTGCTGCCTCTGTATACAATGTGGCCCTGCGATTTGCGGCATCTGTGCTACCTCTTGTATTCCTAGTCCCAAGCCCCGTTCTAAATCCCGTTCCAGGATAATTCGAGACGAGCAAATGATACTGTATGAAATGATAGACGGTATCATGAAAATTGATGTTTCCTGATGGAAACGTAGTGACAAGGAGGGAATGTGGAAAAGTAAATTTTGCCATGTTCTGTGTCCCTACGTGTCATCCATCATATGTTATGTGTGCATGATTAAATATGCATATGCATTCCCCATGTTCGATTAATGACGCAATTACAGTTGTGTCCACCTCTAATATGCCAGTTTCTAGTCCTCGTGAATACTACGAATATCAGGCCTATGTAAAGCTACGTGGCCACGTTTCTCAGTGTGCACGTTATTCCATTATAAAGTCCCCGTTTCTAGGCCTCAAAAGGGCCTGGACACCAGATTCAGCTCCTGTCTCCTGAAGCCTCGCTGAGGAGCGATACAGCCCCCACCTGTATCCTCGACCCTTCACTTACTTCCTGCCTTGCAGTGCCCGGTCCAGCCTGGCTCTGCTTCTGAGTCTGCCAAGAATATGTTATGATTCCAGTTATCAGTTCAGTCCTCCTTCTCTGCATTCCTAAACTACTGAATCGCATCAATAGTTTCCGTCATTGTCTAGCCTTCACGTCTCCACGTTAGAGAAATACTGCATTTAATGGTCATTTAATATTCTTCAACACGCACTACATGTAGAATAATGCATGGTCCAGTCTTAGAATCAAGTCAGCCTTTCCTCTCCTGACTTCTAGTTTATATCAACATGTTCTCTAAACATCAGATACTAGATACTGTTTAGGTACATGTCGCCCTGACTCTCCAGACTTCAGTCTCTGCTCCTAGCACAGAGTTCATAGCCCCCAGTTTCTCCTAGTGATACGTCATTGCTAGTTTGCGCGCACCATCAGGTTAGAGGTCCCGGCTCCTCAGGTAGCCCCCTCCATGGTTTCCGCCCCATTCATGACATATTCTGTTACGTTTGCATCACATGTCTATGTATACGCCCCGTTACACCTCTTTTCGCCCTTATCTTTCGCGACTGCTACGCGTCACGCCTTCTGCTCCACCCACTGCTACGCCTACTGCAATGTAATGCTATGTGTTTGCGTTATGTATATATGCTCATGTATTGTTATTAAAAATCAGCGCGCTCATCCCAGATCCAGCCCCAGCAGCTGCTGGGCCCTGCCATCCTATTCCTATGCAGGTTGTCCTGTTCCTGTCCTTATGCTGTATTAAACCTGCAAAACTCCTACTACCTCGAATCTTGACTCTTATTTATTGAGCTATCTGTTATGATATATGTCTAGTCAAAAAGAGAGGTATTATTTATTTATTTACCACACTATGAGGCACAGGATCAGACTGATTTGCATATGGCCATGTCTGCACTGGGGTGGCGGAGTGAGCTAAAGAATGATGATGAATTAAACCCAGATCAGTTGACTGGGGGTGAGTGTTAGATTTGCTCAAATGCTCCGTCCATCATCACCTTTTGGTATCACCTGACTAGATGTGGTATCCAGCTCCCTGGCTATGGTCCTGTCTGCATTGAGTACAACTGTGCTGTCCTCTGCAGTCTATTGTGCTTGGTACCACAGGCCAGGGCAAGTGGAGGCTGTCATCTGACTCTCGTGGACTTTGTCATCTGGCCCGGCCCGGCTCCCATTATGCAGTTGTAGCGCACAAAGAAGACATGGCGTTGTTGTTTTGCAAGTACCCAGGGCTCGAGTTGAGGGTACATGCAGGTACACAGCATCCCCCCCTCTCTGCTCAGATTTGATGCTGTCCCCCCTGCCAGGACGTTGGTCCCCACAGGGATATGCTTAACTTGTCCCATTGTACTGTCTAGATACCGGTAAACGTTGTGCAGCACCTGCACGTTGTCAGCTGTCCATTCCCAGCAGCAACGTGCATTCAGCAAGTGTGCCTTTTTTCAACTCCAGCCGGGCCTAAGTAAAGGGGCTAGCTGGCATCCTTTTGTTTGTACACGCTGACCGGGGTCCGCCTTGAATCTTACATTTGAATGTAGATGCCACAGTGGTCAACATGTGCACATAGCTTGCCATCTCTACACAGGTACTTAAGGGAGGCATTCTTTTGTCTTTGTTCTATACCTGTATACCAATGCTGACACTGTTAGACTGTCAGATGGGTTAGTCTGTCCCAGAATTTGCACAAATCATGTTAGTCGCACGATTTTCCCTATTTCATAGCGCTACATTGGGGCGTTGTGAGGTTTATTGCATTTTGTCTTACTTGGTCAGTCCCCCCACTTCATTGCTTGGGACTTTTGCCCTGCAAGTACTTTAGTACATGTCTGTCACATGAGAGGTGTTCACAGAGCTTGTTCACTGCACGGTCCAGAAATACTGTCTGAACATTCTGTCCGTGGTCGTAGAAGTCTGTGCCTCGTCATTCTGTTCTGTACAGGCAATAGCACCCCAAATCAACAAGGTCTCATAGCTGCCAGAGGACACGGATCCCCTTTGTCATGGGAATGCGGCCCAGATGCCCCACACTTGGAGGGTCATTCATCCAGTGATCAGCGCAACACAGCCAATGTTGTCTAATCTCACCACGTATAGTCTGGGACAACAGCAAGGCACATAGACACAGTCATAGTTGTTCATTGTTGCATCACACTCAACGGAAGTAGTTGACGATGAGCTGTAGATGCTGTTCAAGCCCGTCTTCCTCACCACTGTCATCACCACTGGGCATGTGTGGGTTGGTGCGGGGGTGATGTTGCTGGTCCACCAGATGTAGCTGTCATGTGCTGACCCCGGATACTCATGTGTGAGATGATCTGCTCCGCCTGTCATACCATTTGCACGTTGATGGAGTGGTAGTGTTTGCGGTTCCTAGGGATGGGTTCACTTGCCTGTGGTGGTACAAGGCCAATGTGTGTGCCATCAATGGCTGCCATAAACATGTTGGATGCCTCCCAGGCAGGGCCAGCTCCAGAAATCTTTAGTTGTGTGGTACAACAATGCATTTGGGTGGGCCACTGGGTGCCCGGTTTGTCTCTCGCCAGGCTTGCTTCAGGGCCCCACTTTGTTTCTCCTCAGTTTTACAAGGGCCAGGGAGACGCAATCTTTCCTTCCATATTTTTTGCTAGGTGTTGTCACGCTCAAGAAGTGTATAATTTCCTTGAAAGGTCCTCTTGATGGGAGGAGGTTTCCTTAAGTGGGAGTATCAGGCAAGTGACACTTTTCATGCTTTCACTCATGTCCTTCTCCTCGGATACCCTCTCTTCCACCCTCGTCTATCGCCTCTCATCTCTCCATGTCCGCTAGCTCATGTGCGTTTCATTTATTGTATGGCGCTACCGATATAAGTATGGGGTGTGACAGTGCTTTACATCACGCACACATTGTACAGAGACAATCAGTCATGCAAGTATGTAAGTACATCAGTCAACAGGGAATGTCACATGAGCCAATGAGGATTGCAAGGTGTGATAATCACATGTCATCAATATTGGTGTGCAGGATTTTTGAGGGCGTTTGGTCGGGAGAAGCTCTGACTCAGTGCGTGTGTGGGGACAGTTACAGGCAGTTGCAGCTAGACACACTGCACGCCACACCAGTACGTGTGTTGGGTGTGCTAGGGAATACACTTATGTCTGATTTGCATGCAATGGACACTTATGTTTGTATGCCTATGCCACGGACCCTTCACAATTCGACCCCTGGCCAAGAGACGCCAGTCAGATGTCAAGGGATGTTCAAGCGTGGTTCAAAGGTTGGATGTTCCATTACACAACATTGGTACCGTGCGGGAGACCTTTGTCCTTTTTGACTCCTTCCCTCATTTTAGTCCATGCTGGCCATGAGGCATGGCTATGTAAGTAATGTCACTCTTCTTTGCTTGGACATCGCATGTGTGTAAAGACTTGGCTCACGGATCACACTCTCTCATCCCTACACAGTGTAGTGACCAGCTGATCATTGTTCTAGCTAGTTGTTCTGGTGTGCCAGCTACTCCAGAGGGCTGACTTACCCCACCCGCCCCACACCCACCCAGCACAGGCATCACTGCATATGTGCCCCTGCCAACAAATGGGTCCGGAAGCACGTGCCCTAGGCCAGTTATCCTATGCATGTACAGTGTCTGTGTGTTTACTCGATATGCATGGGGGCCTCGTGCCCCACAACATTACACATACGGTGCACCAATCACTTTAGGCAAATGAGTTGTGATGGGTGATGTAATAGTCAGGGGGCCAATGCAAATGCAGTATGTGTCCGCATGCGCGGTAGCTGGCATTCGCAGCAATGACATGCATTGGCCACACTTGACAGTTGCATGGGTGCGATGCCCAGTTTCCGGGCCACCAGGGTGTGGCACACACACTGCAGATGAGCAATCAACCAATGGGTGTCTTCGGGGTACATGTTTAGATGTTGCGGTCTGCGTGTTTTGCAACTGAAAAGCTCGCATTGGCTCCAATTGCCTTCGGGGGGGCACCGAGGGTCACTTATGGGGATTGAGTGGGCAAAGCACTTTGAATTTGGCAGGTTGCCACATTCGTTGTGGGGCCTTCATGCTTGCTGGGAGTCTCCAATGTTGTATTTCTGACATTCGCAATGTGGTGGTTTTTACACTGTGGTTGGAAGAGCTGGGTGCAACATCGTGATTTGCTTGGTGGACGGAACATGTTTCTGCATGACTGTCCTGCCCTGTTGGCTCCATCAGCCACCCTTGCCTATGCAAAAAACGTGCGGAGCCTGACAGATGGTGGCGGATTGAAAATGGCCTCTGTGGGTCCATTGTGATTTGTTGGTCGCAATATTTGCACCCTGGGCAGAAAACATGACGGATTTCCGCCACTGCCACCAGCACGAATGGCCTTCCGTCCGTCATCGTAATGGGCCCTATAATCTTGCATTTAGATAAATGTGAGGTGTTACAATTGTGGAATGTATTAACGTAATTACGTGACATATTTAGGTTACTGAAAAAATAGTATGGAGAATTATTGTAGGAATTGAATGTAACTAACAGAAAACGTTAACATGAAAAGCTCATGTTGTTAAATTGACACTACTCATATACTAAATGTGATTAACAATGTTATTTCTATAATTTGGTAAGTTGTGTTAGTCAACGCTATAGACCTATCCAAATATGTAATGCTTAAAGTGAGATGTTCTTATGTTAGCTAAAGTCGTAAGCCTAAAATGTAAGTCCCTGACAACTCTCACTTTAGAATCAATAGTTTGAATCTCATGTGCCCTGTGGAATCTGTTCTTTCTCATGTTTGATTTGCAGGTGGAGAAGTATTCATTAGGCAAATGTAATATCTTTGTTTTAGTAGCTAGGCAAGGAGCCAATAAGTTACAGTTACCTGGTTTCAGAGGTGTTAAAGGCAGAGACGGATTCACATGGGACAAGGCATGGCAACCAAGAACAAATTGTTACGAGGGATATACGTGGAGAACACATTGAAAAAGTATTGCCATAACTGAGCCAATTGTGAACTATGTGCACACTGGCCATTATGGGAAAGTTACCTGTGGATAATAAATGCAAGTCCCTGACAACTCTCGCTTTAAAATGAATAGTTTGAATTCTGTTCTTTCTCACGTTTGCATTTCAGGTAGAGAAGCATTCAGTAGGCAATAATCATGCCTTTGTTTTAGTAGCTAGGTAAAAAAATAAATATGTTACAGTTACTTGGTTTGGAGGTGATGAAGATGGATTCACACAGGAGAAGGCATGGGAACCAAGGACCAATCGTTATGCGGGATGTACATGGGGAACAATGGGGAAAGTACTCCTGTGACGGTCTCCATAGTGAGCTATGCGCAGGCTGGGCATTATGGAAAGCTACCTGTGGATTACAGATTGTTGGAATTAGGGACAGTGCCCACTTCTTTCTTGCCCTCAGAGAGGGAGCATCTCAGAACGTGCTCTTTGTCTTACGATAGTCGCTTTATGCCACTTGACCCATTGATGCTGGAGAGATTTCTTAGGAAGACTCCATGTACTGACATCTTTCCCTTTTTATTTGGAATGCTCATATAGAGATGTTATCTTAGTGATAGAGTAGGGATAGATTTAATGCTCTTTTTTCATCAACCCTCGATGCAGGGAAATGTGGACTCATGCTTCCTGATTCTCTGTATCCTTCTTCTTTAATTAATAGTTTTGTTCATGCTGCACCGTTTAGATTGGATGCGTAGATTTGGCTTCTTGCTAATTCCTTTGTATTTCTATACCCTCATGTTGAGGTGTCTCGATGTTCAGTTATTTTTGGTTTTGTAATAAATCAACTAACTTTATTTAGTTGTCCGGGGATTAGTATGTGTCAAGGAGAGTTACGGGCTAACTGACTGTGGATTAATGATTTTTCTTCCCTTTACACTTTCATGCTGCTAAAACGAACCGTTGGAGTGACTTTACAAAAGGTCTAGAACTAATGGGCCCGACCCTTTCAGTGGGTAGCAGAGTCTGATGGTTCCCACATGAAGTAAAGGGAGAATCTAGAAGTGGTATAGCATGGGTGGAATTTAGAAACCCAAAGCCTCAAACTAGAGCCCAATGATCAAGAAAATAAGGCGACGAAGGCGAAGGCCAAAGGCAGAGACCAACGGAGTTCGATGGCGCAGCTGGGAAGGATTTGATTGCGTGATGTCTTGCGGAGGTGGAGTAAGAGTTGAGTGAATATGGTTTCAGGTCTAACGTGGCCTAAGGATTAAGATTTGAATTGCTGGTCCTAAATTGGCCTAAGATCCCAGGATAGCAAATGGTGTAGAAAACACTGAGATTGTGACTGTCTGACCAAAACATGGAGAAGTTATCGTGAGACGTCATTGGCAGTTCCACCTAAGACAGGGAACTGAGAATGGATCGTATGGGAATCGTCTAGTTGACCTTGTGTACAGGGTTACCTATACCGATCTGGTGATCCACGTGGGTCGAGGGATACCATGTGTGAATGCTCTTGAGTGGCTGAATTCTATCGATCTGTTCAGAGTGTCAGACAATTATGGATTTAAGATGATTGTGTGAGTGAATGTGTATGGAGAAATTGGGAAGGAAGGTGCGCTGCTGAGAGGAGTGAGAATGACGTTGGGTTGTGCCGTGCTGTGATAGGCCAGATGGTGTACCGCCATACTGGGATTGGTTGGTAGTCATCAGGAAGTCTATGATTGAAAAGGATTGTTCTGTCATAATCAATTGAACAAAATTTGCATTCCAGAAATCATGCGATGCTTTAGGGTGTTGTAGGATCTTATATGGGGCATTAAAGGGGTTGTTACTTGAGTGCCACTCGAGGATACTCCAGCACACTATGGAGTGAGAAAAGCTGGGCTCCACTCAATCATCTGTCTTCAAAATTGGTACAAGATCACAGAAGGGGAATTGTCATTTCCACTGTTTGGCACATGAAAGGTAGAGGTGTTGAATCAACTCAGGGGAACGATGTTTGCGATGCGACCTTTGCTCAGAGGCACCCAGGTTGAAGCGCTAGATGCATGGATGCATGCTGCTCATGCTAAACAAACAGAGAAATATCAACGGGGGATGAAGAAAACTTTGAAGGTGTATAAGGATCCACAGTGGGAATATAGGCTTAAGAGGCGGAGAATGGATAACATTGAGAGAGCGAGATTGTATACAGTGCAGGTAGGAGATGGAGGACCACAGAATAGTAAAAGATGGATAAATGGGAGTGACAGTAGTGGTAATGAAGACAGCTTGTTGGATAGGTTATTATCTGAGTGTCCGCTACCCTTTAGTCCACAACTCAGTGAAGGGGAAGGCTCAGAAAGCACCAAGAATGTGGGAAGTACATCAGCCTCAGTGGCTTCTGTTCCAGGGTTCATGGGGATGATATAGGTAGGAGTAGGGGATGGGAGTGTCCATCTCGTGGGGTACGGAACAGAATGGTGTTAATGTCTCTGGATGGTTGCCAAAAGCTTTTACAGTACGGGTTACCATTGGTCTTGTTGTTCCTGTTTATGACCCAAGCCCATTAGGAAGCCTTGGTGACAAACAATCCATACATGATGAAGGGAATGATTTGGGAAGAGCATGGATCATGAATGATGGGAATTGTCATCCTTTATTGCCTATGGAATCCAGTTCCCCTTTAAATACTATTTCTGAGCCTTACAGAGTACGGATTGGCTTCGGTGCCATAATGCCTAACCATATGGTAAGTACTAGTTCAGATCTCCGAATGTGGAAAACTCCTGTTAGAGCATCAAGTGGCATTACTCAAGAAGCAAGCACTGAAAATCAGCACGTTCTAAATGTTGTAGATTTAGAGTCATGGTTGAGGGACCATAATAACAGTAAGGATAGCCAGAGTGGTAATTTAAATCAGGGTACCATCAAGGCTGCAAAGAAGGTGAAGCTAGTAGATATGGTGAGGATGAAGGCAAACTTAAAGGAAATCATCTGTGGGAGTCTACCATTAGACAGAAGAGAGGCCTATGAGCCAGATGAATTCTTGTTTATGGCTAAGGATGTCACCCAGAGTGCAAGACCAGCAAATGAGAATCTGTCAGAGTTGGCTCAGAGGTATAGGGTATATTTATCCAGAACAAATGTATTACAGGGAAATCACAGGCATATCTACAGTGACCTAGAGTTAGAGAAAAAGAGAGTGACTAGATTGCAGACACATATTCGGGAGCTGGTGATAGGAATAAGGGCATGAAGTATGCTGGATAAGTGTGAGGAGAGGTGGTCAAAGAAGAAGAGTGCAATCAATTAGGGATTTTTGAAGCACACTACTCACCGAGAGGATCTTAATGCGCAGGGGAGGGTGGGTTTGAGCAGCTTCATCTCATCCATAGAGCCAGGTTTTGAGGCTCTTCCTGAATGCCTGCAGAGTGGGAGCTCATCTGATGCTGAGGAGGTGTTTGTTCCTGGTCTTGGCTGCTATGTAGAAGAATCGCCCTCCCGCTCTTGCTGTGCGGATGTGTGATTTTTGGGCCAGGGCAAGATCAGCAGAGCGGAGGCTTCTCTTGGGTGCATAGGAGGAGAGTCTTTTGTTGAGGTACTGGGGACCTGTTAGAACTGGGGGTCTCTAGTTTGGCAGAGGTAGGTACCACTGTCCAAATCGGGACTCTTGCTTCTAGTCAGGGTAAGGAGGAAACTCTCTTAGATAACCTCTGCTCACCCTCTGGGTAGCTTGGCACGAGCAGGCAAGGCTTATCAAAGGCAGCGTGTAAAGTATTTGTAACAACACTCACAGTAACACAGCGAAAACACCATAAACTGACTCCACAACAGGTTAGAAAAATAAAGGTATTTAATCTAAACTACACAAGACCACAACAACAAAAATCCAACATACACAGTTCAAGAATATAGTTTCAAAAGAGTTCCTAAAGTTGCGATAAAATAATCCAAAGTTGCGTGAAAAGTTCACAGTTGCGTCACGTTTAGCCAACAGTACCTTTAAATGTGACAAAGTTCCAAAACAGAAACTGGTGCGGTGGAAAACAAGCGATGCATCACTCCTGAGACCTTGAGAAGGCGATGCGAGAGCCCCGCTGGATGTAGCGGGCGTGATGCGGTGACAATGGTCTCTATGGGGAGGGATGCGATACCTTGTATGAATTCCAGTGCGGGGGTTCCGTAGTGAAAGAAGCTTGCAAAGGCACGATACAATGATCTTTGGAGTTGCGACGATCTCCGGGGCGACGATGCGCGGACCAGCGGTGATCTTCTTCTCATAGCTCCTCGATGCGATGGCTCTGCGACAACACTTGCAGTGACGTGATGTGGTCCACAAGCAAGCGGTACGACAATCTCACCCAGCGACGACAGACTCTGCGACAACACTCGCAGTGATGGCAATCTTCCCGCACCGGTCTGGTGCGTCCCGCAAATGAAGGATGAAATGACTCTGGCAGCGGCAACAGGCGCAGCGACAAACTCGGCATTAGTAGCGGCGGGAATTTCGACAAAACTTGCAGAAAGTCTTTAAAAGCTTGGTTTCCAGCTTCCCAACACTGGTACAACTTCCAGAGGCACCACAACTGGCCCAAGTACTCTAGGAATGACAGAACTCTCTCAGCAGAGTTCAGGGAAGCTGGGGGTAAATGTCCTTTTGTTCCTGAGACTTCTTAACAGGGAGTCAGCTCTTCTCAGGCCCTTGGAGATTCCTAGAAGCAAGGGGACACAGCACCAAAAGCAAAGTCCTTCCCCTCTCCTTGGCTGCAAAGCAACAGCAGCTCAGTCCAGCAGAGCAACAGCAGGACAGTCTTCCTTCTTCAGTTTCAACTTTCTCCTTGGCAGAGGTTCCTTCTTGATTCCAGCATGTAAATATGCCCCTAATTATCTTACCAGAAAATCGCTAACTGTATACTAGAAAAGGAAGACAAGCACAACATAACAACAGAAGTAAACAGACTTGTCACAGATTTTACTGTAAAAGCTCCACGATGGAAATGCTTGTTTCTGCACTACTCCATTTTCCCCAATGTCTGACCATTTCAATTAGAATAATGGCAAGTTATAAAAGTATATATCTGCCTAGACTACTGAACAGTTTCAGTATTTACCTTTCTTCCAATCTGTTTCCTGAACAGTAGGGATGCAACAACATTTTCCAATTCCTTCATTTCACCAAATATTTCTTGTGACCTTCCAATAACCATTATCTTCTGCCATATCTGTATTTTTTGTAGTGGTGTTACATTGTGCTTTTAGGTTTTTCCATCTTTTTATGTGTATAGGTAAGTATATGTATATGTTCTGTATTAATCACTCTAGTCATGCATGCCCCCATTACATACATTTGGTGAACGATATTTATTAACTCATACAACCTCACAATCCATCATATCACGTCACTAAATGCCTACAAATAACACCCTTATCACATTAGCTTTAATCCAGGTGTTCTTTCTGTTCTAATTTTTTGTATGTAGATCAAATATATCTTCCTATACTGTTATACTATTTTACTATACCTCTTTCCTTCCTTTATATATGATTAGCTTTACAGCTTTAGTGATCCAATGGCCCAAGGTTTCCTCATTACAAACCACCATACACTAGGGGGCATTCTGTTAGCTGCAATCTGGCCATCGGTGGGTAACGTAAAACTGACAACAATATACGCATTATTACCTACAGTAATTTCTAATTTTCTTTACCATTTCCCTTTTCTAACAAATTGCTGTCCACAGATACATATCTCTCTCTTAATACAATATTGGCTATATCTTGAATAATTGTTGTATAGACTTGATCTCCTCATGGTGGAGTACGGATCCAGGGTGCCAGGAAACCCTCAGGGCAGCTGTTGCGGCATCCAAGTTCAATAACTAAATAAATAAATAAATAAATAAATAAATAAATAAATAAATTGTACCTCCCTTGAGAATGCTTATGTAACATATCATAATTAGCCTCAGCCATACTTATACCAATCTGATGTTGGTAGGCCCGATTCACAAAATGAACTTAAGACTCAATCCTAAACTTACTACTATTTTGGTATTCACAGAATGCACTTACTACTTTTGGCATTCACAGAATGAACTTACTACTTTTGGTATTCACAGAAGTTAGGATTTTGTCTTAAGTTTGTCTTAAGACAAACTTAAGACAGACTTAAGACAGACTTAAGACAGACTTAAGACAAACTTAAGACAGACTTAAGACAGACTTAAGACAAACTTAAGACAGACTTAAGACAAAATCCTAACTTAAGTCTGTCTTAAGTCTGTCTTAAGTTTGTCTTAAGACAGACTTAAGACAAAATCCTAACTTTTGTGAATACCAAAAGTAATAAGTTCATTCTGTGAATACCAAAAGTAGTAAGTGCATTCTGTGAATGGCAAAAGTTGTAAGTGCATTCTGTGAATACCAAAATAGTAGTAAGTTTAGGATTGAGTCTTAAGTTCATTCTGTGAATGGGGCCCAGTATTTTTTGTTCATCAGCTTATGGTTCTAGGAACATTTGTCTGCCATCTTCTTCAAGGCCGGAGGCTCAGTGACTGACAGCTAAGTGTTCATCCGCAAGGGAAGCATCCATAGCAAAAAAAGATAATGCAATATTTTATATCATGCCTTTCGCCTTACAATAATCAATAACTAACTTTATATAACATTGTAATGCACCATATATAGATGAAAACATGCCATCTAGGGTTCTCAAATGATGCATCTGTTTTTGAACTTTGACAATCTAATAAGAAAGTTACAAGGTATATTACGCCCTACGCAGCGACAGTACCACCTGGTGTGCCCGTGTTCCTTGCTTGCTGCTGCTGCCACTGCTGCCAGTTTGAGGCCCTCCTCCACCCCCAGGCTGCCACCTGCACCCCATCCCTGCTGGTGGCCAGTCGCTGGCCGTAGGATTGCTTGTACTGTATTGCTTATGTTTTTAATATTTAACTGTTTAATTTGTCCTCCTTTCCCCTTTGTACTCTGTGCCCTGTGCCCTTTTTGCCTCTGTTCCCTCACCTTCCTGCCATGTTTTTACCACTGCTGCATCACTGCAGCCCCCCCCCGCTTTGTACTGTATTGCTTCTGTTTTTATATTGTTAATTATTTAGTTTTTCCTCCTTTCCCCTTGTATTCTGTGCCCTCTGTCTCTTTTGCCTTCTGTTCCCTCGCCGTTCCAGCCCCTGCTCTTCCCGCTTCTGCATCCCCTGAGGCCAGCCCCCCGCTCGCCCATTCGTCCACTCCCTCCTCCCACGTGCTCCTCCCTCCTACCTCCTGTTCTAATGGCGGCCGCTGTGCGGTGAGGAGAGGGGCCCTTGACCCTGCTCCAGGCAAGTCGCTCCCCACGTTGCAACAGCACCACCTGTTGTGCCCGCGTTCCTTGCTCGCTGCTGCTGCCACTGCTGCGAGTTCGAGGCCCTCCTCCTCCCGCAGGCTACCACCTGCACCTCATCCCTGGTGGCCAGTGGCTGACTGTAAAATCCAGTATTTTTAACTCCAGTATTTGTAAAGCGTACAGCTACCCAACTGGGTGTCCCGGCGCTGGGGGCAGTCGGGAAGATTAAGTGAGCTATTGCCCAGAGTCGCATGGTGCTGGGCTGACCTGCTTGCGGAGCCGGGGATAAAACCGTGACCCCCAGCGTCCAGTGTCAGTCGCCCTGGCCGCGGCGCCACACCTCTTCCACTCTTCTGTAGGTTTGCTTGTACTGTAATGGTTCTGTTTTTATTGGTTAACTGTTTCATTTTTCCTCCTTTCCCCTTTGTACTCAGTGCCCTGTGCCCCTTTTGCCTCTGTTCCCTCGTTGTTCCTGCCCCAATTTTTCCCGCCACTGCGTCCCCTTCAGCCCGCCACCCTGCTTTGTACTGTATTGCTTCTGTTTTTATATTGTTAAGTATTTTGTTTTTCCTCCTTTCCCCTTGCATTCTGTGCCCTGTGCCCCTTTTGCCTTCTGTTCCCTCACCGTTCCTGCCCTGTTCTTCCCACCACGGTGTCCCCTGCCGGCATGCCCCCCTGCTCGCCCATTCGTCCACTCCCTCCTCCCAGGTGCTCGTCCCTCCCACCTCCTGTTCTTATGGCGGCCAATGTGCGGTGAGGAGAGCGACCCTTGACCCTGCACCAGGCAAGTCGCTCCTCACGTTGCAACAGCCCCACCTGTTGTGCCCGCATTCCTTGCTCGCTGCTGCCACTGCTGCGAGTTTGAGGCCCACCTCCACCCGCAGGCTACCACCTGCACCTCATCCCTGGTGGCCAGTGGCTGACTGTAGGTTTGCTTGTACTGTAATGCTTCTGTTTTTATTGGTTAACTGTTTTATTTTTCCTCCTTTCCCATTTGTCCCCGGTGCCCTGTACCCCTTTTGCCTCTGTTCCCTCGTCGTTCCTGCCCCCGTTTTTCGCACCGCTGTGTCCCCTTCAGCCCGCCACCCTGCTTTGTACTGTATTGCTTCTGTTTTTATATTGTTATGTATTTTGTCTTTCCTCCTTCCCCTTTTATTCTGTGCCCTGTGCCCCTTTTGCCTTCTGTTCTCTCACCATTCCTGCCCTGTTCTTCCCACCACGGTGTCCCCTGAGGGCATGCCCCCCTGCTCGCCCATTCATCCACTCCCTCGTCCTACCTGCTCCTCTCTCCCACCTCCCCTTCTTAAGGAGGCCGCTGCGCGCCGCTGGTATGCCTAAGGCAAGCCTAAGGAAAACCCGTGTGTGCCTGGACCGCCCCCAGCAAATGAACAGCTGGCCCCCACGAACACCATGACACCCGACACCGCTACGATGCCAGCACTCTCCACGCACTCCACAACCTTCGATTACACACCTGCTTCCTGGCCGCCCAGAAACGCACCCAAGGACCCTTCTCCTGTCGGAAATGCAGCATCACCAGCATACGATCTGCCAAGCCACCCACTGTGAAAGATAGCAACCACCTCAGATGCATCCTTCTTAACACCCGCTCTGCCCGCAAACATGACGTTGAACTCTGGGACCTACTCAACTCCACCTCCCCAGACATCACCTTCCTGACAGAGACCTGGAATAACCCCTCCTTGACACCCAACATCGCCATAGCCATCCCGGACGGCTACAAGATCACCCGCAGGGTCCGCACCAACTGAGCAGGAGGAGGAATCGCCATAGTCCACAGCAACACTCTCAAAGTCCCAACCAACACCGACGACACCCTCAACACCGCCAAACACCTGCACTTCCAGATCTACACTGATCCCAACACCACCCTCAGAGGAACTCTCATCTACAGACCCCTGGGACCCCGGCCACAGTTCAGCGACTTCATCTCCGACTTCTTCAGTAAACACGCCCTCACCTCCACAGACTATAACCTCCTCAGGGACCTGAACTTCCACCTTGAGAACAACAACGATACCATCTCCACCACCTTAATCGACAACCTCGTCAACCTCGGACTCAGACACATCGTCACAACACCCACCCACTCCACTGGCCACATGCTTGACCCCATCTTCTCGGCAAGCTCCCACTTCTCCTTCAGCCACTCCACCGAACTCCATTGGACCGGCCATCACTGCATCCACTTCACCTTCCCGGAAACCCACCAAGCACCACCGCGCCCAACAGATCCCTCGCCGCTGATGGAGCAAAGTCACCAAAGACCAGCTAACAACCACCCTTGCCCGGTGCCCACCCGCACCCCAATGACCCCGACACCACCACCCGCAACCTCAGACAGTGGATCGACAACTGTGCCAGCACCCTCACCCCAATCAAGAAACCCTCCAACAGACTCACCCGCAAGAAAGCCAGCTGGTTCACCGAGGACCTCCAGGCCTCCAAGCAAACTTGCAGAAGACATGGCACCGTGAACCGACACCATACAACTACACAGCCCACAAGAACGCCATGCGCCAACATCATCTCATCATATTCGCCAAAAGGGCCTCCTTCAAAGACCACCTAGACGACACACACACAACAGCAAAGAGCTCTTCAATATCGTGAAGGAACTCTCCAATACCAACGACATCCTGCCTTCGCAGGACCTGTGCGACTCCCTTGCCACCTTCTTCAATCGCAAGATCGCAGACATCCACGACAGCTTTAACGTTACGACCGCCGATAGCCACTGAGACCCCCATCCCCATGACCACCATCTGCACCGATCCCCTGCTCTCCTGGACCAACATAAGCATGACATCAAAATCATGAACACCATCCACTCCGGATCTCCGTCATACCCATGCCCACACCACATCTTCAACAAAGCCAGCACCACCATCGCACCCCACCTCCGGAAAGTCATCAACATCTCCTTCGATACAGCAACCTTCCCGGAGAGCTAAAAGCACGCCTAGATCAACGCCCTACTCAAAAAACCCAAGCATGACCCTAAGGACCTCAAGACCTTCCAGCCCATCTCCCTGCTCCTGTTCCTGTCGAAGGCCATCGAGAACACCGTCAACAGACAAGTGACCCGCTACCTCGAGGAGAACAGCATCCTGGACCCATCCCAGTCTGGGTTCCGCAGCAACCACCGCACTGAAACTACCCTCATCGCTGACACCGACAACATCAGGACAAAGGCAAAACTGCGGCCCTCATCCTCCTGGATCTGTCAGCCGTCTTTGACACTGTCTGGGCACTGCACCTTACGCACACGTCTCCACAACGCAGGGATCCGAGTCAAGACTCAGGACTGGACCACATCCTTCCTCTCTGGCAGAACCCAGAGCGTCCGAATCCCGCCTTTCTGCTCCGAAGCCACCAAGATCATCTGCGGTGTACCCAGGGCTCATCCCTCAGCCCAACATTGTTCAATATCTACATGGCACTGCTCGCCCTCGTCGCCCGACTGCATGACCTCAACATTATCTCCAACGCAGACGACACCCAGCTGATCCTATCCCTCACCAAATACCCCCTCACCGCCAAAACCAACCTACACAAAGGAATGAAAGCTGTCGCAGAGTGGATGAAGAACAGCCGCCTGAAGCTAGACTCGGACAAGACTGTAGTCCTCATCCTCTGCTCCAACACCTCGGCCTGGGACAACTCCTGGTGGCGGACCGCACTAGGAACAGCACCGACACCCACCGACCACTCACGCAACCTGGGGTTCATCCTCGACTCTACTCTCTCCATGACAAAACAGGTCAACGCCATCTTGTCCTCCTGCTTCAACACCCTCTGCATGCTCTGCAAGTTCTACAAGTGGATCACCACTGAAACAAGAAGAACGCTCACCCAGGCCCTTGTCAGCAGCAGGTTGGACTACGGAAATGCCCTCTACACAGGAGCCTCGGCCATACTCCTGAAGTGACTACAATGCCCTCAGAACGCCTCTGCATGCCTGGTCCTCAACATCCCCCGCCACAGCCACATCACACCTCACCTGAAAGACCTGCACTGGCTCCCCGTCAACAAGAGGATCACCTTCAAGCTCCTCACCCACGCACGCAATGCACTCCACTACACCAGACCAGCATACCTCAACAGACGCCTCACCTTCTACACCCCCAACCTCCAGCTCTGCTCCACCGACCTCTCCCTTGCCACAGTCCCCCGCATCCGAAGAGTGACCTCTGGTGCCAGATTGTTCTTCCACCTCGCCGTCAAGACCTGGAACGCCCTCCCCATCCCACTTCGTCAGACTCAGGACCTGCTAACCTTCAGATGACTACTCAAGACCTGGCTATTCGAGCCTTGAGACCCCCACGGGTGAGTAGCGTGCTTTACAAATGTTCTGATTGATTGATTGATTACCCTTTTAATTTAGCTCTTTTAGACAAAGAGATCACCAGTAATGTCATACGACCCACATGTGAAGGATTGCATACAGTCCTCTAAAACCTTATCCAAGATGCAATTTGAATGGTACCCACGTTTAAAGAGAACGAGGAGGAGATTGCTGGTCCAATCCAGGAAAAATCTTCAAAAACCTCAGTGACAGCTCACTCTACTTCTCATTCATTCATCATCACAAATGACACTCTGATTGCTAAAATCTCCCAAACCAAAATTTTAGATGCATTTGAAAACACTTTTGTTGGTCGTTTGTTCAATACATAGCACCTACACATACCTTTCACCTGTGTGCCATCTCGTGTGTGCCTAGCCATGCATATTTAACAACACAAATACTTTTAGATTATAAAAAATTAGATGAAACATATTCAAATGTTTAAATAAATCTTCATCATATAATCTGTAAAAGTCAACTGATCTTGAAAGGGGACAAATAAATAGTGTATGAATTCATGGAGATGGATTCAGCTTGGAAGAGTGTGGGCAACATAAAAGCATGCTGAGAATGTCCAAGAACCATTTTATATAGAATGTCAAAAGACCGTATTGTTTACAGAACTACTAAATGTTCCAGAGGTATGTAGTCCCAAACAAAGTTTAAAAGTCTTAAATCAATTTTGCAGTATTAAAGAAAGAAATTCAAAATATGTAAAAACTCAATCTTGCAGCCCAGATGGGGTGTCAGCAATACCTTCTTGTGTTAAGTGACAAATTCCTGTCCATCTTTCTTCTTTTCAGAGACTAGTGGGTCTATTATGATTTAGGGTGGATCGCCACCACCCGCATGGAGGTGGCAATCCGCCCTACATCATCCCCCGCCTACCTCCCATTTCCCCCCACCATATTATGATGGCGGGGGGGCAGCGGACGGAAAGACCATCCCCCGCTTTTCTGCCCGGGCGGAAAAGGGTTGCATATGGTGATGGTCTCTTGCAGGCCCCCAGTATGTTGAAGGGTAGGAGGGCACACATTTGCATGGATGACATGGCAGGCACCGCGCGGTGCCTGCCACGTTGTGCGTGCAAATGCACAAATGCCTTTTTTGAATTGCGGCGGGTGCTGCTGACAGCACTGCCCCCCGCAATGCAAAAAATGCGGGATGTGCCTACCAGTGAGGTGGGCGCATCCTAATTGTATATGCGGGACTGCCACATCCTTAGCGGGCGGTCTCATTTCCCGGGGCGATGGCGGGCGGATCATAATAGACCCCTGGGTGTCAAACGCATATCTTCTGAGACATTTTTCTCAGCATCTGTTAATTAGACGATAAACCAGTAGCCTCTGATTTCTACTTCCGAGCCAAAATGGTAACACAACGGTGGATGGAAATGGCAGCAAATTGTAGAAAACTTCAAGTCTTAGAGGCAAAAAGAACAATAGTAAAAATGCTAAGAAAGTAGGCATATCGAAAACAGTAAACCAGATTGTTGTAGCATAAGAAGGAAGAAAACTGAAGCAATCAGGAGCGTGCAATGATCCTAGAGCTCAGTTGCAATGTGCGAAGAAAACTGATCACTTTCCTCTTATATTCTTGTATAATATTGACATGAAACAGGCAAAAGAGTAAGAATAAGAAATAATACATTGCCATGATGGATTGGGTAGCACATAATCGAAAAAGACTGTTAAGTTAATAATTCAAATAAATATCTGGCCTGGAATAAAACCTATCTAAAAGGAAAGGATCTGGATTATCAACAGACAGAGTCTGAACAGAGTTGGTCTGACAGTTGGCTGGACTGTTCTTATGGGTACCAGACCAAAGCGGATTTCTGTATATGGCTTGGTCATGCCTGAGGTGACTGGAGTAGTGAGAAAAAAGGAAGGTCCGGTGGGACTCTTTCACTAGGGAAACCATACAAGTTAGCTCCACGTTTACCAAGTCAGGTTAAACAATTTATTAACCAATCAATTATAAAAATGAAGTGCCAAAGGAAGTTTCAATAATTTTTGTTGCTTCTGTATTTGTTGTTCATTATTTTTAGGTGGGCGCAAAAATAAAACAATTGTCACAATCGTGCAGATAACGCAGTTTGTGGTGAAATCAAATTATATACAAAGTAAAGATTACAACAGCATTCAACATTCCTGGTTTCTTAAAAATACTCTAATGGAGTATTGATAGGATTGAAACCTAACATTGTCATCTTACTCGTGTTTTACCCAATATTATGTTAGCATTTATATAGGTAATACATTATATTTGCATATTGTGTGTAGACACAACCAGATGTTGCGTTAATTAGGTTGACATCTGTGCCACCATTTTAGTTCTTGAAGACACCATTTTGTATTACAATTGAAACTGTTACTTGCTCATTTACGAGAAATGGTCCTTGGTAAGTTTTGTTTCTCCACTGCTGAAACTTGCTCATTATTGCATGCCTTTTCTGCTACATAGAGGCCTTATCCGACCTGTCTAGAGGGGAGGATAGGCCAGATGACCTTGGACAGTAGATAGCTTGTGCTAGGCTGTGGAACTGAAACTTGTGTCCTGAGCTCCCATTGTATTACTTGGGGAGTGGGTGGTCATCAGATCACAAAGGATGCGCTCCTTTAACATGAAACCTGCGTGGTTTCTTCACACATTCATAACCTTTCAATAGGCATTTAAATTTGCCATTTGTATGAATCAATGAATCTTCAATAATAAAGAATCCGTTTCTGATTTTCAAAAATTCAGCATTTAATTTTTCTTTCAAAATATATAGGGTCATTCATTGCAATCATGAATAGTTCATCACATTACATCATGCCCAATTGCACGGAGATAATCTCATTTATATTATGGACTCCCATTGTATTACGACAGCTACCAGTACTTTTTGCCAAATAGGCGGGTCTTTGTGGGCTCTGCAATCTACATAAAGTAACTTTATGCTTGTTAGAGTCAATACCTCGTCAGCCATCATAGGACACTGGTCAGACTGGACTCCACTGCAGTGTAGTTTTGTAATTTTGTGAATAAACTAGTTTGCTTGTATACTCTACTGTGTCATCGACATTACTTTAAGTCTAGAGGAGGTCTAGAGTGACCCGGGTAACCCTAGTTGGGTCACTTCCTTCAGTATGTTGAACAATTTCTGACCCATATATAATCAATGGGTCTCATCCGGATCAGTCATCTGGCTACTTATGGCACTCAACTAGTGAGGCTGGCCTGTACCCTTCACTGAATCAACAAGTTTGGTCTGAGCCCTCTTTAATGCACAGCTTTCCATTTAGAGGGTCACAAGAACTCAACAACTATTTGGAAAGAATGGAGAAATGAAGTGTGGACTGACTACCCATTACTTCTTGTATTTCTTAATACAACACCCTAAGTAAGACAGATATACCCATATGTGGGTCCTGTGCTCAGTGTGCCACTGGAATTAAGCTTCGCCATACAGAAGAAGCCCATATAGGCTTAACTCAGTTTGGGATTGCTTGTGTTCAAGTTCAGAATGGGCATGGCCAGGCCGTTCTAGCTGGACTGGTTCTATTAAATCAGACAAAGGCTCGTTTATATATGGTTGGGTCCTGCCTGAGGTGGCAATGGAGGGCAATAAATGATGGACTGGAATGCAACCAGAGGATGGGATTCATGTAAACCTTTTACTTATGCCACTTTTTGTATTCTTCTAAGGTAAATTACAGCATTGTCTATCAAGTACCGAAAAAAAGGTCCAGTCTGTGTCCTGCGGGGAATATCCTGACCAGAAACCAGCAGCAACACCAGAAGACTCATAGTAAACAACCTAGCCGACTATGGCTGGACCTGAAATGCACCAGGTATTTGACACGCACTGCCCCAATACTGCCAAGCTGAGTAATCTACCCAACCCTACCCTAAATTGCAGTAAGGAATATCTTCCTAAATGTTAAGAAACTGCTTTGAAAAATATCATCATCTCTCCATTGATGAATACATTTGAAAATTGTTACTAAGGTAGGATTTTGGAAGTAGTAAAATTTGTTTTCCAAATTGAACTATGACGGCTGGTGCATGTACACAGACATTGTAAAAAAAAAAAAAATAATCACTGTGAGTAACCGCAAAGGCAAAAATGTGTGTGTTTGTTACATAAAATACTATCAGCTGTATAACTGGTGGGTGGGGATTTGTTCTAAAAATGTTGCAGTCCTGTGTGCCTCCTAGAAAAGGTAACCCCAAGCATTGCTAGCGATGTCTGTTATGGAAATGGTGTTCTCTGTGTAAGGGTGGCTAAAGTGCCACAAGGGTGCAATTACCCGAAGTAAGTGGGGAAATGAGAAATAATTCTATGGCAGGACCCTGAGGCAAGAAGTAGGCTTTTCTTTTTTCCTTTTATTATTCAGCAGCCTTTCCAAAATATAATTTGTAGTAGAGCAAACAACACTTCCCATGAGACATTGGGAAAGAACTACAAACATAATGTACAATCAGAATGGTGTAGTCTGTATAACAGTCCCCGCCGAATCTCTAGCTTCCTCTTTCTTCGTTGCTCTGCTCCAGCAGCTTTTCAGATAAGTGCTTTGCTCCTTCTTTTCACTGTTTGAAATTCCGTATATTTACTGTTTTCAGTACTGTTTATCTTTAAATCTGTGTGTGTTACAGGCAGAACAAGCAGATTACTACTGTCGGTCATAAGCGCCTCAACTGCGGGAAAAACTTTGTTCCTATGTGATCGTCTTGGTTCAGGCTCATGTTCTTGGTCGATCTTCTGACCGCCAGGGGACCCTTGCATTGTTCTTCCCACTATGCATGTCTTGACCCCCAGCAGTTTCACTGACGGAATCAGACTCGGAGCTCCTGCTGCAGCAGACTTTCACAGGGAAATGTTTTTGAGCTGTCAGTTACCGCTCGAGTAAAACCAGCTTGTTTCGATGAGCAATCTGTTTAAACAGTGAAAAGACTTTGCCCAGTGAGACACTACCCTGAGGTACTTCTGTGGGAACTTTTCTAGGTGTTCATAACCCCTACTGATGTTAAAGGGTGCACGTCCCCAAACAAATTTCCAGTTTGAAGAACTCCCTTTTAGGGAAAGTCAATCTTGAGGTCCTCAACCTGCCATACGACCCCATCTCTCAGTGTTCACAGCATGGTTTTTAAAGCTGAACACTATAGGGAGGAGGAGGAGATTACTTACCTCATATAGATAAGCACTTTTGTGAAGTGATGGATGCTTCCATCCTTAAAACCATCATGCAGGTGGTAGCTTCGGAATCAGACATGGGCACTGACGTTGTTGGACAGCGCGGCGGAGATTACCATAGTGCGAGAGCGCCTGCGTCCACTACTGAAGAGAAGAGACTTATGGCACTTAATGCACAATGCCAAAAAACCCTTAAACAAAGGGAAGATGATCTTGGGCCATCTGCCTCCCTACCTCCAGGGTAGCTGACTACCCCTGCTCCCACCCCTACCTGTGATGAGCATAAATGAGAAGACAAAGCTGGGGTCATCTTGAATGTGTTATTTCACCTCAGGAAGGCGTCCATTGATTCACAACCTTCACACGATCTGGTCCCAGGTCCTTCAGGGAACTTCCCTGCTCTCCCCATCACACTGACCACAGGGATGGGGAAGACTCCCCTACCACCTCCGATGAGGATGGGGACCACACCAGGCAGTGGCACCATGCTGATAGCTCCACTCCTTGCGTCAAACTCTACACAGGCTCAGAACAACGCCAGGTAGCAGGTTTGCGGGACCCAAATGATCTTCTCCCCCCCGTTCGACAGAACAGTGCCCTGTGCATAAAGTAGCCACTTACATGGTGGCAGGCAGGTTGCTGAAACCTCTTAATAAGGAAGGGAGGGGTTGCAGCAAGGCGGAGTGCCCCCGGCCTTTTTTGGAGGTGAAGGCACCCCCTTCCCATTCCAAGATTGCCACCTTCCTCACCAAATGTGTCTGAGACCCTAAGAAGGGGGTATACAACTTTTACAATGCAATTTTTACAACGCACTACCATTACAACGAAACTTTTACAACGCAAAATCCATTACAACGCATGCATTTACAACGCAGTCATTACAACGCATGACACTACAACGCACACCACTACAACGCATACCATTACAACGCAGTCATTACAACGCATACCATTACAACGCATAAATTACCATCCAACACTTACCCTACTGCTGCACCCCCTGGAGTTAGAATAGTAATTTTAACCCCTACACTATCCAACACTTACCCTACTGTTGCACCCCCTGGAGTTAGAATAGTAATTTTAACCCCTACACTATCCAACACTTACCTTATATGCAATGTAGTGTAATGCGTTGTAATGGTATGCGTTGTAAATGTACTATGCGTTGTAGTGGAATGCGTTGTAAAGGTAGTTTTAAAGCATTCGTCGTAATGGTATGCGTTGTAATGGTGTGCGTTGTAATGGATGTTGCGGTGTAAAAAATGCGTTGTAAAGGTAGGCGTTGTAAAAGTATGCGTTGTAACGTCATACATCCAAGAAGGGCATTGACAGATCATCAGATAAACTCCTGGACGTAGCTGGACCGTTTGCGAAGATTATGGACATGCATGAGGATGGCAAGGCCTCAGGGACCCTCATATTTCCTGACACTCTGTCAAGCTGGCCTCAATGAGCCATTATATTTTTGGGTAAAACACACTGCATGATATGTACATAAAGGCTCAGATTGTTGTTAATCAAGATTGATCCCAGATTAGGGGAACTCACCACTTTGGAGGCAGGTATAATAGCGGATGTCAACTTGTTTGGGGACCCCTTTATCCACGAGCTGGGTAAATTTGTTAACACCTGTACATCATTAGACACATCTCAACCTCCATTAAAAAGATATTCACCTCCATGTTTTTGTTGCAGCTGCTGGCCGTCCACTCCATCAAGCCTCCAGAGGCAGTGACTCCCACCGCGACCAACGGCACGCTGTCGCCAAGGTAGAGGCGGGCTCAGTGGCGGCAATTCTGGCAATTGTCAAGGTAAGAGTGCAAGTCTCAAGGGGCTTGAAGGTTGGGGGTCGTCTGGCCTCTTTTCTGTCAAACTGGGGTAAACTCTCCTCAGCTGTGTGTGTCATTCAGACAGCAAAAGGTTTCCACATAGAATCATATGGGTGCCCCTCTCAACTCATCCCCCCAGACCCTTGGTCTTGAGATGGGATCAAATCGCTCTGCTGGACCAAGTTGACAGATCTGTTAGGAATGGTCGCGATTCCTCACATGACAATTCATCTCAATTGCTTCCTTAGCAATATCTTCCTAGTGGAAAAAAGGGATGGTGGACAGTGTCCAGTTATCAATCTCAAAGAGTTAAACACATGGCTCCTCTATCGACACTTCAAGATGGAAGGAATCCATCTTCTGAGAGATCTTACCCATGTCTCAAACTGGTTGGTCCACTTGGACCTGAAAGACACCTTCTTGGCAGTCCCAATTTTTTGATCTCACAGTCACTTCTGACAATTCCATTGGGACGCAAAGGTATTTGAGTTTGTATGCCTTCCATTCAGACTGTCATCTGCCCCAGGTAGTGTTTTTTTCCACTGAATAATTTCACAAAATTACACTTTCAGCATGAACTGTGGTTTACTGGTATCCCACTTGACTTTTTTTCAAGTGAGTGAGAACTTCGGGTTAAAATGTCTTGCGAGATATCTTCAGAAGATTGGTGCAAGCAAAAAATGTCTCTTGGAGAAATGTTTCCTGAGCCAACAAGTCTATTGCTTGAAAAAAAGAATCTCATAATTTGGTAATGGGAAAAGGAATTTCTAAAATTTCATATAACACAAAATTCAGGAAAAATACTGATTTCAAAACCATAATTACAGTTTCTCTCTGGCCTAATATACGGCGGTAGTCTGGGAGTGACTTGTAAGTGAATTGAGCTCCTTCTACCTGTCTGCAACCAGGTGATCCATCACATCAGGTTAGAAACAGTATCTAGCAATGACTGCTTTGCTGGAGATGGTAAAATTATGCTAGTAGATCCTCTCTGTCTCCGAAGCAAATAATTAGAAAGAGGGGCAAGACAACAAAAATATTCACTGATATGGTGAATTTATATTTGAGGTGTGTATCTTAAAGTTATATGTGAGCAGGCTGTGTGAAATTGGTTCTTGTTGTAAATACTTTCTGCTATTTATATGTGTGGTGGAGACCTGACTATTCACTCACCCCTTTGCATTGGCAGGTGTGTTTAATGTCAATGAATTGAATGAAGGCATTTTGCAATATGTTTATATTTATTTATATTACCTGTAGCTCGTTTTGTTCAATAAGATTCCAAAGGCTTAACAAATATAATGGTTAGATTGGTAATAAAACTTTAAACTATTTTTGTAAAAAAATAAGACATTCCAAGAAAAAATACAGTTAAAATGGAGTCAGGGTTGTGAATTAATTCCAATAAACCAATGACACCAAAGAATTAGGCAACTTATCGCTAATGATACAATCCACAACAATCTAAACATAAAGAATAGACAAGTACACCATATTTCCCACACCAGATGCAGTGCTCTTGACCTCATCCTTAATGAGACATATATGCAAGTATAAATGTCATAAATAATAAGATTATGGGCCTGATTTAGACTTTAGCAGAAGGTGTACAAACTGTAATGTGAGTACTTTACTGCTGTCATGCGGGGGGTACTCTACCCACCAAAATTAGAGATGACAGTTGGCCCATCAAAAGAGGTGTACATTAAACTTTCTAATTTATTGAAAACAACATCCAGAAATGGAATTTTGTTTTTGAAAATAAAAAAAATGCTCACCCTTTTGCACTGGGAGTTTTCTCAAGTGGTGTGGGGCATTTGAAGGTTTTTGCTTTTATATAGTGGCACCTTTTTTGTTGCAGTATGTGAGAGCAAAAAACTAGCCATCCATTTACCGACTCTAAATAGGGTAAGAAGGCACATGGCCAAAGCTCACACAGCCCTCATATTGTTTCAGGCTGTAGGCAGTGTATGTAAGCAGTAAAGAGCAAGTAGTCTTCGCTGTCTATATACTGAAGTTCAACCCGACTCTCGAATTAGCTTTATAAGAGACAATAATGAATATAGATTTATTGGTGGGAGTATGTAGTGTTATTTAATTTCACTGTAGTTTTAGGTGTTGTTACTTATTTGATAAAGGTTGTGAGGGCACAGTATTTGCTTGAGCTAGAAGGCCACACCTCAAGAACAACTACTAATCTAAACTTTAACAACTGGATGCCATAAGGACATGAACAATGATGATGTGAGATGCAAGGGATGGTTTGAGAAATCAAAAAATTAATTTCCACCTAAATCCAAAAAAGTATTATGCATTAATGTATTATAAAATGTAATATCACATTCATTTTTCAATTAAAAGAAGGTTGATAAAATGTTTATATTTAAATAATAAATAATTTCTTTTAAGACTCTTTTTAAAAGACTTTTTGGTTTGTATTTTTAACCATTTGAAATACTTTATTTTAATTTAACATTATTTCCTATGGGACTTTACTTTTTCATCCCAACCACCATTATTTTCCTTTGTGACGATGTAACTGTATGCAGTGGTAGGCCATATGTGGTGCTGGACTCACTACTGTTTATTTTTGATAGTGGTAACTGACACTTGTTGAAGATGCTGCACCATCCTTTTCAGGAGGTGAGGGTGTGTACTGCCACTTTTTTGAGAACCTTTACACTCATATTTAGTAAATAGCCAAAAGTAGTAAAGTTATTTAAGAGTGTAAGTTACCTTTGAGAATGTCCCTGTATACATTTTTTTTCAATCCTTAAACGATGTAATGTCCCCACTCCTTCCCTAGGTTTATTTGAGTAATCAACAGGATTTAAAGGAGCATGACTAATCTTCAATGATTTATTAGAATTAGAACAAACAGTAAACTTTTTAGCAACATTGTTAATCACAGGGGGCGTGGCTTGAGGCTCGGCGAAAATGGCCGCACTGTAGTGCAGCTCTCCCCGCCTCTTTAAGACATCCTACAATTATCCTTCCCCAGCTTTGAGAATTCTGTGTTTTTTTTAATGGGACTGCATTCCCGACTCAAGGGGCTGCCTGACGAGGTGCGTTGAAGAGGTTGCCATGCCAGAGATCGCACCGCCGTGCAGAGCGTCTCTGCGGAGAGACATCGGCAAATGGCGGCCACTGCTTGAAGAGTGCGACGATCCTTCGCTCTGCCGGGAGCTCCGAGGCTGCAGAAAGCACGGTCATACATGCAGAGAAAGGTGAGCGGCGATGGGGCGTGAATGGAGTGCTCACAACGGCGGGGCTTACATTGCAACGTTCTTGATGTGACTGCTGGAGACATTGGAACACGCCTGCTGGATGCGCGAGCTACAGCAGTGCCCGGCTGCAAGGTGGAGAGCAGGCCGACGCGTGCCGCGTCCAACACAGATACAGGCACCAGCGCCCTAACCGTCGCTGCCTGAGACAGCGCAACCCAGCTGGCACCCGAGAAAGCACCAGAGACCACTGCCCCATACAGGACGACACGCTACTCCTGCGAGAACCATCAGAGTGCGCCCACCGGGCGCGTGAACTACGGTAATGCCCGGCTCTGAGAGGAAGGGCAGGCCGACGCGCGCCATGTCAAAAAGCAGCCATAGGCACCGGCGCCCTGGCCGACACTAACTGAGGCAGCACGACACCGCTGATGCCAGTGATAGCACCAGAGGCTGCTGCCTCGCTAAAGACTGCAAAAAACATAGTTGATGGACAGAATGTAGAACAATGTCATACATTCATCCAAGTACAAGGATCTGGGCCTAAATCCATCTTTTTTTGCACTCCACACCACCCTGGGTTAGACACTGGCTATATGCAAATCAGCTCTGACCCTGTGCCTCATGGGAACAGTCCAGTCCGAACTAAAAAGCCATGTCTTTCCCAGACCGGAATCAAGCATCCAAGGACCGGTTTCTGGCTATCAGCCTTCATCAGCCTGGATAGCTTGACTACAGTGGTGTTGAGAGGCTGGGACTCACGTCTGAGCATACCCAGCCCACTCGGGGTGAAAATTGCAAAAAACACAGTTGATGGACAGAATGTAGAACAATATCATACATTCATCCCAGTACAAGGATCTGGGCCTAAATCCATGGTTTTTTTGCACTCCACACCACCCTGGGTTAGACACTGGCTATATGCAAATCAGCTCTGACCCTGTGCCTCATGGGAACAGTCCTGTCAGAACTACCAAGCCATGTCTTTCCCAGACCGGAATCAAGCATCCAAGGACCGGTTTCTGGCTATCAGCCTTCATCAGCCTGGATAGCTTGACTCCAGTGGTGTGGAGAGCCTGGGACTCACGTCTGAGCATACCCAGCCCACTCGGGGTGAACATTGTAAAAAACACAGTTGATGGACAGAATGTAGAACAATGTCATACATTCATCCCAGTACAAGGATCTGGGCCTAAATCCATTGTGTTTTTGCACTCCACACCACCCTGGGTTAGACACTGGCTATATGTAAATCAGCTCTGACCCTGTGCCTCATGGGAACAGTCCAGTCCAAACTACCAAGCCATGTCTTTCCCATACCGGAATCAAGCATCCAAGGACCGGTTTCTGGCTATCAGCCTTCATCAGCCTGGATAGCTTGACTCCAGTGGTGTGGAGAGCCTGGGACTCACATCTGAGCATACCCAGCCCACTCGATGTGAAAATTGCAAAAAACACAGTTGATGGACAGAATGTAGAACAATGTCATACATTCATCCCAGTACAAGGATCTGGGCCTAAATCCATCGTTTTTTTGCACTCGTCACTAAAGACGCCAGGATCTTACTGGGGGACCTGCGAGCGGCGGATCCAACAGAGACGGAAGCAGAGCGCGCTCCGACACACCGCAGGACAAGCCAGCACGCTGTATGCCACCTTGTGCTCGTAAGACAGCGGACTGCGCCTGCTGCGGATCCTGAGGGATCGTTTCTTTTTTCCCTGTTGTCCTTAGGGGAGACGATCGCATCTCTTGGCGCCCTCACGCATGTGTAAACAGAGATAACACTACGGCCGCCATTTTGTCTTGAGGAGCCGCAAGCAGGGAGGCAGTCACCCTCCCCTCCCTGTTTGCTGCGCGGCCATCAAGGCGATACCGGGTGCGGAAGAGGCCCTTCTACTTAAGCAGCATAACCCACGTTTGCGGCACCCTGGTTGCTGTCACGACCTGGTGCCCCCCGCACAGCGTCGCTGCATGCACTATCTGGAATGGGACGCCATATTGCATCACACGGGACTATACTCACGGGCGCCTGGTGCTGAGACCGCAGCCTACCATACAAATACCCAGGGACACTGCACACCAGGGCGCACACAGCCTAAACACAGGCCCACTGCGACGGTACAATTGACCAACGCCAGTTGCTGAGTGCTTGGACTCGCACGGACCCATTTACGGAGTGCATTGCTGATGCACGCTATTGAGGACTGTGTCATGCACCTCAGGAGTCATGGGCAAGCCCGATAAATCGCAGCCCAGGCTGACGTTTGAACTGAGGTAAGGGTCTAAAACTGGTCAAACAGCAGCATCAGATTCTGAAATAGACGCGTCGGAAAATCCTCCCACGGCCCTCGAGAAATCCCTGGCGGCCATTCAGGCGAGTTTGCAGGCCATAGATGGCAAAATAGAAGCACTGAACGGCAGAATGGACCACTTTTCAAATAAACTTGACAAACAAGCGATGCGGATTGGATAGGCCGAACAGCGCATATCGGACGCGGAGGAAGGACTGCAACAGGTGGCAGAGAAAACCACAGACATTACCAAGTTATTGGCGGTGATACAGGCCAAAAAGGAAGACAGCGAAGCGTGCTCCCGCCAGAATATTATACGCATTTTGGGCCTGCCGGAATCCACACATGTGGGGCGCCTGGAGGAATACGTAGAAGGGATGCTCAGGGACATTTGTGAAAAGGATGAGCTCTCCCCCCTATTCGCAATAGAACGCGCTCACAGATCACTTGCATCACGCCCGCCACCTGGGACCCCTCGAGACCCATTATTGCGCGGATACTGAACTTTAGAGATCGGGACACGGTTCTCTGCATCACCAGAATGAAGGGCTCCATCACTTTCCAAGGTAATGCCCTATTTTTGGCTGCACATAAGGAATTTCAAGCCGTAAAGAAGGTCCTACAGAAAGAACAGATCCAATATGCGATGCTGTACCCAGCACGACTGCGAATTGGTACCATATGACATGGCAAGATATTCACCAACCCCAAGCATGCGATGGACCATGCACAGTCACTCCGGCGTGAGAAGCAGCACTCAGCCACATCCCAGACATCAGACGTTGAGGACTGAACAGTAAGAGAGGCCAAGCATGACCTACATACTGATCCGCGAGGCCCTATAAGCGAGGGTGGGGGGCTGGATGGAAATGTAGTCTATGCTATACATTCGCCATATGCAGTCTCATCTGTGGATCCAAATTGTAATATGTATATGTCGGACCGAAGGCTGAGCTGGGGGGCACATTAATACTACGGTGGCACCCTTCCCTGTTCCAACTGGGGAAGGATTGAGCCGCCGGGACCCCCGATGGGTGATCACCGATGGGACTTGAGTTCACTGTTGTTGAGAGTATTAAGGGAGTTACATGAGGGACATGGCTTTGGCAGGTTGGGAATGCTGAAGTGGGAGGGGGGAGGGATGGGGATGTTTGCTTTTTGTATGCCAAGGTCACATGCTGCGCGTTTCATCATAATACACAATTGCGACAACTGGCGGTACTCCCGGAGTGCTAGATTAGCTGAGATCCTTAGACTTTATTATCTGATGCATGGCTGGGACTGCATATAACTGTGTCACATGGAATGTCAGGGGGCTCAAGACTCAAAAAAAAATTAGGCATGTACTGGCACAACTCGACAGGATCCATGTACACATTGCGCTCCTGCAGGAAACGCACCTTACAGGGACATCAGAGGGCAGAGTGGCAAACCGATGGGCGTCCTATCGCCTGGCATCGTCATACTCCACCTACGGTAGGTGGATTCTTATACTAGTAAAAAAAGGGGTGGCCTTCACGGTGCTGCGCACTCACACGGATCGGGAAGGTCGCTGGGGGATGGTGATGGGGAAGCTGGGTCAGCTACTGGTCACAATTGTAAATGTATACGGCCCGGTCACAGATGACACGACGACCTATTTAAATATGTTCAGGGTCTTGCGCGACTGGCCTGAAACTGATATTCTGCTAGGCGGGGATCTTAACACATATCTTGACCCAGGTGTCGATAAGTCAAACCCGCAGAGTGTACGTATGGTAAAAGTTGCTAACTATGTGAAAGATGGGATGCTGGAATTTGGACTGATTGACGCTTGGCGCCACAGGAACACGGGGATTTTAGAGGGGACGCACATTACACCCGCGACAAAGGGGTGGTCCCACCTGGATTACTGGCTGCTGAGTGAGGGGACGCACAATTGGGTTACAGACGTCCGTAACCTTCCTAGAACACTATCAGATCACAACCCGGTGCTCTTAACAGTACACATCCCCCATAATCAACACAAACCGTTTACATGGGGTTTTCGCGCTGACTCTCTTCTAGATCCTATATATGCAGACACCATAAAATCCGCCATAGTGCAATACTTTGAGAATAACACGGGATCGGTGGACAGCCAGGAGACGCTGTGGGAGGCCTTTAAGGTCACAATTCGGGGCACATGCATAGGCACTTCTGCTGGGATCCTGAGGGACATACGGGGCCGTCTTACCACTATTGAGACACAGTTACGCGAGCTTGAAACACAATATGATCACAGCCCATCGACCGCCCTGCTCAAAGAAATACACGGACAGGTGGACGAGTATAACACACTTGCAGAAACAGAGGTGAAATAACTTTCCCGGAGACACACAGCGAGGCGATATGGCGAGGGGGGATGGCCAGGACGAACACTAGCGGGACGTTTGCAGAGCAGGGGTTTGCAGCCCCCTATTGACAACATCAAAGGCGCAGACGGGCAGCCACACTGCACTCCCACTGCCATAGTGGAACAGTTTAGAGAGTTCTACTCTACCTTGTACACCTCCACCGGTGGGTTGGATGAGCAAGCTATGGACGCATATCTAGATGACATTGCTTGTGTGTGGCTGTCGGATGTGCACCGCAAATATCTTAGCCTCCCGATAGATGTGGAGGATGTCACAGACGCCATCAAAACACTCCCGAACGGGAAAGCTCCCAGTCCGGATGGACTAACTGCAGAATTTTATAAAGCACATGCTGATATTCTAGCCCCCCACCTACTGCGGATGTACGCTGAAGCGTATGACTCGGGCCATCTGCCTCCCACGCTGCGCCAGGCACTGATCATTACCCTGTTGAAAAAAGACAAACCCCCTGACCGCTGCGACTCTTACCACCCTTTGTCCCTTATTAATCTGGATGCCAAAATACTCACAAAGATTCTAGCCACTAAGCTTCAGCCCCTCATGCCCCTCCTTGCATTACCTGACCAGGGCGGGTTTATTCCGGATCGCTCCACTTCCCTCAATTTGCTCACTTTATTCGTCATGCTACATGTTTTAAATTCTGATTTACCTGCAGTCGCGGCCCTATTGGATGCCGCGAAGGCATCTGATTTAATAGAATGGCAGTACATGATGCACTTACTCCGCAGAATGGGTTTTCCTTCGGTCTATTTACGGTGGATCCAGATACTATATACGGAGCCATCCGCGAGAGTTCGCGTGGGTGGGGACACGTCCGAGCAATTCGTGGTGGGCAGAGGCACTCGCCAGGGGTGTCCTCTCTCTCCACTAATATTCGCCATTGTCTTAGAGCCGCTGGCTTGTAAAATACGTCAGATACATAGGGCGGGGGCTCTGAATTTTAATACCCGTCCGGTAGGAATCTCGATGTATGCGGACGATATGGTCCTGTATGCTCGCAAGCCATGCACATACCTATCCCCAATCCTGCGCGAAT
This sequence comes from Lissotriton helveticus, assembly GCF_964261635.1. Taxonomy (NCBI): domain Eukaryota; kingdom Metazoa; phylum Chordata; class Amphibia; order Caudata; family Salamandridae; genus Lissotriton; species Lissotriton helveticus. The sequence goes on along the minus strand of NC_136063.1, from coordinate 1,965,557,375 downwards.
ATGTCAAATTTGGTCCGTTGTCCGGCTTAAACATTAACTGGGATAAGTCTGTGGTTATCCCCCTGACGGATATAACCACCCCTCCAACACTTGAATACCCCTTAGTTTGGTCAGCAGACCCTGTTAAGTACTTAGGGACGTGGATACATAGAGACCCCAAGAGTGATTACCCAAAACTAAGGCGCTGCATATGCGACACTGGTCGCGCAAATAGATAAATGGCAATGTCTCCCACTGTCCCTGCCGGACCGTATTTCCATCATAAAGATGGTGGTTCTACCGAAATTTTTGTATCTCTTCTGTAATATTCCGATACCGATCACCATACATTTTTTCAAAACGCTACAAACTCAACTATTGAGGCTTGTATGGGGCGCCAAGCAGCCTCGCATTAGCTGGAAAACCCTGTCTTTAACGTACGACAGAGGGGGTTTTAACATGCTGGACTTCTACGTTTACTATCTGTGCTGTCATGCGCATTACGCGTGCCACTGGTATAAACCGCACGATTTTGTCCCACACATAGTGGTTGAAGCAGGTAATGCCCACCCTATTCCACTGCATGGTATACTGACGCATACTCACCGACGCACACCCAAGGTGGAGGTCAACACACTGGATGCCACGGTGCGGGCGTGGCAGGCAATTGGCTGAAGGATGAACAGACTCCCACTTTATGCCCCTGCCTTACCCATTGAGGGACATGCAGCACTGTCAGTTGGGGGAGACCGAGGATCTGTGAGGGCGCTACAGGAGGCGGGCCTCACACTCATGTGTGATCTATTCCCGGAGGGCAAATACATTGCGGGGGAAGATCTAGCCTATATCCAGAATCCCACACTCCTCTTCCAGTTCACATGCTACAGATTGAGGCGCGCGTTGAAAGAACACTACGAGTGTTTCCCAGACGAGCCCGAGACTCTGCCTGCTTTGCAAATGATCATCACCACGCCCACGAAGCGCAAACTAGTCACTAAATTATATAAGGCCACATAAAAAGACACACCGTACGACTCAGCTCACTGCCTGACCCGTTGAAATTTAGATATGGACACTAACATAACGGAGGAGGAATGGGCGGAAATTTGCTCAATAACGGGACGCTTGTCATCCAACAGTAATCTTCGCATCATCCACATAAAGTTTTTACATCAAGTTTATTACACCCCCCACAAGCTGTGGAAAATAGGGCTGAGAACGACTGCTAGTTGCAGAAGGTGTGGTTTTGTACATATAGCATGGCAATGCACTTGAGTCTTTCAATATTGGGAGAGAGTATTAGCTCTCATTGCGAACATGACAGGACTGTCTTTAGTCAATACACCTGCTCTGTGCCTGCTGGGGTACGGTCAAGGCCTGAAGGGGATAGTTGGGAGGTTTGTGCAGCTGGTTCTGCTCTTGGCAAGGAGGCGCACCCTGTTTACGTGGGACAGTAAACAATACCCAAAAGTGGACCACTGGCTCAAGGACATGGTATATTGTAGAGACCACTTGGAGACCTATGCTGAAGAACTGCCACGAGCCTCACGTCCTAGGGACATATGGTTGCCATTGCGTGAATACTTGCTGACTCAGACTGAAGTTGAATCGGATTGAGCGTACCTACCTTGTAAGATCTATGTTGGCAGGATGAAAAATTATACATGGTAGGAAAAGCAGACTTGAGGTGTTATTTTTTCGGGGGGAGGTAGCCACCAGCGAGGCACATTGCAGTATCAGTTGGCAGACCTGACCGTGAGGATATTCATGAAATGCACATTGTCCCATGGCATTGTTTTCTGTTAGTTGTTTTTTACAATGTTTTGGTTATGTGATACGAAGCAAGGCATTGTACTGATGTAACGAGCTAAGATACACACCATGTATGCGATGGCTTTATGCTTAATGAACTACTACAAATAAAAAAATTAAAAAAACATTGTTAATCACAGCATCCACATATAGCCATCAAAATATAGTTCTAACTACCCTTCTTGTAGAGGGTTCACCTCAAGGTCCACGAAGTACTAAATAAATTCATGAGCTTAGATTTGATGTTTTCTGGTGGAAAAAATGTGTCACCCCTCAGAACAAAATCTCCTTCGTTCAACATTTTATCCTTCACTATCTAGAAAACCTGCAACTCATTAGAAATTACCTATCAGGTGGCCATTTCTTAGTCATACATTCCATTGCATGAGTCAAACCATGTCATCCAACACTGCTTTGATCCACTCATCCTCAGAAATCTGAACTTAATCACACTCAAGACCATCAGACATGGTGTCTAAAATCTCTAGCCCAGTGGTGATTTGGATAGGCAGCCAGCCCTTGTATTCTCCTTACCTATTATTAGTTCATTGTGCCTCTCTTTTAATTGTGGAATATTTTTGTCAGTGTCTGTCAAACTCTGAGAAGAGAAAGCAACACTTTGTTCCATTGCTCCCTTTAAGTTAAGTATTTGTGTGAACATTGTTCCAAGACCTGCACCACTGACATCAACCTTAACTACACAGTCAACATCTTCCATGAATTGGGAACTCTATGCAGCAGAAATATTTTTTCATTAATTATGTTAAGATTTCAGCTCACATCTTTCAACCACATAAATTTGTAGTAGAGAAACCTTCATCAATTTGGGCATTATACACACAATCCTATATATGAACCTAATTGTTCTTTTGAAGAGGCATGTGAACCTTTCAGATTGCTTTGAGTAACTCTTCCCTTGTGTAGCACCATAACTCTCTCCTTAAGGGTAGAAAGGACTTTGGCGAGAATACTATTGTGTTTTTCTATAGATGAAGCAAAGATGACTATCCGGGATAGCTGCCACCCATTCCATATTACTGAAAATTTTAGACATTAGCCTTTGAAATACTGGAGTATCAGAAACCAACCCAAATGCATTTGCAGGTAACAGAATTAGAGGTAATGAAGACAGAAAGATGTTTTTACAATTCCCTGTAAGTTCAGTATAGTCATGTGCTGCTGACAAATGTAAGGTGGAAAAGAACTTCACTTTGCAAATTTTGGAGAATAGTACTTGAATCATATGCAGGGGGTGGCATTTGACAGTTGGCAGTTGAGTAAAATGTTCTTCGGCACAATCTTAAGGCACCAGATTTGTTTCATCACAAGAACAATCAGAAACACCCACTGGGAAGATTCAAAAAGGTTCTTTGACCCCTTCCTTACACATCTTACTCAAAAGATTTGAATATTCTTTCTTTGACCCCTCCCTTACACATCTTACTCAACAGATTTAAATATTCTTTCCCTAGACTCTATGGTATATTTCTTAGTTTGTGCTTCACTGGTGTGGAATATGTACTAATTTTATTTCATTCTAGAAACCATTTATGAATTTATTTATGAATATGTCATTATGTAACTCAACTGGTGCTCACGTAAAGCGTTCTGATACCTGATACCTTCAAGTGAAGTTTGCATGATATATAAAACAAAAACAAAAAAAAACTTTCCATTCTCCTCTTTGAACATCTCTATTTGAATTGTTTGAACACAGATTCAATACTGCATGAAATAGGAATGTCATTTCCAGATGTACCTGCTTGTCTACTAGGGCTTGTATCTGTAGTGCAAGGCCCTTTTTTGGATGTAAATAATAGCTAAAATGTAAACCTTAATAACTTTTTTCCACAAAAGGTATCTATCACAAATCTTTGGTTTTTTTCTTCTAAAGGTGTGGTGCAAGAAAGCAAATGTAATCAACCAAATATTGCTCTGCTAGGATCACCATCTTCCAAGTTTTCAAGGACAGGCAAAGCTGTATCAAAACAGTTATATTTTTACTGCTGTTTTTACATCTTGCTATGCAGTGGTCCATGTTAACTCATATTTGTGGTAACAGCTTACTTGAGGTATGTGGTAGAAACCGGTGTAAAACCCGTGGGTGTTCCAAGATATATTTCTGAGAGTGTGAAAATTTCTGAACTCAACAAAAGGGACATTTGGGTAGATATCTCAATTTTTTCCTAAATACACTGTTGAAATATTTTAGAAAATGACAAAGTATAGGAAAAAACTGCAATTTCTGACAACTTTTATGTATGTAAATTCTTGTCATAATTAATGATTTGCAAAAGCTATATACCATCACGTACCACAGACCTTTCTGGTCACAAAAATATATAGGATTTGCAGATTCTCATAAAACATACCCAGAGCCAACAATTGAGCTACATTTACAAAAATAAGTTTTCATTGTGCACAGACTATGTGGCACCTCATATGGTTAAATATAAAGAATAAAAATAAGGAAACCCATGTGTTAGACCTGACATCCTTGGCATGGTTTTCCCCCTAATGTTTTGCCTTCAACCGTTCTGTTTTGTTGACTTCATTTTTGCTGGCTTGAGGACTTTGGGCACTTTACCCCTGATAAACCCCGCTTCAAGTCCAGTTGGAAACCACCAATGCCAGCACCCGGATTGTCCAGCCAACCAGTGTACCAGGGGGTCAGTAGAGGATTCCAACTCCCAGCAGCCAGTCAGGAGGGATACAACCCTCATGCAGTTTGTAGCATGGTGTTATCCCACCCATCGGAGTCCGGAGGAGGTTGGACTGGCTCCCCCTCTTACATGATTGTTTTGACATTCCTGGTGCAACGGAGCAGCATTTAAAGATGGGGAAATGAATGGCTAATCCTGTGACACATGGAGGCGAGCCCACTAACACTCTGGACTCTTTCCTCCTAAGGGATTTAGATGCACTGGAAAAAGAGATTAAAATCACTGAATGTAGGCTCTCTATCGGGGAGCTTGCCACTCCACCTGAGCCATTCAACACTGAGATCCAATCTGCAACTGTCATTGATCCCCCAAGTGCCAATCCAACATCCATCCGTCCCACACACTTGATCAAAATGAACCTACAGTTGGGCAGGGTTACATTTTCACCCAGAGAACCTCCCACTAAGAAGAAACAAGGATGAGGGAGAACAAGTAAATTCTCACATGCTGATTGGGGCCTTCTTTGGCTACTCCCTAAGCTCCTGAGGCATTGCTCCATAGAGTCAAACAGACTATTATCAATTTGCTGCAACCCTTTCTGGAGAGGCTAACTAGAATCAAGAGATCCTGATGATTAGGACTCTATTGAAACTCCTCATAACAATTTGCCAGAGTTCCCTTGTCCCCCCCCCAAAAAAAAACAATAAACCCTGGGTAAGACAAGCTCCAAAGAAAGACAGAGATGGGGCAGGGTCTAAGGATCCTCAAACGAGTCTCTCTGCACACCTGTTGTCAGGGGACCCTAAAAGGACTTCTCGCCATACATCTCAGATGAATAATTGTTCCTTCCCACACCCTGCCATCTATCAGCTTAATGCCACACAGACCCGAAAACATCTAGGGATCCTGATCTTGCCACACCAGTGTTGAGGCTGGAATGAGGGCACATAATTGAAAGAAAAGGCCATGAAGACTCCTATAGGAGGCCTTCCTGCCAGCAGCTGGCCCATATGTGATTATTTTGGCTAACACTCTGGATTTAAATAGCAATCAAAGGGAATCAACTGAACAACCAATTCATAAAGCATGTCATTGGATTAACAAACACATGAGGGGACAGGCAGAATCTTTCTCTACAATCGTAATGTAAAGAAGGGTCGGCTGGGTTAGAAATTCAGATACAAGTTTCAGGGGGGATTGTGTGGTAGTAAATTTTAGGTCCCACCTTAATTTCCAGAATCTCTTTAGGGTATTATCCAATGGCCAATCACTGGATACAGAGATGTTTGCATTGCCATTAGGCTTCTTTTATAAACCAGTAAAACATAACCCTTGTTGACAGGGTCCTGTGGTTCATTCAGCAAATCAATCGTCCAACTTGAGGCCTGCTGTGAATCCCCTTTTAACTACTAATCGATTCACTGCACTTGCTGATCTTGAAGCCTGTGATTGACTGGGCACCAATGAGTCAACTTCCATCTCAGCACCTACCTGTGTAATGGAAGGGTCAGAGAATTCCCTGCATAGCAAGGAAGAAAATGTCTAAATTAAGTTAATTGCCTAAAATTTTGCTAGGTTGGGTTCAAAACCGTCTGACTACGAATGGATTAAGATCATAACTGCATTCGATTTGATATGTTTTTAAGAGACACGGAAAAAGGGCGTAATCCATCTAGATGGTTACCATTCATTTTATACTCCTGCCCTCCTGTCAAAATCAGGTCATGCTAGGGGAGATATCCAGACATATGTCCCAAGTCCTATTGAATAGTTTGGAGGAATGAGACACGTTAAATAATGTTCTGATTCCGGTCAAATACAGTTTCAAAAAGGGGAAAGGCACACAGGATCAGTACCTTAATTTAATCTTGCTCATTGCCAAGTAGACACAAGCCAAACAAGGCAAGCTTTACTTAGCATTGATGAATCTATCCGCAACAGAAACTAGAATAAAAGACAATTGAGGTAAAGTCTTTTATCCTAGTCACTGGCCATAAGGATAGGAAAGCACCCTCTTTTTACATAGCAGGTCGTCAAGTGGCACAGAGGGACCCATTTTTATATTATGGGTGACCTTTGATAGTATGTTAACATGGTCCTTATGATCACTAATGTTAAAAAAGTATCTTTGCTGTACGCTCCTTTAATTAAAAGTTATAATCCAAGCCTTTGGAGGCTGTTAAAAAAGTGCACTTGGCCAAATCCATCTCAGTAGCCACCTGTGGCGTGGGCGTTTCAGGATATTTTCACCTTACAGCTCTCCAAGTTATTGAAGACATTTTCTGAAAAAACTGGTAGGTCTCCAAAACAGTTGTTAAAATTTTAAGTGCCATTCTGAACTGAATGTCCCATATATTTTGGATCAGATTACCCTGTCCCCAATTTTTTTGTGGTACTAAATCTGGAGAACGGAATCAGTTAACCTTACAAATCATTTTATTGAAGACTTTCTGGAACAAGTACACAGGATCCCTTGAATCATGTATGTTAAAAATGGTCAAATTTCTTTAGGTCTCGCACACATTTTTGAAATGCCAAGTAAATGCCATCAATAAAAAGGAGATTAAACCCTATTTCTAAATTTAAAGGCAAAAGAAAGATATAATATGAACAGCCCAAAATATGTGGTCCGATGCTATTTAGTGGAACCAATTATCAATGAGGGATAACCTCATAGTTACTGTCCGGACCAACCAATGCCATTGATTTATACTACTTAGGTTTTGTTTAAAGCTTATCCCCTGCATGTTGGCCTATCCAGTGGGAATGTATTCTTTACAAGAGCTCCCACCTTGCCCATGTGATAGTCTGTCTATGAAATCTAACGTGCATATCTTCTTTTTCTGTAAATTTTATTAGGAGCATATTAAAAGATTCATATTGCCAATTATGCGTAAATTCAGTTTTAGGCAATGTCGCCCAAGGGATGTACTTTTTATAGATGTTGTCTGATCACATTGTTTGTTACCATGTTGCGTCTTTTCTATGTCTTTCTCTAAAGACTAGAAGATCATATAATAATTTGGAAAGAATTCCAAGTTTTTATTGCTTTTAAATAATGTTTTTAATAGGACATTTTAATGGTAAATTTTGTATAATGATGACTGTTTCTTATTTGTGCATTTGAACTTTTATGATATTTTTGAACAAGGATAGAATACAGTGATGTACTGACTGACAGTGCTAAGTTGTGCTCTCTTTTTAAAACATGCTTTAATTACCTTACACCCAATTGGAATATTTAATTTACTTGTAATTCCCTAGTAAAGTGGGTCTAACTGTGCCCAGGGCCTGTTAACTAAATGCTACTAGTGTGCATGATGCACTAATTGTGCTATCCACCTAAGTAGCACTTAAATCATGTCTCAAGCCTGCTGTTGCAGCCTGTGAGTGCACTTTTAACTTCCAGTTTGACCTAGAAAAATAAACCTTTTTTTCAGCCCAAACTTCCTTGTTAATACATGTAATTCACCTCTAGGGTAGACCCTGGACCACCCAGATGGCAGGGTACAATGTATTTAAAAATAGGACATGTACTTTTAAGTTTTGCATGTACTGGTAGTGAAAAAGTCTTAAATTAATTTAACACTACTGCAAGTCCTACCTCACCCATGGGATAACATTGGAGTTACCTTACTACATTTAATAAGCAGCAATTCCTAAATGGGATCATGTATCAGTTAATGTTTGGTGTCTTTGTAATTGTAATGAAAAATCCTGATCGTATGGTCAGGTCACATTTTAAATCACAATTGTGAAAGTGCTGATTTTAGAAAGTTGGCACTTTCCTTCCTTAGTCATTTAGTGCCATTTAGTGCATGCAGCCTGTCTACGGGTCACATGACACTGCAGGGTAACAACCATTACAACGTAGTCATTACAATGCACTACCTTTACAACACAGCTGTTACAACGCAGCTGCCTTTACATCGCATGCCATTAAAAAACATGCCATTACAAGGCATGTTAGTACAATGCATGCCATTACAACATGTTATGAGGTAAGTAATGGGGATCTTTTAGTTTTAGGATGGGTATGGGTTTTGGGGTACATGGGGATAGTATTTTCACCCCTACAATATCAATACTTACCCTACTGTTGCAGTGACTGGAGTAGGAATAGTAATTTATACCCCTACTCTAGCCAACACTTACTTTACTGTTGCACTCAATGCAGTGAGAATAGAAATTTTTACCCCTACACTATCCAACACTTACCTTTGGATTGTGGTAACCCATACTATTATGTGATTCAGAGGGTATTTTTCAAAGCACCTTCTTTCATGCACAGTGGCTTACATTTGGAAGAGAAACACATTTGGTAATAAAATAAATTCTATTACTATGTGTCTCCCAATAAAAAAATCTGCCTCATTTGTGCCTGGCACTAGCACCTGGACACAATAAACTATACAGAGAGGCCAGGAGAAATACCATTTGATTCAGCAAAATCAACACTTTTTTTGACAAATCAGATTGCTGTGGATTTTGGGCCTGAGCTCCGCTGCCAACCATTAAACCTACCATAGCAAGACCTTTCTGAAAGCTAGACACCCGGGGGAGTCCAGGCTGGTACAGCTTGTGTGGTTCTCATGTGTTTTCTTACCCAGAAGCCCTTGCAAGTCTCAAACATTGGCTAAAAGTACAAATATTCCTCACATTTCTGTGTGTGAAAGTTCCAGAGTCTGCGATGACCCACAAAGTTCATACTACTGCCCATTTTCTCATGTCTCCCTATAACATGGGCCCAAAACACAATATAGACAGAATTGTGTTCCAACCATAAACACGTCTTTTTTTGAATGTGGGTGGATGTGGTATTTGGGCACTACTTCAGGTAGCAACAAGGGGAACATGTAAAATACAGAGATTTCTGAAAATCAGTGCTAAAAACCCTCATGAGATCCACACACTTCACACTGCCATGGACCCCCTGCATATCTAGCTTTCAGAAATATCCTTTGCGTAAGAACACATTTATTCCTCACGTATTTGTTAAGAAAAGTTCTGGAAACTGCAGGGATCCACAAATTTACTGCCATGTAGCATTACCACAAATCTCTCAAAAGAAAAGGTATCTATTTAAGTGGATGGGCTCAGTGCCTGCTTTATAAGAAAGGGCCGAAAACACAACATGGGCACATCACATTTTTCTACTCAAAACAAAACCTTTTTTACAACATGGCTGGCAGTGTAAATTAGATCCTACATCAGCTGGTACGCAAGGAAACCTACCAAACTAAGACATTTCTGAAAACTAGACACCTAGATCAGTCCAGTGTGATGTAATATGTGTGGAACATCATAAAGTTTTTTTGTACTCAAAAACCATTGCAAACCTCAAGAAATGGTTAATAACTGTAATTTTCCTTGCATTACTGGGAGGGAAAGTTTCAGAATTTGTGAAGATCCACACCTTTCATACCACTTAGTGTCCTCACATGTGTCCTGATAAAAATGGTACCCCACTTGTGATGGTCCTCCTAGCTCCCGTAACACAAAAGGTGCCACAATGCAATTTGGAGACATTTACAATAGGGTTAGCTGTGGAAATTAGGTCCGGGCTCAGCCACCACCTAGGGAAGCCTACCAATGTAAACCTAAAATTTGCCTAAAATCACATATTTTGCTTTCATGTCTATGACGTAAACTTCCGTAATCCGGAGGGAGCCACAAAATACCTACTATTTAGAATTCCCATGCTTATCCCAATCAAAACATTACCCCTTTGGGTAGCATTCATGTGACTATCCTAAATTAGAACTTCAAAACGAGACGGAACATAAGATTTATTGTCAACATCTTCAATTAACTTCCAATTACACTGAACAACAGAAATCTTGTAGTCTGCTCCTAGTGGTTCTTTGTCTTCCAAATAAGTCAAAGAACTATGATCCACAATGCTGCGGATGTTGTTAATTTTGACATCATTACCATCGTCTTCTGAATACAGAATTCAATTGATTTTTTGGATGAACTTTTCCGTATAGAAGTGAAATGTCCAGTTTTCGTTTTTACATTTCAAGCATTCTTTTCCCTTACAAAAACCTGGTGGAGTCATCTATGCCTAATATTATGGAGGCGTTACCTTCTCAATATATCAATTGAGGCTCTCTCAAGAGGGGTCGGGTTGCCATAATTACCCGTCGCACCATTCATACATCTGTTGTGATCTGTTCCACTATTCATTAAGTTGACATTATGAAAATAAAAATGTCAGTCCCCTCTTGCTGTTTAGTATGCATGGGTGTAAATAGGCCACCTCACTCCATAGCCAACTTTACTGACTATTACTGGATATTAATATGCAGATTTCGTACCTCATATAAACATCTGTTGGTCATTGGGGATTTTCAATTTTGGTTGATAAATCTCCTGCAAATTCCAAAGAGTACTTTGACCTCATGTCTTTTTTTATTGTCCATGCAACAGGCCCAATTACCCACCAATATTCAGGGGGATATTTTGGATTTGATATGATTACACATCACACCTATCAAGAAGGTATTGGTCCTCTCGTGCATTTGATCAGAACACTACCTCATTAAATTTAAAGAACTGCATTTAGTATGTATGCCCAAGCATCTTGAGCAGGATGAACCTCCCAAAAATTCCTAATTCCCTGTCTGAAATCTTCCAAGTCCCCAACAAACTTCTGTGGCTTTTTTAACCAGCTGCAGCAAATCCATGTTAACTTGTCCAAGAACCTACTTGAGTGATGCAGCCTCCTTATAAACACAGTCCTCATGGTTCAATGATGAATTGAAAGTGACAAAGCTAAGGCTATGCCAACTTGTAAGGCAATGGCTCAAGAGCTACGCCACTTTAGAAAGAGCCATTTTAGTGAAGATTTGAGGAAGTAAAAAGGTTGCTCCTCACCACAAAATCCTTTGTTTATTCTAACTGCATTAATTTAGCTAAAAATAAACAAAAGGAAACTTTTAAGATAATAAATTACCTAACTTGTACCAAGGAAGCAACCCAGGAGATAGAACACTCCTAAATTCTGTGCGACACACTCAGTGATTGTTCCAGTGAGAAAATGAAATTAATTAGGAATAGCATTCTGACCACCTCTCTGCCTCAACAACCTGAGGAGAATGGGGCCGAGGTAGGAAACGTCAATTACAACTCAGGCATTATATCATAATGCCTTTACAACGCAACTTTTACAATGCAGGTGATATTACAGCGCAAGCCTTTACAATGCATATGCCATTACAACGCATGGCATTAAAATGCATGCCATTACAATGCATTTTAAGGTGAGTAATGGAGGTAATTGAGGTAAGTTTTTTTTCTGATTATGGGGTAGTTTTGTAATACACAAAAATATTAGTTGTTATTTTTTGTAATTTTATAATTTATTTCTAAAAAATTATATATTTAAATAAATATATATAATGTGCGTTACACTTATTTCCCAAGTCGGGATGTTTGGGTAGCATGGGTTTTGGGTGGGGGAGTGTATTAATACTCAGGTATTATTTTTTTAATTTGGGTATTTATTAATATTTATTTTTGGGTACAAATATTATTAAAGTAGTTTTTATTGAAATTATTAAAAATGGCTTTGGCAACTATCCTCTGGGATGGGATGGGTGGGAAACCGGGCTTTTGGGTGGGAGGGTATATTAATACTCGGGTATTACTTGTATTACTTGTTAATTAATTTATATTAACTTTTAGTGATAGAAAATATTAAACAATTATATTATTACAAATTTTAAAAAAAGGTTTACACTTATCCTCTGGGACGGGATGCATGGGAAACAGGGGTTTTGGTTGGGAGAGTGTATTAATACTCAGGTATTTATTTTAATAATCTTATATTAATTTATATTTATTTTATGTGACAGAATATTATAATAATATTTGATAAAAATATTAATAAAAAAAGGCTTTGACACCTATCCTCTAGGACAGGATGCATGGGAAATAAGGGGTTTGGATTGGAGAGTGTATTGATACCCAGGTATTAATTTTAATACATGCATATTAATTATTAGTTAATTTTTAATTCATTTTAAAGAATTGTAGTCAATTTCATTTTTTATGTTAAAATTTATAAAAGTTGTATCTAGACAAACAGTGGCTGTTCTGGGTAGTAGGAGATGTGAAATCTAGTTATAAATTATAAGCTATCATTAAATGAAAAATATAAATTTGAAATGTAAATGTATTTATATAGCGCAAATCACTGACACGGTATCTAAGCACTTGCTTAGGGAACCCATCCTGGTATTCCCCTGTGAGATACCCCGGCAGGGTATCCACAAGGTGAAAGCCAGGCATCCCGCCGCGAGGGGCCGTAAGGGAGATTAAGCAAGCTATTGCCCAGAGTCGCAGAGTGTGACCCTGTGAGTCGAGTAGGCACCGGAGCCAGTATTATCGAGTCAGTGGAATTTTTAGAGCCCGAGACCCGCTGAGGCGGGGAATCGAACACTGGTCCACGGCCGATCTCAGCTTCTGGGTCTGCCGCCTCTAACCACTGAGCCACACATCTCCCTTTTGCAATGAAATAAAAGAATTAAGCTAAAAAGTATTAAAATTTGGTTTAAAAAATATTAAAAGCATATATGTACAACATAGGTTTGCATAAATAGACTTTGAAAGTTTTTATTCATATAAATTGCAATAATATAACATTTAATAGTTAAAATTGACACATTTATAGTATTGTATGAATTTTTATAAAATTAAAAAATACAATACAATTATAATAAATAATCAAAAAAATTATAAAATATTTGAATACATTTATTATTGTAAAAAAATTAACAGATGTTAAACTGTATTGTAACATATAACTTTTATCTTCTTTGTAGGTTTTCCCACGCTTTAACATTGAAGTCCTTGAGAGAAATAGTCCTTTTTTTCTTGTTACGGAAAAAGATGGCGTTGCCGCTTGTACATAAGTTTCGTTATTGCAAGGACGGTCGTGTTTCGGTCAGAAGCATGGAAGAGCTGCATCCAGGTAAGACAATTTTTAAATATTAAAAATAGATTAATGGTGGAATATTGTATTGTAAGGAGAGAGGAGGGAGGCTGTAAGATGTAGGGTACTTGTATTGTGATATTTTTGTATATTTTACCTTAAAAGTGTTTTCTAAAACAGGTAGCAGTTGTAGGCCTACATCGTGTTGATTGCTTTCGCAACACTTTTTGTTTAATATAATAATTTAAAAAGAATGATTACATTTTCTAATAAATATTAGTGTTATGAAAGCAATATTTTTAGATTTTGTTTATGTGATGGATTTTTTAAATGAATTTACTGCGTCGTTGCGGTTTTACGGATAGGTGGAAGGAACATGCACTTCATGGATTGAAGAACTAATTTTTGGGACAGTTTTTAAAACATGGATTTTTGTTTTTTTGGGATTTATACTGGATTTTGTTGGTGAGAAGAATTAATTGATGGATTTTTTCCAGTATTTTTTTTAAACGTTTATTCTTTCTCGTGCTCTTTCAATCCAAATTTGATTGAGAGAGGATTGCAACAATGGATTTCGTGTTGTGTTTTTCACCAAATAAGTTTTTTTAGGAATTTTTTGGGGGGATGCGTTTTTTGTAGGTGAGCACACTACAGTTTTCAGCACAAATATTGCTGCAACAAAAGTCTTTGACAAACTGTGCCCATGTTGGTTACTTTAACTCGGGTCATGCCTTACATCAAGAATTATGCATTATTTACTATGGATTCGAGGACTGCTCAAGACTCTTGGTGAGAAGTGGGATTGTACGCAAATCCAAGAATTGAAAAAAGAAGACAACTGAAGGTAAGAAACCTGACTTTTAATTTATATATATATATATATATATATATATATATATATATATATATATATATATATATATATATATTACCTACTGGCGGTCGCCAGTAGGTATATATAGTTAGGATTTTTTCTCTATGGGATTTTTGAAAATTCTATGTCTAATAACTTTGGCGTTTGTGGACGGAATTGGCTGAAATTTTCAGGAAAATGGCACATTTTGTTTCTGAGCAGCCCTTGAAAATTTGGGGGGGGTTCGTCAAGGGGGGGCCGAGAAAAAAGGGGGGTCCCAAAACATGTTTTTAACATTGAGTTTTCCATAGGGCGGTTGGCCTCACTTTTAGCCCGAACGGCTGAATGGATTTGCACGAAACTTGGCAAAATTGTAGGGACTGGTAGCCCGATGTGCCTTTTGTAGGTCTCAATATATGTGCTCCAGTGGATTTTGAGAAATTAACGTTTAAAAAAAGATATATATCTGTAACAGCGGACCAGGCAGCGTCCCAGGACGCGTACTTTTCGCGCAACGGAGCTTTGTGAAGCGAAGCTGATTGGTTCTCTGGCGTCTGTCAACATTCCAAAAAGTCCGTAGCGGCCGCCATCTTGTCTCTCTGTAGGATCGAGAGACAAGAGGAGGCCAAAGCGAAGGGGCAAATGACCATAAGGGGGAATAGTAGATCCTCGCTGACCCCCTAGGTTTGATGTGGAGGTTTTAAAAGGGCCCCGCGGGGCAAAAAAAAAAAATAATAATAATAATCGAATGGCTGAATGGATTTGCACGAAACTTGGCAAAATTGTAGGGACTGGTAGCCCGATGTGCCTTTGCTAGGTCTCAATATATGTGCTTCAGTGGATTTTGAGAAATTAACGTTCAAAAAAAGATATATATCTGTAACAGCGCACCGCTTCGCGTACTTTTCGCGTTACGGAGCTTTGCGAAGCGAAGCTGATTGGCTCTCCGGTGTCTGTAAACATTCCAAACAGTACGTAGCGGCCGCCATCTTGTCTCTCGGTAGGATCGAGAGACAAGAGGAGGCCAAAGCGAATGGGCAAATGACCATAAGGGGGCATAGTAGATCCTCGCTGACCCCCTAGGTTTGATGTGGAGGTTTTAAAAGGGCCCCGCGGGGCAAAAAAAAAAAATAATAATAATAATCGAACGGCTGAATGGATTTGCACGAAACTTGGTAAAATATTAGGGACTGGTAGCCCGATGTGCCTTTGCTAGGTCTCAATATATGTGCTTCAGTGCATTTTGAGAAATTAACGTTCAAAAACAAGATATATATCTGTAACAGCGCTCCGCTTCGCGGAGATAAAATTATATCTGTATTACCTAGCTGTTGCTAACACCAGTTAGCGACGGCTAGTAGGAGATAGCGACCATCTTGGGCCCCACTTTGCATGTGAGTGATATTTATCACTAATGACATGCAAAGTGGGCATGCCAAGATGTTAGCGACTGGAAACAGTCGCTAACATCGCTATCTCCTATTATCAACTTTTGGAAATATTCGAGATAAGCGCGAATATCTCCAAAAAGTAACATCTGCCCTGAGCAGTTCTTAGCCATGTTATCCAATGGGAGGTGGATAACATGGCTAAGAGCATTAGCTCGGTAATGCATGAATATCGCTGAGTTTTCAGCGATATTAATGCATTGCGGTCGTTTTTTATCGTATTTGCGATAAACCTTGATAATAGCAAGGTTTATCTGCGATAATTTCTGACGGTAAAAAAATCTTTGCAATGCATCGTTAGGGATAAATATCGCTTAACTTTGGTAATATGCCCCAACGTCTGTTAACGTTCGATTCGAAGGAAATCAGGAAGTGTTGAAAAACATTGTCTGCGCCATCTTGTCTTTTTTCAAATGCCACACTTTTGTCGTGCACGGCAGCCATTTTAGATGCCTTGACCAGACCCACTCTGTGCACGCTGTCGATCCTTAGCATGGCTCCCCACCCTCGCAAGCATCTCACCCAGGCAGTGGTCACCCCCGCTCTCTGTCTTATGCATGGGTAATAAACCTCCCCCCATCTGCGCTGCTCTTCCCTGAGAATCACACCCTGTGCCCGCCCGACACCTCCCTTTCACCCTATTCACTACCGCACCCTCTGACAATCCTTTTCCTCTGTGTCCGATTGTCCAGGCCGGTCCTAGGCTATCAGCTAGCCCTGCAGATGTAGTTTATGGCCACAGCTGTAAAGAATCACCCCTCTTCAAAGGAGTTATAGTAGATCAAGGCCCACACTCGATGAGATCCGTCACAGCAGAAGCGTTGCTATTATCTGAAAACCATCCTGTATTGTGATTGGGGAGGGGACCGAGCGTGAAGCGGAAGATTCCAGGGATGACTCTTTGTACATGAAAGTTTTTACAATTATGTGTCACATTAAAAATATATAGCACTCCGACAAAGTAGTAAGATTATAAAACTTTAATAATTTATAAATATATACAAGAAAACAAAAATAGTAATAACATATAAACATTTTTAGGGAAAAACAACGAAGTAGCGGTCGGCTGTGCGAATAGTTCCAACGCAGCACAACGTCCAGATTTCCGGCGTGGGGCGTCGCGGGGGGTGGGTCATCAGTAGCAAACTGTTGTGCGAATAGTTCCAAGGCAGCAGAACGCGCCGAAATCTAGATGACACGAAAGTGATGTCTAGTAAGTTGCCACCCAGCAAATAACGGCGTGGGGCGTCGCGGGGGGTGGGTCATCAGTAGCAAACTGTTGTGCGAATAGTTCCAAGGCAGCAGAACGATGGCACCAAGGTGATGTCCAGTAAGTTGCCGCACTGGTTTTGGTATCCTACAATGCTGCTCCGAATAACGGCGTGGGGCGCCCCGGGGGAGGCGGCGTGAACGGGCCTCTCCAGGTGGAGTGTCATCTGTTGTAGTGGGGCGCCCCTTTACCGTTTCAGTTGCCATTCCGTCCGTTTTTGGTCCACTGTGTCAAAAGCCGCAATTCAGCTGAGTTGCGCCCACTCTTGCGGTGCAGCGATAGGCGACTGTCACAGGACTCTCAAAATGGCGGCAGGCTCTTTCCTTTTTGGGCCTGGTCCACTGAAATGGCCCTGGGACACCTTGGAAATCGGACGCTTGTCTGCTAGGTCTTGGACCCCATTCTCGAAAGCGTCCCCTCCGCCTTGAGAATTCATCAAAAGTTTTGGGGGCCCCGACTCCTGCAGGCTTCTGGTGGGGAGCGGCTGCCATGATTGCTCGCGGAATGACCACGATGGAGCTACGAGATGGTGGTGCTCTCATGCTGACGCCAGTTTAGTCTGAAACATCCAGTAACAAGGTGGGGCTTTCATCGTTTGGGGAAAAAAAAAAAGTTTTCATCCAATGAAAAGTGTTGTTTTTAGGTCATATGATCAAGCCTTCCATCATTAGGAAACCAAAAGTAAAATGAACCAATGAAAAGTTTTATAAACAAGTCACATGACCTGTTATGCGGCATAGGGTATAAAATGCGTAGAAAATACGTTGGCACGTGAGGCGGCGTCAGTAGCGGACCGATGTGCGAATAGGCCGAAGGCAATACAACGCGCCAAGATCCGGATGGCACCGAGGTGGTGTCCAGCAAGTTGCAGCACTGGTGTGGCCATCCTACAATGCTGAAAGTCGGCGTGGGGCGCCCCGTTGGCCTGTCAGTTTGCGTCAGTAGCGGACCGATGTGCGAATAGGCCGAAGGCAGCACAACGCGCCAAGATCCGGATGGCACCGAGGTGGTGTCTAGTAAGTTGCCGCACTGGTGTGGCCATCCAACAATGCTGAAAGTCGGCGTGGGGCGCCCCGTTGGCCTGTGAGATGGCGTCAGTAGCGGACCGATGTGCGAATAGGCCGAAGGCAGCACAACGCGCCAAGATCCGGATGGCACCGAGGTGGTGTCTAGTAAGTTGTCGCACTTCTGTGGCCATCCTACAATGTTGAAAGTCGGCGTGGGGCGCCCCGTTGGCCTGTGAGATGGCGTCAGTAGCGGACCGATGTGCGAATGGGGCCAAAGGCAGCGCAACAATATTTTCTGACTGACACCACAAGGCGCTGAGATGCCAAGATCTGGATGGCACCGAGGTGATGTCTAAGTTGCGGACTGATGTGCGAATGGGGCCAAAGGCAGCGTAACAATATTTTTTGTATGGAAGATACCACTAGGCGTTGAGATGCCAAGATTCGGATGGCACCGAGGTGATGTCTAGCAAGTTGCTGTACTGGTGTGGTCATCCTACAATGCTGAAACTCGGCGTGGGTCGCCCCATTAGCCTGTGAGATGGCGTCAGTAGCGGACCGATGTGCGAATAGGCCGAAGGCAGCACAACGCGCCAAGATCCGGATGTCACCGTGGTGGTTTCATAGTTGAGAGGCACTTCATCTGCAGTGGGGCGCCGAGATCCGGATGGCACCGAGGTGATGTCTAGCAAGTTGCTGTACTGGTGTGGTCATTCTACAATGCTGAAAGTCGGCGTGGGGCGCCCCATTAGCCTGTGAGATGGCGTCAGTAGCGGACTGATGTGCGAATGGGGCCAAAGGCAGCGCAACAATATTTTCTGAAGAGAAGACACCAAAAGGTGCTGAGATTCCAAGATCCGGATGGCACCGAGGTGGTGTCTAGCAAGCTATGTAGTTGAGTTGTGTGCGCACTTGCGGCGAATAGGTCGAAGGCAGCATAACAATGTTTTTTGAATAGAAGACACCACAAGGCGTTGAGATTCGGTTACCACCGAGGTGATGTCTAGCAAGTTGCCGCACTGGTGTGGCCATCCTACAATACTGCTCCGAATAACGGCGTGGGGTGCCCGAAGGGGGGGGGGGCCGGCGTGAATGGGCCTTCCTAGGTGGAGGCTCGTCTGCTGTAGTGGGGCGCCCCTTTACCGTTTCAGTTGCCATTCAGCTGAGTTTCGGCTGCTCTTGATGCTACAGCGACAGGCGGCTGCAAGAGGACTCTCAAAATGGCGGCCTGTTCTTTGGATTTGGGCCTGGTCCACTAAAATGGCCCTGGGACACCTTAGAACTCGGACGCTCGATTTTTTTTTCTTTTCCTGTACATGCAAAAAAAGGTAAATGCCCGGTACGTTACACGCTTCATCTGCCACGATGAACTCTCCAGAGGAACCGAAAAAAAATATAGTTGTGGTAACTATACCATGCATCGTCATATGGAGAGGTGGCACCAATTAATTATAGTGCTGCATAAAAGAGAGATTTGGAGGAGAACCCCTGACCTGCTAGTACATTCATCAAAGAAGTGGCACTGAGAGCTTCAGAGGCAAGGGAAACGGTCCCAAATATTTAGAAGAACTTTGGAAAGATTAAAATGACATGTTTAGATTGTGGCAAATTAATTTCATGTGGACAGATGAGTGTTACTCTAATAAATACAGCATATGAACATCATCATAGTCGATGGTTGGTAGAGACATTTTGACTATATCCTGGACCTGCCCGTCCTCGCCCAAAATGGCGCCGGAATAAATGGGACTCGTAACTCCTTGTTGTGTACTGGTTGCAGAACCTTGAAATCACGAGATACGTATGCAGTTTTGAAGCACATGGCGGGCGGGGACGAGAATTGATTGACTATTTCGACATCCCTATTGATATTAAGTTCTGATGTGTTATTGATTACTGTACTGTTGAAAGTTCGAATTAACGTCACCCATGGTACTTGCCCGCAAATGTATATCTAGATAATTTTATTGTAACTGGCCCTGTCGTATTTTAATTATAAAATGTACGTCCACCGATTCTGTAACTGTTAGACACCTTAGTTCTTGCAACCTAATGGCCCGCCCGTTACGTTCCTCTACAGTGTAAATGTCTATTCATCATATACGATTACAGTTTGCTCTGTGGCAGGCCCACGTGGTTATAGGCTCGTATTTGTATAATGACATTTTCACAATAAAGGTTTTTAAAAGAAAACATGGTAGTAGTATATACATTGGTAAAGTTTTTAATAATAGTGACTGTTTTAGAATCATTAAAAGGCAAGTGAAATAAAGCAGACCAATTACATGAAGGGTAAAAGGTATAATACGAAGGAACGCAGTAAAGATAAATGGTCAAGGGCTGTTGTGTTTTCTATTCCTGCAACATAAAGTGATCGATAAGAATCTCATATTCAGGCGTATCGGCGACTAAGACAGCATGTCGACCCTCTTTTGCTCAACGGCTCCGTCATGGGACGAAGAAACGCTCTTTTTCTCGAAAAAAGAATATATTTTACTTGCAGGACAGTTGTAAAATTTCCGGGAAAGTACATTAGCCTGGAACATTATAACATATATTTAAGAAAAAATAATGTTCGGAAGTAATGAAAAGCGTAATTTTTAGGTCATATGACCAAGCCTTTCATCATTACAATAAGAAAAGTAAAATGAACCAATGAAAAGTTTTATTAACAAGTCACATGACTTGTTATGCTTACGTTACGCGCTGCGCGCCCCGGATGACTTCCGGATGCGCTAACGCGGCGCGTCATATGACGCATTACGCGACAACGCAGGTACAGAATATAGTCAAAATGTCTCCACCAACCAGCGGTCGGAACACAACCCCTTTCAGCAGGCTAAATAGTTCTGTTAAATGGCAACAGAAGGGACAGGCAACAAGAACCATCAGTCAAAGAGGGGAGGGCTAGTTCTTCTCTACCGGGTTACATTGGGGCGCTACCGGAACTGATCGAATTGGTAGTCTACAGTGTTTCTGGATGTTTCAGACTGAAGCTGGGGTTAGCATGAGAGCAGCACCATTTCGTAGCTCTGTCGTGGTCATTCCGCAACCAATCATGGCAGCCGTTCTTTATCGTTATTTTGGGCGGGGTGGGTGGCAGAGCCGAGCTGTTTTGCAGCCATCATTGTGTGGAGTTCAGTTCATCTCACTAGTTTTGTATTTGTCATGAGGGGTTGTTCCTAATGTTTCTATTTTAGCGAGGTCAAAAAGAGATCCCATTAGTGGCCTACTGATTTTGCTCGATTCCTTTTCTTTTTTTTTACACGATTTTTCGTTATCTGCAAAGACTAAACAGAGTATTGCGACTCTGTGTTTGTTTGTAAATAGAGAATGAACCAAAGAGAACTAATTCTAAAACAGTAAATACTTGGATAACAATCAATCAAATGGAGAGAGAAGCAGGCACGACGGATTACAACGGGGGCAAACGCCTGCGTTAACTACCTTTCACTATCTGCAAAGAGAGAGTACTCCTAATAGAAATGAGGGGGGGGGGCACCATTCAAAGCAGATCAGTGTGCATAAACACGAAAATGTTTTCACTTACCACGTACTTGACATTCGACAGCTTATGATATTTGCTATTAAAAAACCATTGAAATTCACTGAAAAAACCATAGGTTATAGACCATATATAGTTAGGAATTAGCATTTACAAAACCTTGAAAATTCACTGAAAAAACCATAGGTTATAGACCATATATAGTTAGGAATTAGCATTTAAAAAACCTTATTTTACTCACACAAAACCATTGAAATTCCATATATAGTTAGTTGCACTAACTATATATCGCGCACCCGCAATCCACTGCTGATCATGTCACATATTACATCATTCATGACATGGTCAGTGACATCACTGATGACATCACTGATGACATCTCAAATGACATCACTGATGACATCACTGATGACATCTCATTTGACATCATTCTTGTGCTAATACGATAAACCTCTTCAGACTCTAATATAACCTTAGATACACTCAGTGTATACAGACACTCACACACTGCCACTCATCCATGGAGTTACTCACACACCCAGTCAGTCATGCAAAGAAACAATCTCACCTCCATTTCTTCAACTATACAGTTAAACACACCTTACTTATTGAAACATATACTAACACATATTTACTCTCTTATACAATCCCTGATACAAGTTCACAATGATCGATACAACCACTCACTCATTCAGTGGCTCTCATGCACAGTTATTTATATATGCCAACTCTCACATGTACTGTGTTTTACATATGTACTTACTATGACATGTAGCATTGAGATATCCATTCACTCATCAATACACTCATGCACACAGTCAACTGCCCATGTAGCTGTTTCCACATGCAGTCTTGAACTCATACACCTAGTGAATAAACTGCTCACACATCTATGCATAGAGTCACACACCTTCCAGCCACCCCCACACAAACTCAATCTCCCATAGAAATACTTGGGCAACCAATTAATAACACATATAGCCTCTCGTATAGCTAATGATCAACACATGCAGCAGTTTACATCACAACAGACATAATGATGCACAAATTAAGACAGTTTAGTCACTAACCCATGCATTCAGTGAGACACATTTAATCACTCACTCATACAGTCAGTCACGCACCTACTAAATCCTTCATCCAGACACTTATACATCCACTCATTCTTCAATATGTAAGACATATTTTAACTTTACAGAAACATACAGTCACTGGATGTTGTCATCAGTGATGTCATTTGAGATGTCATTTGAGATGTCATCAGTGATGTCATTTGAGATGTCATCAGTGATGTCATCAGTGATGTCATTTGAGATGTCATCAGTGATGTCATCAGTGATGTCACTGACCATGTCATGAATGATGTAATATGTGACATGATCAGCAGTGGATTGCGGGTGCGCGATATATAGTTAGTGCAACTAACTATATATGGAATTTCAATGGTTTTGTGTGAGTAAAATAAGGTTTTTTAAATGCTAATTCCTAACTATATATGGTCTATAACCTATGGTTTTTTCAGTGAATATATATATATTTAAATGGCAATTGAATTAGGGGAATAATTTGTCAAAACAGGTAAGTAAGGTGGTTTAGGACTTAGTGTAGATTAGAAATGTAGGATGTGTGCAATATAATCTAGGTAGTCTGAAGCCACCATTAACGAAAATTGTTGAATTGAACCCAATAGTCGTTCGGACATTTCTTTCTTTCTTTAAGTGATCGGTGGGTTCAGACTACCAGTTAATGATTGCACAATTCTCATTTCTTGGAAACTTTGCTCCTTCTTCAAAATTTCCCAAAAATGATAGAAATTAGGGTGTGGTTTACCGATAGATTTATTGAAGGAGTTGTGCCATCCCTTTATGTCATTATTTGTTTTTGCATCTCCCTCCAAGCAGGTCAAGTAGTGGTTCCACCATTTCACATGGAAACCTTCCTCCTGTGACCTGACCTGCTTAGATGGCCAATCCATGTGCCTTCAAAGTAATTTAGGAGGGGTGCCAATTTGTAACTTTGGGCGTAGACTACGTGAATCTGTGCGAAGTTGTAAAAGCGCTACGCGATCTACGCATAGCTACGAGAGCATGTGTAGTTGGTTTTCCTCCCCATTCGCGATGCGTTTGTCTTGTTTTGGAACGCATATTGCATGTTCAGGACCCTGTTTGCATACTCGGGGTATGGTATCTCGCAAACTTGCCCATGTGGTCGCCTACGGGCGCGGCTATCTTGTTTTTCACCTGTCCTGCCCGTTCATGATCCCTTATTTTCTGTTCTAGGTCGCATATAGCGTGTTTGCAATGCACATTTCATGTTCAGGAACGCATTTTATGTGTTTGCAACGCTTTTTGTATGCTTGGGGGAAATATCGTGCAAACTTACCCACGCAATCGCGATGGGCGGGCCATCTTGTTTTTCACTCTATGCTATGGTTCTGGACCTGCTTTTCTATCCTCTCTCTATCTTTGCAATCGTTAGGTTTTAAAACTGGATTTCTGAATTTTTTTATTCATTATTTATCCCTCTCTGTCCCTAAATCCATATTTTGCATTTTATTTATACTTTTACTATGTTTTTTTCACTTTTCTACTGTTTTATATTACTTCCTCCTTTAAGCTCCTACTTCTTCCCCTAACTTTATTTTTCCTTCAAAATTTTCTTTCCCATCTCCTGCACACCCCAGAACCATCGCTAAGGGTACCAGTACCGGCTCCAAGGGCAAGGTGCCTGCGCCCAAGAGCCGCCTACCTGTGGCAGACTGCGCCCTGGAGGGGTAGAGGCCCAGGAGCTTTTCTGTGAGGCGGAGGTGGCCGCCCTTGTTTTTTTTTGTGCAGTGCCACCTCCCCTTGATCTTGGCAGCAGGCGGCAGGCCTGGCTCCGGGTACCCTACCCAGGAGCTCCGGGCAGTGTTTTGTTGCTAAGGTGTCTGGCGCACTCATAACCAGCTAGCCCACCAGTGGTCAGATATCTTGGACCGGCAGCAGGACCTGCTGGACCTGCTAGGTGTTGAGGTTGTTGGGCTTGGTGAGTAGCTAATATACTAGTATTATAAGTATTGTGTATATTTTTTTCCGAATAGCAAGAATACTGCTGCTTATGTTGCAGGTAAATTAGGTTTCAAAATCTTCTGTGATTGTAGGACACAGGTGCTTGGCACTGCTCTTACTTGTTTGTAACTTTACGCTCGCTTGAGCTGATTTTGTAAGAGTTTACTTTAGAGAACTTCAGTTAGGTAATGCTATTACTAGAGAGACTCTAGTGCTTCCTTTGTCCTCCTGTCACTAAGAAGAGATAGTGGTGGATGGATTGATAGGTTTAGTTAATATTAGTTGATAATTCTCTGTCACGGAGTGCTGCTTACCCTGGTCCTTAGTAGTCATGCCAAAAAGTGTAGCATGTTATGGCTAAGCAATACGGCCTGACCAGAACTCCATAAAATAGTGGCTTGTTTTTCGAGCTCTAGTACGCAACGCTCAGTAGATGTATGAGCTCATGTGGGCTCAAAGGCGTCTTACACAACAAGCTGCAAGGTAATGTGCGCAAAATACATAAAGCTAAAATGGTTGCATGGCTCAGGCTAACTTTGCAAAGAGTAGAGTAGACTATAATGACCCTAGAGACCATACACTACTACTGTCTACTCTAATACCCGATTTGGCCTAGTGATGTATGTTGGATATGTATGTATTAACTTTTTTTCAATTTTGCTATTCGAAAAGAATAAACAGGGGGAGGTGTATATATGGCATCTAAAAATGTGTAATTTTTTTTGGCGTACTACCGACCACCAGTGCTGGGGCCAGCGGCGATGGCGATGTGGCCATTTTGGAGGGAGCAAGAGATGCGGCACCTGCAGGAGTTACAGGCGGTGAGCCAGCAGCAGTGGCGGGCGGTGGTAAGTTATATTCCTTACTGATGACATTACGCTAGCTGGAAGGGTGTACACTCACTGTACTGTTGAGACTTACTAAGTATGAAGTTGTAGAGAACATTATACAACGGTTGAAGAAGACACCCTTTACTTAGCATTATTTAGCAATAGCATTAGCAGCGTGAATTGAGTAACCAATGGCCTCTACTATGTGACTCCAACTCAGCAGTGAATGTTTTATGGAGAAGACTAAAAGTCAGATCAGATGACCTTGATGGATGTGTTGAACAAAAAGGGACAGAAGGGTGGAAGGAGGAAGGACGAGTGAGATGTCATATGACTGGCAGAGAAGGATATGTTGGAAGCATGCATAGATGGCTGATAGGAATCAGATGCATGGGTTGTTGAAGGATGGGTGGAAGGGGAAAGAAAAGATGCCTGCCTGGGTGAGGGACACCGTATGGGTGGACAGGATTGCAATAATCGTCAGCGGTGTTTGGGTCAAATTCAAAGCCAAGGGAATCAAGGAAGGACGCATGGGTGGTTGTTGGTGAAACAAACTAAGGTTTGTTGAGAGATCAAGAAGAATGATAGACATTTACTTTGAATGGATGGATGCCTGGATGTATTCATCATAGATAGCATAGGTGAAAACTGTGACTGGATGCAGAGTCTTAGTTTGAAGAGAATGTAAAAGAAACCGTGCCACTGTAGCAAAGCCGAGGGGAATATAAGTTATATTTTCAGAATACTCCCTTGACTCACAGTAGTTTGCAAGCACATCATATATATATATTGCGTATGTATGTAGTTATCAAGCGCCTTCCTCTGACTCTGAGGACCACTCCCTAGTACCTATGTTCATTTATTTTTGACTGTGTCAGCCAGCCTGCAAAGGGTGGCCTATCTGTTGGTTACACAATCAATCAAAACAAAGTACCTCATGTCATCCCATATATAAGCAATGATCATTGAATCAGATATATAATCTGCATTTTTGTAATAGTCAGGGCATGGTGAAAGTGAAATTGAGCAATTGCCCTTGATGTAACAGAGAGAGTATGGCCAGTGCCACCCGTAATAGACAAATATGAGCTTCCCCACCTGCAGAACCTAGTAAATACAACTAACGTGAGTCTTGGACATGACTTGAGTATGTTAGTCTTGGGTGCAAGCTGACTGAGCTGGCATGCCGGCTACAACAAGGTTATGTAATTTCGCTAAACTAGAGATAAGAAGAAGACTGGTGTACTGTGAATTGGAGTCCATAGTGCTAGTATAATGCCTGAAACTCCCACAAATGTTAGAGGCAGAGGAAGTGGGAGGACAGATACATACCACAAATGTTATGTACTGTGGTTGCTAGTGCTCCTACTATGCCACCATGTGTTAAATTCATTTTGTGTTACTGTGTTGCTAAGAGTATTGGTAATAGTCTTTTTTTCTTTCTTGATATAGCTGCTCCAAAACCAACCAGGAAGGAGTTGCCAGCCGTGGCCCGGCGCCGGAAGCTGGAGGCCATCTGTAAAGAGTACCGGCGGCTGGTAGTTCTGGCGTTGGCGGAGGAGGAAGCGGCAGCAGCTGCAGCCCACCGCCGTGCACCAACAACAAGCAGCACTGCTGCCCTCCCTGTGAATGCAACTGCAGGGCATATGCACGCTGTATGCTCCTCTGAAATGTGCGACTGGAGGAGGAGGTAGAGGAACTTAAGAAGAGGGTCAAGGTCCTGGAGATCGACATCCGAAGAGCCCGAAGCTAAAGACCCTGTTTGACTGCCTCTTTTTTATAACTTTTTTGGTGGGTGGGAATCAGGCGTTGGGGTATGCACTTTATTCATGGACATGGACAATTGTACTTTTTTTGTTGGACCTTTTCGTTTCGGACATTGTTTGGGGTTAGGGAGAGGGGTGGGTCAGGCATTGTTGTGGGCTTTTTTACATAGTTTATTTTTGTTAGGGGATTTAATTATATATTTATACTTTACATACGATGTTGTTAATGTTTTGTGGGTGGGGTTACTGTTTTACATCACACTGTTTTCTTTCTGCTGCAGGGCCACAGACAGTGTTTGATTTAAATAATTGGCTGACTTTGTAAGACACAATCAGATAGATGCGGTACCCCTCACTGAGTGACTTGTCCTAATAGTACTGCCAGTCTCTCCTCCTAGTCCATTATTGTATCTCCCCCAAACATCTTTTCTTACCTGTTTAAGTTAGGCACAGCGATGGCTGCATGACGATGCAGGTTGGACGCAGCTTGGGGTTCTGAAGAGAATGGAGATGCCGTGGTTGTGGTGGTAGTAGTAGACACTGGCAGTAGCATTTACAAAAAAAGAAAATGAGAGAGTCATTCGCCTGAGAGAGACTCTGGGAGGAGTAGTAGAGCAAAATAAATAAAACATAATGGTGGAGAGGATAGCCTAGTACAACAAGTTACAAACTGTAGTTGTGTCAAGTCACTCAACTAGGCCTACACTCAAGACAAGTGTAACCTTTAGTGCTGTCAGTAATAGGATGACTGACAAATCCAATCAATGCCGGAAATTAATGATGATGGATTAGGCTCCTTTGGTAAAAAAGTTACCTCGCAAATATACAGATCATGGGTGGGCAAGCAGAAGATCTTCGTCCTGCCTTGAAATTGAATTAGTGTTGCTTTCGCCACATCTGCCCCAGCAAGCGTGTGATCAATTACTGGTGTACATTTAATTTATTCACCTCAATAAATCACACAGCCTGGGGGGAAGCAGAGAGCAAACATAATAATAATAACAACCCACACACAGTAGTAATGATTGAAAGCAAAAAATGAAACAAATTATTTAAAAGATGATGAAAGTTGATACTGTTACTGCGTTATCGTAGTCAAAATGGGGAGTTGCATCTCGGCATTCCTCTGGGTCCTCCCTTCCATGGATGCTATGTCCATCAATCTTGGGTGATGCCACTGCCTGCCTGGCAGATGTAGATTCATTGGTAAGGTAAGTGTGTGTTGTTTTTCCAAGTATAGCACCGGGTAAAAGCTGGCCTGTAATTGTAAATGGAAAAACAAAAGGGATATTGAAAAATCAATGAATAAAAAAAATGCATCAATTACAGTGGAGTGCAACAAGAGAACACTTTCAGACTGTAGTGGAATGGATACATCATGTCTACTCTGTTTACAGCATTAAGCTACAACAATAACAGGGCAGAGCAGGCCCGCGGCACCGGGCCATGACCAAACCTCCAATTAGCTTAAATTTTGACAGAGCCAGACAAAGCATATACACAGCAACCTAGCTTTTTCAAAATTAAGTGACTTAATCAATTCACCGATGTCAGTCATACCACTACACTTGACTCCACCACTACACGGACATGTAGGTCTGCTGTGGTTCTTGTTGACTTGTGTTTAGCTTTTATGCCACTTCATGAAAGGCAGTTATTCCATCAACCATCTCCAATTCTAAGTACTGACTGACTGGTCATCATGATCATGTTGTCCAACTCAGTCTGCAGTGTACCGAGTGAGTCCAGAATCCATATTTAAATATCCAATGGATTAAACAACAAGTCTGTTTCCAGTATTAACCTGAAACAGGACACATATACAGCAACATAGCATTTTCCAAAGGTAGGGGCATATTACCAAGGCGGCGATATGAAATTATCACTGCTTTTCAGCCAAAAAGCAGCGATAATTTAATCACCTTAACAGCAAAGACACGCTATCGTGTGTTTTGCTGAGTTATCCCCCTTTTAACAACGCCCAGCTTTGCATCTCTAATGAGATGCTAAGTGGGAGTTCCGTGCCAAAATAACTGGAGAAATGTCGCTAACCGACATTTCTCCAATCATCAAGCTACACGCTAACAAGCAGAGTGTTAAGAAAAGTAGCGCTAACCACAGTTAACTCTACTTTCCTAACGCCTGCTTGTGACCTGACATAGCCATGTAATCCAATGGGAGATGGATTACATGGCTATGATCACCCTGCCCTATCAGCAAGGTTTCGCTGGTAGCAGTGTGATTATCACTGGATTTCCAGCAATAATCACACTGTTTTCCAGCTAACGCATGGATTCCTATCACTTGGGATATAAGCGTTGCTGATAGCATGCTATCTCCGTGATAGAATCCAGCGTTAACCTGCGATAATTATCCTTGCGCTAAAAGCGCTGAGCGATAATTATCACAGGACCTTGCTAATATGCCCCTAAGTAACTAAATCAACACATGGCTGTCAGTCATACCTCCACTACTACACTTGTGACTACTCAACTCCACCACTACATAGACATGTAGGTCTGCTGTGGTTGTTGACCTAATTACCGTTTATGCCACGTGATTTGAAATGCCTCGAGTTATTCCATCAATCATCTCCGATCCAACTGTCTAACTGCGAAGATAGTATGGTCATCATCATGATGTTGTACGTGTCGTCCAACTCCAACTCAGTCTGTAGTGTACCGACTCAGAGCAAGTCCATATTCCATATTAAAAAATGCAACAGATATTGGCCTGCAGTAGTAGGAGTACAATTTGATTATTAAACATTGACTGTCACTTGAGTCACTTTTGTTGGTAGATTAATTACTAGTATAGTTCGACTTCATGCACAACGTCAACACAAAAAACAGAAATAACTCAGAGTCAGCATCCAACACATGCCATCATCATTACCTGTCTTGTTCTTCCCTTTCGCTGTCAGTTGCCTAATTCTGACAGGTGTGTGTTTCTTTAACCGAGTCAGTGGCCTCATTATTACTCCACATTCCTTATGTGTGTTAGTCACTGTTTCGGTTTTTCTATTTATCTGTGGCACTTTGTCGCAGTTGAAGTTGGTTCACATGGTCAGCGCTGTGAGATGGGCTGCCGGCCTGGGTAGCGGTCATTGGTCAATTGAGTTTGCAGAAATGTGACATGTCAGCAAGTTTCTTCAAAGAGTCTTGTCTTTCTCTGCCAAGTATCTTCTGTTCTGATATTGATGAGCTTTTGATGTCTGCTGAGGCTGTAGCCTTCTGTCCGTGATGAGTTTACTTTTGGATGCCTCCAGACTGGCAAAAGCCTTCCGACAGTGAAGAGTTTTGGATGCCTGCAGAGGCGGTAGCCTTCTGACAGTGATGAGTTTCGACTATAGCTATAGTCATGTTTCACTTCTTCTGGAGCGATGTGTAGAGGCAGCATTTCTTGTACTATTCTCCATTCAACGTCTGGCTTGGGGGAAATGTATTAAGGGCGAGTGAGGAAGATGGAGCAGGACTCTGAGGAGTGGACAGTTAAATGCACAGAGGTGCAACTCCAATATGGAAATAAAAAGAGAAGACAGTGTTGATGGATTTGTTGTGATTCGAACAAGAAAGACAGACACACACACAAATAAAGGAATGAACAAAGTAACAATTTGAAAGCATAGTTGTCAGGGAAGAGGAGCTCGTCCTCAAACTCTGATGATTTGATCAGAAGTAGGTCATCTAATACACTACTTCTTTCATCTAAGTCGTTCTCCTCTTCCTGCTGTGATTCAGGTATTTTTTACTTCGGTGGTATAACGTGCTGATTCATTATGATCATGGTTAACCTCTTCACGCTTTTGGGTGAGAGACTGGTCCTTTTTACAGTTACGATGGCACCAGCAGCACTGAAAACACGCTCAGAAGAGACACTTGCAACAGGGGAGGCCAGATACTTTATCGCCAGCCTGCTGAGCACTGTCCATTGGCTTCTTTTCCCATACCAATACACCAATGGGTTCTGATCCATGAAGACCTCTGTTGAGTCATCCAGATAGGCCTGGAGTGTCCGCTCAATGCTCAGGGGTGCTCCGATGTGCTTGGCCTCTTTTGCCTTTGCATCAGCTCTGGACTTATCATACCCATGCCGTTGAAACCAATCAGTTGCTGATTGTACTGTGGCTGATGATCCTGTTCTTGCTGTTGTTGATGTTATTGGTAGTGTTGATGACTGCAGGAAGGCAAACACACGGCCCTCAGGCTCTGAAGTAGAATTTGACTCTGGATGCCTTGTAGTACTTGTTCTGGCCTAGGGCGTCGGGCCTCTAATTACCAGCCGTTCGCTTTCGAAGTCAGTGGCTTCCTCAGCTATCAAAGTTTTGAACTTGGCAACATCCACTTCTGAAAAAGCAATTACTGCCTTACTGTTCAGAAATACTTTGTACCGTGGATCCAAAATTGTGGCAGTAATGTAATGTTGATGTGACACAATGTTATTTTGAATCCTTGTATTCTCAGAGAAGCGAACTGCTAAGGAGTCCGCCAAATAATATACATCTTGTTTGTCGTCCACACCTGTGTACGTTTCAGACACCTCCTAAAGCTGTTGCTCTAGCATGTGCAACAATGGGATAGCTGGGCCCATAGTACAGTCCTTCTTGCTGACTTCACGTGTGAAGACCTCAAAAGGAAGTAGCATCTCTGTCAGGCATTTAACGAGGTCCCATTGGCTGATCTCAACCGTCATGCTTCTCAGAGTAGCATCCCTTAATCTTTGCATGACTTAAGCATTGAGTGGTATATCCTGCTCAAACAGACAATCAAGCATGTCATATGTTGTGTTCCAATGTGTTGGCACCTCCTGGATGAGTGCTTTGACTGCATTTTATGCTTATGTTGAATGACCCTCAGCTGAAATGTGTGCACATTCTTCGGCAGGTAGCCAGTAAGTTGCTGACTCTGTATTAATTTCTCAGAAAGTCTTGAACAACAATGTTAATGCAGTGTGCCAAACATGGGACCCTGAAATAGCCACCATCTTACATGTCCCTAACTACATTACTGCCATTGTCCGTTGCAACAAAACTAATGTTAAGCTCTCTTTGGCGTGGCCACTCAAAGACCTTGCTGTTAAACTCATCCAAAATGTTTGCAGCAGTATGAGATTTCTCCATGGCTAACATGGCTACACTTGCATGTTTGCGAGTGGCATAAAAAATCTCAGCAGCGTCAACACCAGCAGATATCTTTTCTCTAACCCCCACAAAAGAGATCCAGTGTGCAGTGATGCATATGTAATCAGTGGCTTGGCAACTGGTCCACATGTCTGTTGTCAGGTGGATACTCTGAAGAGCACTCTTCTTCAAGGCTTTTCCAAGCAATTCCAGCACATCGTGATGTAATGCTGAAACAGCAACTCTGGCGAAATAGTAGCAGGTGGTAACCTGCCATTTTGAGGATATGGCTGTCACAAATTCCAGAAAAGCCACCGCTTCAACAAAAGAAAAAGGAAGAAGGTCCAGTGCTATCATTTTAGCCAGCTTCGCATTGAACAAACAAGCTATTGGGTGGTTGCATTCCTACTACCCCTCCGCCCTAGCAAACATGCTGGTAATGGTAGGCTGCATGGCTTTCTTTCTGTTAGGCTCAACGACGCATTTTTTTCAATGCAGTACTCCTTGGTGTCTTAGGATGACTCTTACTCTTGTGCCACTGAGATGTAGCTGAGGATGTGGGCGGTACCACTGCACTGCTGGAGACAGGGCTGCTTTGTGTACCACTACCAGAGAGAATGTCTCCCTCTTCTTCCTCTTCCACCATGATAGGATCTTCTACTCGTTTATCCCCACCAAAAGCAATGGTTACAATTTTTATGCTACGAAGGTGGTCCTCCCAGTCGATCAAGTGAAGTTTTTTCAGATGGGTTATTTGGCCTCCAGTACCATAGTTTGTACCAAGCTTTACCCGACTAACAGAGGTATTACAATGGAGCAAATAGCAATATTCCAAACGGGGGAGCTTAACTTTTGTCTCCTGCTGGAGGTGCTATTTCCAATGCCGGATAAACTGGAGGGTGTGCATTTAATTTGACTCTGTGCAGTACGAGTACCATTACCTACTTCTACTGAGGAGGTGATTGTGTTGGATGTAGGTCGCAGCCGGGCCTTTGATAATGTAAATATGGAAGCTGTAGTAGGTGTTGGTGTTACCTGTGTTGGTGTTATCCGTGCCACATCCCTCACAGCAATCTGGGATG
Organism: Lissotriton helveticus; assembly: GCF_964261635.1. Classification (NCBI taxonomy): domain Eukaryota; kingdom Metazoa; phylum Chordata; class Amphibia; order Caudata; family Salamandridae; genus Lissotriton; species Lissotriton helveticus. The sequence goes on along the minus strand of NC_136063.1, from coordinate 1,965,524,056 downwards.
TGGTAATGTTGGTCTCCACTGGGGCGGGAGTAATGTTCATGATGACTGCCTCATCATCATCTTGCTGCTCTACGGCGACCTCTATAAGTGTAAGGCTTCCTGGAACCTTCCTTTTCCCTAGCCTAGTCTTGGGATGTGTCTCCCTCTCAGGCTCAGTTTGTGGCTCCCAAGTGGCATCTAGATAATCAGAAGGGGTGCTTTGTAAAGAACTCGATGGACTAACCCTCCTTTTCCTTGCTGGGGATGTGGAACACAATGGATCTTCTGAATGAGTGGCTTCCTCTTCTTCTTCCTCTGCATGAGGCTCGATTTTCTGAACTGCCCCTACTTCGGGAGGAACAACTACTGTTGTGGGTGGTGGTTGCAGCTGTTGTTGACCACTTATCTGCTGTGTTTCCTCCTGCCTTGATTGGGTACTACTGTGAGATAGCGATACGTTTATCTCAGGGTCAGCATCATTGGTTTGCACCATTAGGCTGGCTACTTCTTCCACATCCATGTGATTGGGCCTGGGTTGGTAGGTTGGGCCTACTGATGTGGATCTGCTGCCCCCAACTTGCCCCCCTGGACACCGCTGCTGCAGGCGTAATTTTTGGTTTCCCAAAAAAGGTTTGGACGGCACACCAGACTTCCATTTTCTGTTCCTTCTTCTCTTTAGAACCTTTCTTGGTACTGGAAGACCTGGTACCTGCTTTCTTTGGGCCCATCTTCTTCAGATGTCAGCAGCACTCAGCTGCACAAGTTGCAGAGATATCTGGTCAGGTTACACGTCACGTTGTGTACAACAGCAGGATGTCTGTCTGGCAGTATAACGGGCGATGATGACAGACACCTCCTCCTCAGTCTTTTATGCACCTAAAAGCAAAAAAGCCAGAAGAATATCAGTCAAACGTGGAATTTGTTGTGCTTAAATTACTACTAGTACAATCAAACAAATATAATCTATTATATATAACTTTGTGCGTGGTGGTCACAATTACTAAATTTTAGTAACTCAGTTAACTACAACCGTGTAGCCAGCCATTTAAGAGACTTTGACAACCAGGGCTTTCCTGGTGTACTGTGTAGACTCAGGAAGAATATGAATAGCAAAGAACAAAAACAAAAATACAAATGTAGTAGAACCTGTTTGGCCTTAATTTGTGCATCAGGTGGGATGGATGCAGCGCCAGGGACCTGCAGCTGCCAATGGGGATGGAAGCAGTAAGCCAATAAGCGCAATTAAAAGACATGCAGGCCTATATGGCAAAAACAGCATGCTACTAATTACCACCACAAAATGGCCCCAGCCACATGGTCACTCATCACAGTCACAAGGCCTGGAAAACAATGAACTCAAGCAGGCCTATATGGCCAGACAAAGGATGCCTGTTAAACAACACAGCTTTAATGAAAAGTTAAAATCCACATGGATAAAAAGGTTGGAAAGTTACCACAACAACAACACATACACATGCAACATAGGCATTTATTGAACACACACCCAGAAAGTGAACTACACCCCATAAAACACATTTTGAAATTCAATCCAATGCCATCCATGCCCTAAATGATGTTTAAATTCAACAGACACCACAAAAACAGTTATTTCATGCACCCAAGAGTACATTTGGGCCTACTGGCTGAAAAGGCCTAATAGTCACACACCAAAAAAAGTGAACCAATCCAAAAAACACATTTAGCAATTCACTCCAATGCCATCCATGCCCTAAATGATGTTTAAATTCAACAGAAAACATAGAAACAGTTGTTTCATGCATCCATGATGATTACCTCTGGGCCTACTGACAGACTAGGCCACAAGATTGGAGGCCTATGGCAAAAGCACAGTGGCTGGTCCCACGTAATGGCCACCAACACATGGCCGGGCCACCCACAACAACCAAAAAGGTAGAGCAGACAGACAATGCAGGCGTATGGCAAAAGCACAATGCCTGGCCTAACAAAATTGCTGCCAGCCACATGGCCTGGTCACCCACATTAACAAGAAAGGGAAGACAAGGGACAGGAACAGGAAATTGGAGACTCTGGGAAACTTCCTTCCTCTTTAAAACAATTTAAAAAAAAGAAAAATGACTCCTTGCTCCACAAAATACACACAAATGACAACCTGAGCAGTTATTGAGCAAAATGACCAAAATCATCATTTTCGAGAAGGTTTTATACTGCTCGAGAGATATTGTTTGCTAGTTTGTAAATTCTGCGTGTCCGGCATCGTGATCTTCACGAAAAGTCATTATTGAGCGTGCAACGAAGAAAAAAAGTATAAGTCTGCATTGTCGCGCAGTGCAGAGTTGTCAAAAGTCCACGAGCTGAAAGCCCAGGGTTACCTACTGGCTGAAAAGGCCTATTCATTTAACACACACCGAAATACCACCCCAAAAAACATATTTTGCAATTCAATCCAATGCCATCCATGCCCTAAATGATGTTTAAATTCAACTGACAACACAGAAACAGTTGTTTCATGAACCCATGAGGAGTACCTCTGGGGTTACTGGCAGACTAGGCCACAAGCTTTGAAGCCTATGGCAAAAGCACACTCCTGTACTCTACAAAATGGCCACCACCTACAAGGCCAGGCCAGCCACAATAACAAGAAAGTAAAGACAGACAATGCAGGCCTATGGAAAATGCACATTGCCTGGATGGCTCAAAAAAATGGCCGCTGCCACCCACAACAAAATAAAATGGAAGACAGACAATGCAAGCCTATAGCAAAAGCATACTGCCTGCCTTCACAAAATGGTCGCCACCCACATGGCCAGGCCACAACAACAAGAAGCATAAGCCAAGGGGAATAAAGGAAAGACATGCATGCCTATATGGATAAAGCAGCACACTACTAAACTACCACCACAAAATGGCCCCCAGCCACATGGTCACTCACAGTCACAACAAGCCATGGAAAACAATGTACTCAAGCAGGCCTATATATGGCCAGACAAAGGAGGCCTGCTAAACATCACAGATTTAATACAAAAATGGAAAAACGAAAATCCACAGGTTGGAAAGTTACACAACAAGCACACACACCCAAAAATTGAAATACACCCCAACAACCACATTTAGCATGCCCTAAATGATGTTTAAATTCAACAGACACCACAGAAACAGTTGTTTCATGCACCCATGAGTACCTCTGGGCCTATTGGCTGAAATTACAATTCAAAGAAAAACAACTAGGCCCCTACTGAAACTAAATGTAGGTACAAACAATGCTCCAATCAAACAAACAAGTACACCAATTCTCCAAATCTCAAATCCAAAAGACCTCAAATCCAATCCAATGATATGATGCAGCAGGCAGACACAAAAAGTGATCCTTCCAGCTACACATCCAAATGAAAGTGAACAGCACATGGACAAAGCACTGGGAGGAGCCTGCTGGACAGGAACAGGAAGTTGGAGACTCAGGGGCACTTCCTTCCTCTTGAAAAAAAAGTAAAATTAGAAAAAGGACTCCCAGCTCAAAAAACTACAGCCAAATCACAATATGAGGATTTTTTTTTGCAAAATGGTCATTTTCGAGAAGGTTTTATGATGCTCTTTGCCAGATTGCAATTTCTGCGTGTTCAGGATTGCGATCTTACCAACACTGCCGCCGGAAGTCAGACCCCCAGCTTAATCCAGAAATCATCACGAATCACGGTCACTGCCACCGAGCACCCGCACTTGAGCAAGATATCCACTAATTGCTGATAGGAATCCAACTATACATAGAAGTGGAGCTTTTGGAAACAAGAGGACAGCCATTGCGCATCCCACCTGAATTGCGAGATCCACGCCCTCATTAGGGGTTAGTGATCATGTCTCCATACTTCCATGCCAATCACCAGCGCGTTTTCTCGCTCTCCTTCTTATTCTTTCTTTCTCATCACCTTAACCTCTCTAACCAAGACTATATGATTTTGATTTCCTTAAACAGAACCCGGATGGGTTTTCTAGTGAGTTATTTTAATTTCACTTCCACACGGTTTGCACTCACATCACCAGCATTGAAGCAATTCTCAAACCAGGTAAATCTCCAGCTTTTAACTCTCTAATTACAGCGCCCAAACCTCAAAGTAGATTCTAAACACACATTTCTCTACTTTCCCGTATGTCCCCTACACCGTAGGTCCTGAAGAGACCCTGCATCCATATTAGGGTCGAAACGCTGTCAACAATTGAGAAAAGCGAACCTTTGAAACTGGCATTCTATCATAATATAGATGTTATGTATTTGGATCAAAGAAAGTGGTTGCTTTTGTAAACAACAACGTTTATTTGAAACCTTGCACATATTGTCTCACAAATGTTATTCTTATGCTTCAGTTCATATTTTCACTTGGGATACACTACACAACTGTAAATATTTGTTGTTATATGTATGAAATTATTCACTATAATTTAATTTTTTCAATACAACCCATTGTACAACCATATCAGTGTATCTGTAGTCCTTTCTCTCTGACATCTCACATAACCCTTGCCTACATACGCGACTCACGCTTTGTATTTCAAGTCATTATTAAGTATCTATTCCACAGGAACCACTGTTTTTCTAAATATGCCGGAAGTCAGATGGCGCGTCCGAATGACATGTTCGCGTTCCCACACTCTCGCGTGATCGTGCGGCTGGATACCAAATTTCATGGCGTACGCGAACGGATAGGAAATCTTGTCGGCGAACGCAGAATCCCGGTAAGTCGTTACCACGCACGCGAGATCACATATTGAGCGCGCGAAGAATAAAAACAACCACGCTACATTGCAGATTGCGTAGTGTTCTGTAACTACCCGGTCTACACGAACCGCGAAGTTGCCGAAGATACGCAAACTCCACGAGCGTAGCATAGTTCACCGCCCAGGGTTACCAATTTGTCCTTGTTTGCAGTAAAATAGCCAGATTCAGTAATAGATGTGTAGTATTCATCTACACTGTAAGGAGGAACAAAGCAAAGTGCAGCTAGTTTCTTCAATTCAAATTGTTGTGTACTGTCTGATATATAATCCTCAAATAAGGAAATTTTTTAATTTTTTGCCAATAAGCCTGTAAAAAGTGAAAAAAACATCCTTGAATTTGGGGATCCATGTACATTCTGGTAATTGTGTTAATCATAGGTAATTCAAAGTCAATTAACACTTTTCTAGGACTTTTGTTCAAATTCAGGGTATGTTGAGGTTTGTTTATGAGGGAGTAAACTGTACACTAAGGGCACTACTGTATAATTAATATAGGCATGAATAGTGTATATTCGGGTGAATAGATGGGGTGTGGATTTAAACGTTCCATCTATCATCCAAATATCACTGCTCTCCAACTTAACATGATTATGGGGTGTGCTAAAGATTAGCATTCTTTTGAGAGGGTTATTTTGTCATGCAAAAGATAGGTTTCATTTGTAACAGTTACAGAAAGTTTAGGCGGAATGTTAATAAAGGAGAAGGTTTGGGGTGTTACACATAGGGGGTTACTTGCCTGTTTTTACACTGAATAATTCTGCATACGTTGGAGATTTTGGGCCTACCACTTTCTACATGTGCTGGAATGTTTTGAGACACCTCCCTCAAAACTGAGCCACAGGGTTGATTGAGGGTAGATGCCAGGGCTTTCATTTCATTTATATTTTCTCTTACCTGTATCCCTATTGCTATGTCAGAGTGGTTATGCTTGATGGTCCTTTCAACAGTGACACCAAGAGTAACCGCTCTGCCTGTGCAATCGGATGAGTAATAATGCACACACCTCCAATGACACCTGGGCTCAGTTAATCTCTCCTTACAATAAACATAGCAACTGTCACTTAACAGTCTATTTCCACGGCACAATTGTATGTATTTGGCTTGTTTTCTTGCTGCCATTTTCTGTAGAAAGAAATGAGAAAAACATTGTTTTATTGATTTTAAGTGTGCTTGCCTTTAACAATATTTTGCCTACAAGTGAAAAGTTTGTGCGCATTGCTTATTTTTACAGCTTTCTTTTTTACAAAATTGTAGCAGGATTTAATTGAATTGGCTTGATAATGTTTGTTTGGAATTGTTTCCTGCTTTTATACCTTTGATGAAATAGGGGAATTTAGGTTAGGCTTGACAGAATGATAAAAGTTACTTTTTTTTAGGTTTTTCTGTTGTCTGATTGGAAAGTCCTGGTGTGGATGCTGTTTTTGGTTTTTTTTCTTTAAGTTCTTCACTATGTTGTGTTTGGTGCTTTTAATTCTTTAATTCTGAAAAAAGTGAAGAAATATTATTAGTTTTTTGTTTGGATATTGTTAGTTTTATCCTGCAAAGAAATCGATTAGTGATTTGTAGTTGAAAAAAAGGTAATATTACTTTTATTTGTAAGGCTCACATTTTTTAATGCAAAGTTACATTTTCAAATAAAATGATTCTGTACTTGAAACTTGCAAAACAAAGACAATATTGTGTTTTTTGATCATTTTTACATTTTGTCACCATCCATTACTTTCCCTGAGGTAAGCACCTGTCCAAGTAGGAATAGTAAATTTGCCCACCACCAACCAGCACTTTCCCTGAGGCAAGCACCGGTCGGAGTAGGAATAGTAAATTTGCCCACACCACCATCCAATACTTTCCCTGAGGCAAGCATTAGTTGGACTAGGAATAGTAAATTTGTCCTAAAAAATCATCCAGCACTTTCCCTGAGGAAAGCACCGGTTAGAGTAGAAATAGTATATTTGCCCACACCACCATCCAGCACTTTCCCTGAGGCAAGCACCTGTTGGAGTAGGAATTGTAAATTTGCCCCCACTACCTTCCAATACTTTCCCTGAGGCAAGCACCGGTCGGAGTAAGAATAGTAAATTTGCCCCCACCACAATCCAGCACTTTCCCTGAGGCAAGTGCCTGTAGGAGTAGGACTAGTAAATTTGCCCCCACTGTGGTGGTGAGCCTCAGCAAGGTCTACTAGTGCTAAGGGTTCTCCCTTCTCTGCACAGAGTCCTCAGACCAATAGGAAGAAGTTGGCACATAAACTGAACTAGAAAAGACAGAGTTTATTAAACCTCATGAGGTGGAACTATATGCACAAAACACCTTTCTGTAGTGTATGAGGTAGCACACTGACTGGAAGGAGCTTGGTCCTTTTATACCGACACAGGGGCTCAAATGAAGGCGGTACAAGGTACAGAATGCTGGTTTCAAATACATATAAGGTCATACAGAGAGTGTGCTAGCATCAAGTGGGAGGGGCTGACTGTCAGCTAATTCTGGTGTACACATCCTGACAGTTACAAGTTGGGGACAGCTGTAAGCTCAACTGAGCATGTGCGAAGCAGAAGAGGCTAAATATATCTTGTCTCTAGGCAGATTTCAAGAGCAGTTGACAGGAAGGTAAGACAGAGCACATGGCGAGCACTTGGCAAACAAAATGACTGCCAGAATTATAAAATTGATTCCACACAACGGACAAGATAGTCTCTAAATACAAGATGTCTTCTGCTAATGCTTAACCTAATCAGATGACGATTTCAGCATTAGCTGAAGACATTTGTTTATCTCGGGTAATCTAGATATGCATCCTGTACATTGATGATCATCAACTCAGCTATTTCTTGTTTTAACATTTGCTGTGCTTTTATATCTGCAATATTTCTTTTGGCAGGTGTAAAACAAGTGATGCACATGGAGCAAAGCATAGGACCACATTGTATACAAGTACAGCATGTAAATAGTATCACCATTAGTATACATAGAATAGTCAGTAGCTTCCAACCCCAAGTAGCAAAGAGTGTCCATATACAGTTTGAAAATGTCCATGTACCAGTCTCAGTGTGAATTTCTGCAACAATCTTATGCAGTTTTGAGATTGCATCATATACTGATGGTAAATGATCAGGTATAAAAACACAATAACTGCTACCGATGATGCGACATGCACCACCTCGATCAGCCAAAACCACGTCAAGCACCATCCTATTCTGGAGTGCTACAATTCTTGCAATTTGCAGTTCTTCTGTAATGTTCCCAGGTGCCATGGCTGTCTGATTGGTGACAGCTCCCACAACACGAGTCAATCGTCTGATCTTTCTGCTATTCAATGCAACACCCACAAAGAAGAACAAACCCAAACTGGAATCGACATATTGTTGTAAAGTGGTATCTGTCTGGTCGACTTCATCTGTACTTATTGTTCGTTTGTATCTATTCTTAGAAATATCATTGTACAACTTTAGGTCAAGGTGATATGATTCGGGTGCTAAAAACACAGGGGGTAACAAAAATGATATGTAACATACCCCGGACCACCCAACAGGCAATTGATAGTATCCTTTATTACCGCACACGAAGTATGTATTGTGCGACGATGTAAAACTACTGTTATTAGCACCTTCAATAGTTAATGTAGAAATACATTCACTTCGTCCTACGGGAATTCTCTCAACACTGCCAATACATAAATCTTCTTTAGCTCTAGTTACAGAAATCACAAAGGGTCCAGTGTTTTTAATAGTTCTCACATTTGTGAAAACATATGGTGTCGAAATATTGTCCGGTTGGTACTCTTCCCATTACTATTTAGGGGTATATGTAGGTAATTTACATTTTGTGATTCTCAAATAGCGATTTTTAAGGAATCGCTATTTGAGAATTGCAAAATGGAATGTAGGTAAAAAAATCGCAATATTTTTGCGAATCTTTAAAATTCCTTAATTGCGATTAGCAAATTGCGAATCGCAATTGAGGAATGAATGGGGATACATTCTCAAATTGCGATTTTTTGTATGAGAAAATCGCAATTTGAGAATCGCAATTCCAAGGGTGCCAGGGTGTCCAAAGGACACCTGTTGCACCCCTGGAATGTGCCTATAAGTACATGTGGTGCACAAACATGCCCTAAGGGCATGTCTGTGCGCCACATGGCACTTTGATTTTTTTTTAAAAATGCATTTTGACAGGAAATCGCAAAATACCATCTACTTGAAGTAGGTGGTATTTTGCGATTCCTTAAGCCAAAATCTCAATTTTAAAGGTACCCCTATATAGCATTTAAGGAATCGCAAAATTGCAATTCCTTAACCTCTTCCATGCTCATGACGAGCTCAGCTCATCATGCAGTACAGTGCTCCTGTGCTCATGACGAGCTGAGCTCGTCATGACCACACCCGTTTTTATTGCTGTCCAGCACAGCAGGGGAATCGCTCTAGCAGTGATGCGGTTAAATGCTTGAGCAAAATAAGGAATCGCAATTTTTGCGATTCCTTATTTTGCTAAGTGGCACCTACATACCAAAAGGCTGTTTGCGATTCGCAAACCGCCTACCTATATATGCCCCTTAGTCCCTTTAGTTTGAGGATAACCATCTTCATCTTGGTAGCATTCTTTATTTAACCAAAAAATGATTCCACCTACTGAGGGCTTTCCGGAAGCAAACAAAAGGGCATACCAAGCTTGACATGAACCATTGTGGGAAAACGGTAGAGGAATAAAACGCGCTCCTCCTTTCTTTTGGTGTGCAGGTATCATCCCACACACCCAACAATTGGTAGTATTCGTGGCATTGTGTGTATCTGGCAACATCTGGATGAATGTGTTATTCAGGTAGGATTGTCACTGCTTCTGCTCATGATAGGGAAGTGTATAGTAATGGTGTTCCACTGGAGCTGGAGTAGTGGCAACAAAAAGCTGTCGAGCAGGAGCCACTTTCTCAACAAACCAGGTGATTATTGCCATAACCACCAGGGCAGCAAAAAATCCTACAGCACAAATGATTTTTTTGTTATTCATTTCAGACACAGCGATAATTGATCTTCCTAAAAACTTGTGGAAAACAATCGTTAGAGCTGTTATCCCTTGGGCAGCCACTGATTTCTTCACCACAGGCCAAGACGGGTGTCACTTCACTAATGCAGGGCTGATCACCCCCCTTGCCATATTGGCTCTCTGTTTCACAAACCCAGGGCGGTAGCTCAACCAGTCTCGTGCAACACTGCAGAATCTTTCCTCGGTCTCAAGTGGTATTGCGATGCTCCAGGATTCGTACTGTCTGGGAAGACTTCGGCAGAGTTGTCAGGTGAGATAGCTTGACCTTTCTCCGTCTCCAGAATCTCTCGATGGTCGGTCAGCACAGCAGGTTCCACCAAGGTGGGCGACACACGCTTGCAATGTGTCCTGTGACCCAGTTCTTTTTGTTCGTCACTTGAACTGCTGTCCTTGTAGCCAAAAGCACCTGCTCCGGACCTCGCCACCTTGGTTCCAGGCTGTTCGATCTGTCGAAGACCTTGACCATCACATAGTCGCCAAGACGGAGTTTGTGGGCCCCACCTGCAGATCTGTCAGGAAGCGCTTCTCAAACCTGTTGATGAACAGAGATCAAACTGTCGGTTAACTGTGCCAAACAATCATTCATCAGAACACAAGGAACATCATGTATGGGGCATGGCTTAGGAACTCCCCAAATGTTCATCGGTCTCCCAAAGACCACTTCGTACGGGCTGAGACTAGATCGTGAATGTGGCACCGATCTTATGGATAACAATGCCAAGGTCAATGCATCTGGCCACTTTAAAGACGTGGAATCCAGTATTTTCGCTAACTTCAATTTTAAAGTAGAATTGTATCTTTCCACTAATCCTGCTGATTGCGGGTGGAAGACTGTATGGAATTTCTGTTTGATCCCTAACCCTTTCAGGACATGCTCAACAACTTGCCCAATAAAATGAGGTCCGTTGTCACTCCACAAAAGTTTACAAACACCGTACCTAGGGAAAAACTCCTTCAGGAGCACCTTTGCTGTGGTGAGAGCAGTATTATCCTTTGTAGGGTATGCCTCTATCCATTTACTGAAGGAACATACCACCACTAGGACATATTTTAGATGATTGCAGCGTTCAAGTTGGATGTAATCCATCTGCAAGACTTCAAAAGGTGCGGTTGGTGTAGCAAATCCTCCTGTAGGAGTCTGTGTCCCTTTTCCAGGATTATACTGCCCACAGATCAAACAGGACTGTACCACTCTTTTAGCTGTGCTGGCAATTTCAGGATGCTCCCAAACTTGTGTAAGCAATTTAGTTATTGCTAGAGCTCCAACATGTGCGAGCCCATGTGCCATCTAACCATAGCTTGTAAATAGGCTGCAGGCAATTCCCACGTATTCGTTTGTTTGTTACGCCAACAGCCCTCATCGTCTAACATTCCTTCTTTAGACCATTGCTCAAGTTCTTCCACAGAGGCAGATCTCTGTATATCCAACACTTCCTCTCTAGCATCAAGCTAACGCTCAGCTTGTGATTTTACTACATACATGGATGTAGTGCTTCACTGCATCGCAGATAAAAGGGCTACGCGGTCTGCGAAGGCATTGCCTTGTCCTATTTTGTCAATGATTTTCTTGTGTGAGCTACACTTCATAATAGCGACTTTCTTTGGGTATGTAAGGGTGCACAGACATAATATCGACTCCAAAATATCGTTTGGACAGAATATCGAGTTTTAAATATCGTTTGGAGAAAATATCGACAGGACAGAATATCGACAGCCAAAATATCGTTTTTAAGGTAAGTGAAGTAAAATCGACTGTAAATAATATCGAAAGTAAAAAACATCGTTTTTTATATAATATGTAATTATTTATAGTGTTTTTATGTTATAATATGTGTGAAAAGTGTCATTTTATGTTATAATTATTTTTAATTAAGGTTTTTTTTTAAATTATTGTGTAATTTTATTCTGTAGCGGGTTGTGGGTATATAGGGGAATAGGGTGGGAAGTAATTTAATTATAATTAATTAAATATGTAAATTTATTAATTGGTAGTAATAATTAATTAATTGGTAATTACATGTTATATGTTAATTATTTAAAATTGAATTGGTAATTAATTTAATTTAATTTATTAATTGCTAATTATGTAAATTAAAATAATGTATTTCCTGTAGCGGGTTGTGGGTTTATAGGGGAATAGGGTGGGAAGTAATTTAATTATTATTTATTAAATATTTAAATGTATTAATTGGTAGTAATATTTAATTAATTGGTAATTAAATAATATTTGTTAATTAATTAAAATGTAATTGGTAATTAATTTAATTTAATTGATTAATTGCAAATTATGTTAAATTAAAGGGGTATTTTTAGGGTTCAGGGTCAGTTTTTAGTTTTTGGGTAAAGGGGTATTTTTAGGGTTCAGGGTCAGTTTTTAGTTTTTGGGTAAAGGGGTATTTTTAGGGTTCAGGTTCAGTTTTTAGTTTTTGGGTAAAGGGGTATTTTTAGGGTTCAGGGTCAGTTTTTAGTTTTTGGGTAAAGGGGTATTTTTAGGATTCAGGGTCAGTTTTTAGTTTTTGGGTAAAGGGGTATTTTTAGGGTTCAGAGTCAGTTTTGGGTTTTTGGGTAAAGGGGTATTTTTAGGGTTCAGGGTCAGTTTTTAGTTTTTGGGTAAAGGGGTATTTTTAGGGTTCAGGGTCAGTTTTTAGTTTTTGGGTAAAGGGGTATTTTTAGGGTTCAGGGTCAGTTTTGGGTTTTTGGGTAAAGGGTTTTTTTAGGGTTCAGGGTCAGTTTTGGGGTACAGGGGTACAGGGGTACAGGGGTACAGTGTAAAAATAAAGTAAAATTAAATTTACATTAATTTAATTTAATGAAATTAAATTAAATTAAATTATATTTAAATAATTTTAAATAATTTAAATTAAAAAAAATTATATAATTACCAATGCTTACGTTGTAATGGTAGTGCGTTGTAAAAATTGCGTTGTAACGTCATATATCCACTGTTGCACTCTTTGCAGTGGGAATAGTAATTTTTATTTTTTTGTATTTGTACGTTAATAATATTGGCTATTATTTAATTAAATTTTGTTACTATATATATATATGTTTTAAGAAATATGATTAAAAAAATATTTATTTTTTTACTTTCATTCATTATTTAATTATTAAAAGTTATTTTAAGTATTGTTAATTATATTTTAGTAATTAATTTTTTATATTAATGTAATTAAACATTGTTTTTATTAAAGTCGATATTTTTTACAACTATATTTTTGTTAACTATATTTTTGTTAACGATATTTTGTACTCGATATTTTTGTACTTACCTGTTTGTACATACAAACTCGATATTTTGGTTGTAGATATTTTTTCGTCGATATTTTGGGTAGTCGATATTTTGGTAGTCGATATTATTTCAGTGATCCGTATGTAAGTGCAGTCAAGAGATTATGCACTAAGTCTCCGTGCATTATCTGCATCCCGTGGGATGTAAGAAAGCCTCTTTCCTTCCAGAGTAGGCCAAAATCATGAACCACTCCAAAAGCATCGCGGCTATCCGTGTAAATGTTCACACATAAGTCAGTGCTAAGTTCACACGCTCGTGTCAAAGCTATTAGTTCAGCTGCTTGAGCCGACTTCTGAGGTATGCGAGCTGTTTCCACTACTGTCTTAAGCGTGGTGATTGCATAAGCAGCTGAAGTCGTGCCATCTGGTAACTTCAGACAGGACCCATCAACCCACAGTTCCCCATCTACATCTGGAAGGGGCATATCTTGCAAATCGATGCGACCCGTTGTCTGTTCCTCAGTAAGGAATATACAATCGTGAGGTTCCTTTGACTGGGACTGAGTCGCAGGATATGACAACAAAGTGGCTGGGTTCAGAGTTGCGCACCTCTTCAAGGTAATATGAGGTGCTAACAGTGGCAATTCATATCCTGTCAGGCGAGCACTGTAGTGTAGTTCCTATTATCCCAATAGGCTCTGCGCATTGGAATAATATCTTCAATAGTATAGACCTAGGGCAGAGGTTAACTAGGTCTTCTACTGACGATATTAGACTTAAAGTTTTTGGTTTTGCCAGCTAGCTCAGAGTTCACTAGAAACTTTCTCGAATAGGCAAGGAGGAGTTTAACCTCCCTGGATAGACAAGAAGGGATTTAGTTTCTGACAACCATAGAACATGACAACTTTGCTCTCCCCTAATCAAGAGTGTATCTCTAGAGTCGTGTGAAAACAAAAGACAACTTATTTTACTCAGTCAGTACGTGCATTCTTAGTTTCACCAGATTGTAGAGAAAAGGAAGAGACGGGCGTGTTCAATAAAAGATGGTATTTATTGATCAGTCTCTTTTCTCGTACAAGAGAAATGAATCGATATTATTGCGATACTTATGGTTAAGTAAAGTGCATACAATAAAAGCAGGAGTATAAAATAATACTGCAGAAGCATTGATATGGTTTCTAAGCCATATGATATTTAAAACTGATAAAATAGATACATACATATATATATTTGACTAATCATACTCAACTGGTGCTTCTAACCACGCCTACCCCAGTGTACCTGACCTAAGCCTAATACGTGGGCGGGAGTAGATAAGTAGCAGTTTAAGTTAAGTTTGTTTTGCCAAGGGACTGACTCAAGAATTCTCTGCAAGGGGTTGTTCAGTTCTGTACCTGAGGTCTAGAATGATTGAGGGCTTGTATCTCTCGTCTCTGGTCTTGATATTCCAGCTGCCTGCGAGGGCTGCTTGGAAGCGCCGGAGCTGGTTTTCTCGGCAGGAGAAAAGCAGCGTCTCGTTCTCAGCGCGTCAGGAAGGCGGGGCAGCGCGTGTGGGCTTCGCTCTCTGCTGGGCTCCTCAGCGCGTCTCGCTGCTCCGATCTCGTCACCACCGCGTGTGTTTGCTTAAAGCAATGTCGGATATATTTATACCTGTAAGGTGCCGAGATTGACGTAAGGATGGACATGGATACGTCAATAAGGATGTCATATGAACGGGCTTGTTCGCACATTCTTTTGCTGAAGTTCTCGGTGAAATCAAAACAATGGCCGCAGGGATTTTCCCAGGTTGTCATAGGTTTGATTTGTTTTGAGAACTCCGTATGCCTTATCAGGGGCTGGAGGAATAGTGCTTGTCTAATTAGATGGCATGCGTTATGACCTAATCAGATAACACGTTTCTGTGCCGTGGTGTGGCTTAATCAGATAACGGTTTTTGCACCGTGGGTTGGCTGCTTGTTAATTATTAACCAGAACAGGGTCAGGAATAGGGGGATCGATACAGAACCTATAGGAATACATCACACCCACTCCACGCAGACTATGTCCATATTTACAAGATCTAGGCATAGTAAATATACTAGTAGAGCATGTGTATACCGTACCACCCCAAAATACACCCATATGCAATTTGAAAACATGAAATATACGAAAAGATATGTATATGCATTATATGCACTCAAGCAGTATAACAATGCTAAATAAATCACACATATTCATACATCATTATTAATAAAATATGAAAATTACACATGAAATGGCTCTTTAAGACAGAAGAAAAAAAATGCGAGACCATTTCATCACAAAATAAAATATATTTGAACATGCCAGAGGGCAGCTAATGTCTCTAAAGTTCCTAAAATAGAAATTTAGTTCCCTAAGAATAGTTTCTACTTTAAGCAGAAGATAAGTGTCCCGAAAAACTGCAAAATATTTTTGGGGCCGCTGAAAAAATTATGTTCCGCTGTCCGTAAACTGGAAAAAATTGTTCATGATACTTTATTATCAAAGTTGAAGGCCAAATTCAGGGTGTTGGGAACGCTGTGTGCTAGCCTGCTCAAAAGTTATTATTTCTGCTCTGGTGAGAACATCATATCATTTAGACTCTCGAAAAAACTGTCAACAGCTTCCTGCGAAAGTTCCATTAACTCGGAAAAAGATGTTACCATGCATTCATGAGCATGATTGCCTTCATTGATGTTTTGATCAGCATAGCTGACAGAAGGTCGTACCTGATCGATGCTGCTTTCATCTTGAACCTCACTACCCCTCAATCGTAGTGGTGAAGTCTCCACGAATGCCGTCATCAGGATTGGTAGCCGCAGGGGACAGCACAATGCATGAGCCGTGACCGGACCCAACAAAGTTTCTGCATCCATTGGCGCATCCGATTGCAGCGTCAGACAGGTGTCCAACACGCATTCTTCTCCGCATAGCAAGCACCTTAATACAGGTAAAACACAGCTTTGCAACATTGGTCTAAATGAAAGAAACCAAGTCATGTTTAGGTCTCTAAGCCGGGACATTCCTAGGATTTTAGATATCCGGTCTCGGTATCCAATGGCTAGGATTGTTTTTTCCCTTGTCGCAGGTGTTTTGTCTGTGACATGGTTTGCCATAGCGAAATAACAGAATCAAAAATAGGATTCCTGCCACTAGTCCCAAAAGGAGAGGAAGTCCACCAAAGATGGAATGGACAAAGTCCGGAAAAATACCCAGAATGGCTTTAAATGGTGTTAAAGCCCCCGAAAACACTGTCTTAAATACATTTGAGACTCCACTGGTATCAGAAATATTTAAGATTTCGTTCAGGATTTCTGCGAGATGTATGGGGGAATTAGTTGATAACAATGAATGAATCTCGGCCGTTGTCCTTGCAACTTGGAGATCATACGTTTCTTTTGATGACGTGAGCCTGGTCGGCGTCTGAAGAAGCACTGTTTTCATTCTGCTTAAAGTATCAACTCGAATGGAAGCAATTTTCAAATTCGGCCATAACCTTGCCTCCCTGTCTGGCATTGCGCTGGGGAACAATACTCGTTCACAGCACATAACCTTCGCAGTCGTAGTTATGAGATAAGCTATTCCGGGCACCAAGCTACAACATCTGCGGTCTACGATTATAATGTAACTCCCGTTCGATAGTCTCCTAAAGAATGGTTCTATTTGTGTCGCAGGTGTGCCTAGCTGGTGACATGAAAGGTTATTTGACGACCCTTCACAGGCTCCGTGTAAACTAATACCATTACACAGAAGTGTACCGCTTAGTGACATGGCACAATTATCGCCACTAAGAAACACTTTCCGGCCTGTATTACTGACACAAGCATGTGAATAGGGCAAGTTCCATGTTGACTTAATGTACCCTTTACCCAATTTTTCGTACATGCCAGCCTGTATATATTTTTGGCAATATTGAAACCTGAAAGTAGATATTGGAATATCAATTATTCCATGTATTATCCATTCACTGACAGGTCGTTCTGACATTGTCAATGGTAGTCTCTCGAGTTTCTCAATGCTCAGGATTGTATAATCAGCACCCTTCTGTGCCATACTGATTTGTTTATCAGTAAGGTTAAAGATATTGAACAGTGACGTTGTGTTGATTAAACCCCAAGGCACATAGCCTGAACGCAGATTTTGTAACGTCCAGCCAAGTTGTACAATAGAACGCAATTGAGACTGACCGTGTTGTAACAACAGTAAGTCTTGCGATATTATGTCGATTGCTGAAGACACAATGCTGTCCAAAGAGTATATTCTGGAGGACAGAGTCATTAACCCATTGTCCACTACAGAAAGTGATTTTTCCAAATTAATACGGTCAATTTCCCGTATTCTCTCTGATGTTTCAATTTGAGTTATTTTCCAGGCTTCGTTATAAGCTGCATATACAGAGGCTGCTATGAAGCGTTTTTGACGCTGTTTGCGCGGTCCCATAATGAAGTCACGCAAGTCAGCACCATCAGTAAGTAAAGTCAGGTGTTGCTTAATTTCTGCCAGTGTGGATGTTTGTAGCCATTGAAGGCAGAGCTTGCCCACACTGTATGTGGTAATTATCCCTGGGTGTTGTCTTTGGGAATATCTAGGGTCTGGCCTGGTCAATGTGAACCCTTGGATTTTGTTCAGGAATCTGTCTTGACAGTTATTTGTATCTGTGGGCCAGATCAACCACTTTTTCCAATCAGGATGTGTTCTGTTTTGGCTTAATATATGGTTTACGTCTATCTCAACATCTATAGAGCTATTACTGTTCATTGATGGCTTTGGAATAGACGGTTTGTTTAAGTCTTTGATTTTGGCTAGGCCAAGACAGGTAGTTTGTTGAACAGTGTCATTCAAAAATATAATTTGTTCTGGGATCATACAGGCTCTAAACAATGATTCTATACCTTGTACTTGCCATTCCTTTGTACCCCAAACACTTTTTACTTCAACATTTTTGTCCCAGTATTCAAAACCAAATGTACTCATTTGCTCAAAAAACGCGTCTGAATATATCAATTTAGTGTTTGTAAGCATGGTCTTTGTACCTGTCTTATTTGATAATTTGAAATAAAATGTTTCTGCATTGCTTGTGTTGAACCCTGAAAAATATGAATATTTGTCATAAAAAGTTCTTGAGCTACCTTTTGGAGGGGTTGCACAGTGTTCCCATTGATTATAATTCAAAACATTTCTAGGTTGTGCAGATTTATGCAGATAATGATTACTATAGTGATTATAGCAGAACATTTTATCATTATTAGATGAACCCTGCAAATAATCATGTTTTGTAAATTTAGCAGACATCACTAGGTCAGACATCATATTATTAATGCTTGCAACGTCCCACTCATCAGCAACTGAGCTTGGTTTTACAAAGTCACTCAATGAGATCTTGATTTGATGTGGATACTTCAGGATTTCAACCGGACCATAGATTTCATAATCAGTATTGTCCCATGCTACCCCACCGGGTATAGGATTGGCTGTGAAGTTGACTGAAGAAAGTTCTCTTTTCTCGACGTGTGAAGACGTGTGTGGTTTGAGGACCAGGTTGATTTTCTGGCTTGCTGTGTCCATTTTAGCATATTTTCCCTCAATGAAGTGTCCCAAACATAGTACCATGATGAGCCAAAGTATGAGGATAAGTGCACCTAAGGCCACCCAGAATTCTATCCACGGAGAAATCAGATAGGTTTCTTTCAGATGTTGAAAAAGTTCCTTAGCTTTATCTTTAAAGGTTTTTGTTGATGTTTGTTCCTTTGATTCACTCAGGTCTTCAGATGAATCACTGAAGTTGATGAAGTAACCGGATGCCGTTCTGTCTATTGTTCCTATTTTTTCAGGATTGCTGTTTGCTTTATTAGTGTGTTTTGTTGCAGCAGCATAGTCATTTGTTACTTCATTGTAGATTGGTGTGTCTCTGCTAAATGTTTTTATTTGGGTTTTTAGAGGTTTAAGTTCCATAGCATTGTTGCATAGTCCTTGTTGTTGATCTGTTGGCATTTCAAATGTGAGTAGCCTCTTAGATTGAACCTCTGTGTTTGTAGCAAACCTTGGTGTTCTGCTACTTATCGGGAGTCCACTTGGCCTACTGTTTGTTATCGGCCACATGACTGTGGTTTTATCAGGTCGATTGATACAACCCTGTTCTCCTTTTTACCAGCAAGGGGCGGTAGTACTACTGATCTTGTCCCGTTGATAGACAAGACAGGAACTGCTTTTCTGTAAGAAGGCCCAAATTCCTTCTTTACCGCGATCTTTTCTCTGACTAGATCCCCGACTTTTGGAATCCAGACAGGTCTTGCTGGGACAGGTGGTTTTTCTTCAGTGGTCGTTGGCTGTTGTTTCAACTTTATGTTGCTCAGGTCTTTCCTTGTTTCGTTTAAGTCCTGTAAAATAGCCAAACGATCTTTGATATCAAAGCTTTTTTCTTTAACCACTGAAGTCTGACTGTCAAGATCTAAGATCATCATTCTAGTTCCAAACAATAATTCGTACGGACTGAATCCCCTCAGAGAATTTCTTGGCAGGTTATTTAGACTACGTTGGACACTTATTAGATGTTTGACCCACCCAGCTCCCGAACCTAATACCTTCGCTGTTATAGATTGCTTTATGCCTTTGGTTTTTTCTTTACACCATCCCGTTCCCTCAGGTAGGAAGTGAGAAGAGTCCCGCTATGCTATGCTCATTTGGCCATGTTTTTTCATACGCTTTAGGGCAAGAAGAAAAAACATTCATCCAGACGTAGCATGCCTCTAGCGTATATGCCATTATAGACTCGCAAATCTTTTTATAACAGTCCAGACGTCAGCCGAGTGCTGGAGTCTTACTTCATAAGTGGAAATTAGTCTTTTTATGTTAACATAACGCTTTTTTCGTGATAGGTATATAATTATTGTTGTTGTTTTTCTGGAGCGATGTGCCATGGTAATAGTCCTCCTCGCTCGCCACTGCGATCTCTATTGCAGTCTGGGCAGTTTTTTACAAAAATCTGATGATGCAGGCTCATGCCTGGCCACCAGTACACTGATTGTAATTCTTCCAGAGAATCTTTTTGTTTAAGGTGTCTGAGACCTCACCCATATGTGCGTCTGCTATTAACAAGCCTCTCCTGTCCGTGTTTGGAATCACTCTATCCCCCACTCCAGGGATTCGAGCAAAAGGGACTGAGTTTGCATCGATTATGTATGCATAATTGAGTGGATAGTTGATCGGTAGTGCTGAGCAGTCGCTTTTTGATGACGTTTTCACCGCCAGCATAGTTTCACCGTCAATGTTTTTTACTGCACGCTTTTCCTTGACTACGGAAGCCGATTCAGTTGCTGCCGTTGTGGCTTTCTCAGCCAATGAATTCCCTGCAACGTGAACGCCATCACGTTGATGACTCAGTGTATGTATCACGTGAGTCTTTGGTAGTTCTTTTTGCAAATGAACTACTTGTTCCCAAAGCACTTTTTGCTTTATTGTTGCACCTGTGTCATCTTTGAAACCGTTTTGAATCCATTTCTGTAAATCGTTATTGTATGATTTGACGCAGTAATACGAATCGCACACAATAAGTGTCGGGAATTCGCGATCGGCATTATCTAGCGCCATTTTTAACGCTATTATTTCAGTTTGTTGTTCTGAATTATTTTCTACAGAGTGTGTTTTTCTAAGTAGAGGTCTTAATTTACCTCCGCGCCACACTTCTTTTACAATTTCGCATGTGGCCTTGTAAGCCAGCTCTCCCCAAACTGAGGGTTGAGCATGCCCGTCTGTATGTATTACACAGGCGTACTGTCGTAAAGGCAGAATGTCGATTGGCAGAGGGTATGTCATTTCATATTCTAGATATCTTAATTCCTTTAATTCTGGATCAAATTAGTATTTTACTCTGTCCGTTGTAATTGAATTCACCCATTGTATCCATTCTGGATTCAACGCTGTTGTTGGTAAATTACATGGGGTTGTTAATGCCTCAAAGGCTGACTCCGCTGTTCTGACTGTGATACGTCTACCGTCAGCGTTGTCTTTTTCTTTTGCTATAGCCGTTTGAACTGCATGAACAATGTTGTCTTTAATACTGAACTTCTTTTCAGCTTCTGTGTACAAGTGTTATTTTTTATGCAATTGGTACCTTTTCTCCCTCATTAGAGGTCAGGTATGTGAATCCGCATCTTCCTGGGATGACTCGAATCACAAGCTTGCGTGTGTTGTCACGTGTTTCTAATTTTGTTTTAAATAACATGTCTGTTTGTAAAGATCTCAAAATTTCTGTGTGTTTTTGAGTCCAATTGATTCTTTTAAAATCTGGTTTTATTAGATCATAAAGGGGTTTAACCCTTTCTGCGTAATTTGCAATGTATGTTCTTCCGAAGTTTAGGAAGCATAGAATTGATTGTAAATTTTTAATTGTTCTAGGAGCTTGGAGTACAGCACATTTCTCTAGGAAATTGACAGCCAGGCTTTTGCCTTCACTTGATAATTCATATCCTAAAAACAGGACTGTTAGATGGGCAATTCTTGATTTTTTAAAGTTGAATTTGTAACCCTCTGCTGCGAACCCAAGTATTATGGTGTTCACTCTCTTCAAGTGAGTATCCAAGTCATCATCTGTTAGGTAAATGTCGTCGACATATGATAATGCCTCGTCATCGTATGTTTGTAGTAATTCTGTTACTCTTTTTGAGAATAATCCTGGGCTGTTCTTGTGGCCCTGGGGTAAACGGCAGAAACTTTTTTGCGAGCCATTTACCGAGAACGCAGTCAAATATCTGCTCTCTGGTGCTATATTTTGACAAAAGAATCCATTAGAGATGTCTAATGTTGTTTTGTATTTTTTGCGCACTATGTTATTCATTAGTGCAGCACTATGCGAGTTTTGTACTGCAAAGGTTTTGCAACATGAGTTAAGGTGTCTGTAATCCAAAACTAGACGATATGAGTTGTCTGGTTTGGAGACAGGAAACAAAGGATTGTTCATTTGTGAGGTGCAAGTTTCAATCACCCCCTGGTATTCAAGTTGATCTAGGATCTCTATTACCTGTTTTTTAGCTTCTTGCTTAATTGGGTACTGCCTCTGTGCAGTAGGTTGTGATTTTAACTGGATTTTGTGAGGAGGAGAGTCCTCATCCCATCCCACATGATTTTTATATAAAGCAGGAGCTTGAGCTACTGCCCACTTTCTAGCAAGTGTATATTTTTTATGAATTGAAATATGATTTGAGAAGGCAGGCATAATTATTTCTTCGCTATGAGGACACTCCCTGACAAACTCTGGTGGCCAGTCTTTCTCAGCTAGAAGGATGTCATAACCCTGGGAGAGATTATCCCAAAATAGTCCCCTTATTTTTCTAGTCTTATCCCCTTCTATACGTAATGTAATTTCATATATTTTATGAGGTTTGCTAACTCTGGTATCTGCAGTTTCCACCTGAATGTATTCATTCGTGTCCACTGTCTCCAGATGATTCATAAGGACTTTGCGAGCTATGCTCACTTCTGCTGCGCTGTCTAGCATTGTCTGAGCCCATTCTCCGTTTTTCAGCTGTGTTCTCAATATTCTCGGCATCTTTGATTACTTAAATACTGGCTACCTTCTTTTTTGGAAATTGTAACTTTTTATTTGGATGAGCAGGTTCCTTGTCTTTGGACTTGACGTGCTCTTCCCTGTGTTCTGATCGTCCTCTTCTTTCCGATTTCTGCGAGGAAGTCTGAAAAGATTGAGAGGGACGTGTATCATTATCTTGATATCTATCAGGTTTCTTCAGATTATCCCTATTTCTAAGGTTGTATTTTTTCCCAGAGGGCTCACTTTGGGGAGACCTGCGTCCTTGGTTCAGAGATCTTTCTCTCCGCCGAGGAGACCTTCCTCTGGACTGGAATCTTTTTTCTTTAGGATTGGATTGTTTGTTTCCATTCCAGCTCTTTTTTTGAGTGTTTAAATTATTTTTAATAAATGCCTTCTCATGACTTTCAATCAGTTGAGGTTTTACCGGTATTCCACCCAGACTATCCCTTCCTAGTTCTTCATAGGATTTCTCTATGATTCTGGCAATTTCAGTTGGTTGGTCTGCTATGTCTGTCTCTTTTAACCTTTGGCGGATCGCCACGTTTGCTGCTTCTCCCTTTATGTTGGCTAATAATATAGCCGAGACCTGCTTGAAGTCTTTCAGTAATTTCATACCAAGAGTTAAAGCGGGTTCTGGACCATATTCATCTTGAATCTGTTTTAGCACATCTGGTATTACTGACATGGATGGTACACCATGTGTTTTTGTGTATATGGAAGCAAAGACTGTACCCCAAGTGTCACAGTCCTCCACGTGTGGTGCGATTCCCATTGGAAGACAGATAGTCAGAATCCTGTGTTTTTCTACCGGGGTGGTGTCTGGAAACACCGCCTCTATTTGAGTGATTTTTTGTGCTAGCCAGAAGGGTATTTGTTCCCGTTTTGCGGGTACTTTACCCAGACAGGACTGTATGTTCTGTGGTGTAATTTTATTTGTGTTACCCTGATGAGGGTTCAGCTGTGGAATTTTACTTGCTGGTTGGACTGTTGAAGTCCGTATTACATATTGGACTAATTGTTTATGTATTTTGATTAGTTGTTTTAGCTGTATTAAAAGCTCAGCTGCAGGCATTTCTTCAATGTCTGGATGTGGTGTATATCCGGCTAGGACCGGCCACATTGCTCCTGGTCTACCTAGTGGACCGAGCCTGGTGATGTGATTATTATGTTTTAGGGCGCCATTAAACAAGAGCAGGTGCTCTTGGAATTTGAGTGGTACTTCCACCTCCTCGAAAGGAGTGTAGGTATCCGGTGGTTCCTCTATTTTATAATAGTGGAACTCTTTTGTTACAGTGTTTGCTGCTGGAAAGTTTATCCATGAATAGAATACCTCTGTCTGCCGATATTCGTGTGCCTCAATTACGAATATGACTGTACCACCTCTCGATGTCAGTCCATTTTCTATAAGTTTTAAGGTTATAGATTTCCTTATGTTGACCGGGATGAGTATTGCATTTGGGTCATTTTCCAGCAGAGTATTGTCTGCTGCTAGGAGTTCAGCTGCTATTCTAGCTCTCTCCCTTTCTTCATCACTGTCTATCATTTTACCAACAGGAAGGTTATTCTGTTTGTTTGCAGATTAGGTTTCTATGGAAACAAAGATTAGATGCACAATATTTTGGAACAGTGTATCCTTCAACGTTGACTAAACCAAGAACCATACATAGTAGTCTCCTCCTGCGAGGTTTGGCGGATATGACCTTTCACCCACTCCAGACGTCTTTGGAGTATTATGGGAAAAAAGGGGTTCTGTGTGAAAAAGCACGACTGAGTTACTCTAATGTCTTGCGTTAGTTTTATCGCCTATCCAAACGTTGGGCGCCATGTAGTGTAGTTCCTATTATCCCAATAGGCTCTGCGCATTGGAATAATATCTTCAATAGTATAGACCTAGGGCAGAGGTTAACTAGGTCTTCTACTGACGATATTAGACTTAAAGTTTTTGGTTTTGCCAGCTAGCTCAGAGTTCACTAGAAACTTTCTCGAACAGGCAAGGAGGAATTTAACCTCCCTGGATAGACAAGAAGGGATTTAGTTTCTGACAACCATAGACCATGACAACTTTGCTCTCCCCTAATCAAGAGTGTATCTCTAGAGTCGTGTGAAAACAAAAGACAACTTATTTTACTCAGTCAGTACGTGCATTCTTAGTTTCACCAGGTTGTAGAGAAAAGGAAGAGACGGGCGTGTTCAATAAAAGATTGTATTTATTGATCAGTCTCTTTTCTCGTACAAGAGAAATGAATCGATATTATTGCGATACTTATGGTTAAGTAAAGTGCATACAATAAAAGCAGGAGTATAAAATAATACTGCAGAAGCATTGATATGGTTTCTAAGCCATATGATATTTAAAACTGATAAAATAGATACATACATATATACATTTCAGGTTCTGCTGTAACTTTTGTTTTTAGCACGCTGTACCTCAGCGCTGTATTTTAACTTTTGCTCGCATTTGCAAGCGTGTAATTTTTTCTTTGGTCTGCTGCTTTGCCTGGGGAAAGGGCTCCCATCTCCCTCTTACCTGCATTTAAAAGACTATCGCACCGCCGCTTTGGCGGGTCCAAGTCCCGAGGGTGGCATATTTCTTCAGCTTTAGGCGCCATTTTAGATTGGGGCTTCGGCGCTTTTGGCGGGCGCCATCTTTGAGCGTACTGACGCTCGCTTCGGTCCAGGGGACGCCTATTTAAGGCGGACTCGTTGATTCTGACGGCGGTCAGGTTCTGCTGTGACTTTTGTTTTTAGCGCGCTGTACCTCAGCGCTGTATTTTAACTTTTGCTCGCATTTGCAAGCGTGTAATTTTTTCTTTGGTCTGCTGCTTTGCCTGGGAAAAGGGCTCCCATCTCCCTCTTACCTGCATTTAAAAGACTATCGCACCGCCGCTTTGGCGGGTCCGGGTCCCAAGGGTGGCATATTTCTTCAGCTTTAGGCGCCATTTTAGATTGGGGCTTCGGCGCTTTTGGCGGGCGCCATCTTTGAGCGTACTGACGCTCGCTTCGGTCCAGGGGACGCCTATTTAAAGTCGTCCTCCCCGCGCAGCGGGAACGCGCAGTGGGACGCCGTCGCTTAGCCGGAGTCGTGCCTGAGTCCTGCCTGTCTGCGCCCGTCCGCGCTAGGGACGCGTGGGACTCGGGCCAGGCCCTGCTAGTGAGGTGTGTGGACAGCCTCCTCCTGCCATGCTGGTATACTCCAGTGACATTCTGCGAGACTTGGGACGACGGACTGCTAGTTGCAGTATACCCCCTTTACATCCTTTAGCTGGCCCTTACCATTGTGCTGGCTGCCAGTGGTCTCTGGAGCGACCTACCTCCATCGCATCTACGCATTCGGTGGCGGCTGTCTGCAGCAACCATCCTGAGTATGCCCTCCGCATCTTCAGTCTCAATGCCAGGTCTCTGGTGTCACATTATCAGGCCGTATTTGACCTGTTGCAGGATGAAGGCCCGGACATCGTGGCCATTACTGAGACATGGCTGAAAGACGACGATGCGGCCATTATCAATCTGGCATTCCCCTCTGACTATACAGTCTTTACCCTTAATCGGTCCACCAGGGGAGGGGGAATTGCCCTGGCTACTCGATCTAGTTTTACCTGCAGCTGGTCTGCACTGACCATTGCGGGATGTGAAAGTGCGGTGTTTAAGATTCTGGTCACCCCACATTTTTCTCTTTCAGGGATGGTGGTTTATCGCCCCCCCAGGGAGCGAGGTGGCGTTTCGCGCTGCTTTCCCTGATATGGTCAGCTCCTTGGTGGTAGGCTGTCCCAATTTCTCTATCTTGGGGGATCTCAACCTCCATTTCGATAGACTTAACATACCCGCGGTCAGTGGCATTCTCGCGGATCTGGAGGCCCTTCAGTTGACGCAACTTGTTCAACAGTCCACCCACACTGGTGGTCATACGTTAGATCCCTTCTTCACCAACTTGGCAGATGCTTCTGTCACTGCCGTCTCACCCCTTGGCTGGACCGACCATTCTTTGGTTGCCATCAGTACCCCCTTACCAGGTAGGATTATTATTCCTCCCGCAAAACTGGTCGTAAGGCGGCATTGGAGTAAATTACGGTTGGAGGATCTGCACCGTGTCCTCGCTGCAGAGCCATTAGATCCGTTCGTGACTGTTGATTCAGGTTACGATGGGTTCTGCGCCTGGATCACCAAGGCGCTAGACGCGCTTATTCCTCTTACCGCCTGTAAGACCAGTTCTAGAGACTCTAGCCCGTGGTACGATGGTGCCCTACGTGCACTCAAGGGCAATTGTAGGCGTGCAGAGAGGGCTTGGCGGAAGGCGTACGATATGGGGAAAAAAGCTATTTATCTCGCCTCCGTCAAATCTTACCATCGGGCTGTGTGCCGTGCTCGGGCTACTTACTACACTGCCGAAGTTGGCAACAGCTCTAATCCCTCGAAAACAATTTTTAAGCTGATGAAGGATCTTCTAGCTAAACGCCCCGGTGTCCCGACGATTGGCTCTACCGCGCATTGTGAGGCCCTCGCGGTGTTTTTTCAGTATAAGGTCCAAAACATCTACAAGGCCTTTCCGTCTACAGGGCCCCCAGTGGAGTCTCCGACTAACATCTATGGAGATACTGCTTTGCACGCGCTGCCCCTGTTGACATCTGAAGGGTTCGACATCTTGGCAAAGCAGGTGAAATCTGGGTCCCCCGCTGACCCCCTTAGTTCGGCTCTTTTCAGAGATCAGTCGTTCTTGGGTCGGACCGCGGTACACTCCTTGATCAACATCTCGTTGGAGTCTGGCACGGTTCCCCTTAGTTGGAAGCGGGCGGTGGTTTCTCCCATTTTAAAGAAACCCTCACTAGACCCAGATAAGCCCGAAAACTATCGGCCTATCTCTTTGCTCCTCTGGCCTACCAAAGTAATGGAGGCCCATGTCAACAAAGTTCTTTCGGACCACCTTACCCAGGTCAACATCTTAGACCCCACCCAGAACGGCTTCCTTGCTGGTCACAGCACGGAGACCGCCCTTCTCTCCATGGCTGAACACCTCCGCACAGTGATCGATACGGGGCAGACAGCGGCGCTCGTTTTATTAGACCTGAGCGCCGCGTTCGATACTGTATCCCATCCTATCCTGTTGCATCGCCTGGAGGAGTACGGGCTGGGTGGTTCTGCCCTCCAGTGGTTTCGCTCCTTCCTGATCGATCGTTTCTTTAGCGTCGCCCTGCCACCGTCCCAGTCCCAATTCCATCCTCTGAGACAGGGGGTCCCGCAAGGCTCCTCGCTGAGTCCCACGTTGTTCAATCTCTACGTGAGACCGCTGGCTGAGATTGTCAAGCAATGGGACATGACCATGGTCTCGTATGCTGACGATACTCAGCTAGCGGTTACGATCAGCGGGGATGCGGACCGGGACGCCCCCAGGTTTCAGAGTGGCCTTAGGGCGGTGGCAAGCTGGATGAATAACAACTGTCTCCAGCTCAACGCAAAGAAAACAGAGATCATGATCGTCGGCAGGAGGGCGGAACTGTGGGGGGACAAGTGGTGGCCCGTTGAACTGGGGCCGGTCCTCCGCCCGGTCACTGAACTAAAGAACTTGGGAGTTTGGATGGACCCTGCTCTTAGTTTTGTGGGCCATTCGAAGAAAATCGCGGCCTGCTGTTTTGGTATCTTGCGGTCGCTGCGCCCCATTTTGAAGTTCTTTGACCGTGGCACCAGGCAGCTGATAGTCCAGGCTACTGTGTTATCTCGCCTGGACTATGCAAGCTCTCTCCTGGCAGGGACCAATGTGGCTGAGACTACCCGCCTCCAACGCGTGCAGAACGCTGCGGCGAGAGCCATTGTTGGCCTACCCCGAACGAGCTCTGTCTCTGGTGTCCTGAGATCACTGCATTGGCTCCCCATCAAATCACGCATCCAGTTTAAGGTGCTGTGTTTGGCGTTTAAGATCTTGAGGGGAGTAGGTCCGCCAATTCTTGCAGATCTTCTGTCGTGGTATGTTCCTTCCCGCTCTTTGAGATCCGGAGGTCAAGCCCTTGCCGTGGTCCCTCGATACAGGCTGTGTCGGGTTGGTGGCCGTTCTTTCCGGGTCAGGGCGGCTGAGCTTTGGAACTCCCTCCCAGCGGACCTGCGGCTTTTAGATGATCTTCTGGCTTTCCGCAAAGCTTTGAAAACTTTCCTTTTTTAAATGCCCTTCCTGTTTCTGTGTTGTGTTTTCGGCAACTGTTGCACATTTCCTGCCATTTGCCAGGACGCCTCTTAGCTGGGGCAGCTGTGCGCAATATAAATGTGCATAACATAACATAACATAACATAACATTTGACTAATCATACTCAACTGGTGCTTCTAACCACGCCTACCCCAGTGTACCTGACCTAAGCCTAATACGTGGGCGGGAGTAGATAAGTAGCAGTTTAAGTTAAGTTTGTTTTGCCAAGGGACTGACTCAAGAATTCTCTGCAAGGGGTTGTTCAGTTCTGTACCTGAGGTCTAGAATGATTGAGGGCTGGTATCTCTCGTCTCTGGTCTTGATATTCCAGCTGCCTGCGAGGGCTGCTTGGAAGCGCCGGAGCTGGATTTCTCGGCAGGAGAAAAGCAGCGTCTCGTTATCAGCGCGTCAGGAAGGCGGGGCAGCGCGTGTGGGCTTTGCTCTCTGCTGGGCTCCTCAGCGCGTCTCGCTGCTCCGATCTCGTCACCACCGTGCTTAAAGCAATGTCGGTAATATTTATACCTGTAAGGTGCCGAGATTGACGTAAGGATGGACATGGATACGTCAATAAGGATGTCATACGAACGGGCTTGTTCGCACATTCTTTTGCTGAAGTTCTCGGTGAAATCAAAACAATGGCCGCAGGGATTTTCCCAGGTTGTCATAGGTTTGATTTGTTTTGAGAACTCCGTATGCCTTATCAGGGGCTGGAGGAATAGTGCTTGTCTAATTAGATGGCATGCGTTATGACCTAATCAGATAACACGTTTCTGTGCCGTGGTGTGGCTTAATCAGATAACGTTTTTTGCACAGTGGGTTGGCTGCTAGTTAATTATTAACCAGAACAGGGTCAGGAATAGGGGGATCGATACAGAACCTATAGGAATACATCACAGCACTAGTTAAGTGTTGTGTCTTAGTCTGATTCAAAAGGGCATCTACTGCATGGGGTACTAGCACCAACAGTTTGTGTGACAAAGCTATCCCTTCACTCTGATGTATGGACACAGCTGTCGCTGCAACTGAACGGAAACATCCAGGCAACACACGAGCAACAGGATCAAGAACTGCAGAAAAATATGCACAGGGACGCTGCTTATCACCATGGGTCTGTACTAAAACTGACAATGCACACCCATCTTTCTCGTGTACATAGAGTGTAAAAGCTTTTGTGTAATCTGGTGTGCCTAACACTGGTGCAGAACAGAGAGCTTGTCTTAACTGATGAAAAGCATTTTGGCATTCATCTGTCCATGGAAGGGGGATCGGAGTGTTTTTAGTCAAAAGGGCTAGCAGGGGTTTAACAATGTGTGAAAAACCTAATATTCATTGCCTACAAAACGAAGTCAAACCAATGAATGCACGGACATCTTTCTGTGTGGAAGGTACTGGGGTGTCTAAAATTGCTGGAATGTGATCTGGTGTCAATGCACGGCCTTCCTTAGACAGAAGGTGACCTAAGTTCGGTCTACAATATTGCAATTTCGTTTGTGATACTTTATGATGGTGTGTAGCAAGAAAAGAAAGCAAAGACAAAGTACATTTTTCACACTGCTCAGGCGTATCAGCTGCCAACAAGATGTCATCGACATATTGTATGAGAGCCACTCCTTCAGACAAAGTAAAGGAATCGAGTTGTCATTATAAGGCTTGACTATAAATACTCTGACTTTCAGTTTACCCTGAGGAACTCTACAAAATCTGTATGATCGATTAATCAGAGTGAAACCGAACAAATATCGGCTATCAGGATGAATAGGAATCGAGAAGAAAGCATTCTTCAAATCGATTATAGAAAATGTAGTTACTGTCGGAGGGACCAGGGTAAGTAATGTTGTTATGTCAGAAACCACAGGGTACTGAGGTACTACAATCTTGTTGACTGCTCCTAAATCAATGGTGAATCTATAAATCCTGGTGTCAGTATCTTTTTTCAAAATGGGACGAATTAAACTATTGCAAACATTGAAAGGATCTTCTTCTACAGCCCCTACTTTGATCAAGTCATGTACAATGCGTGTGAGTGTTTCTTCTCCTTCTCGAGAAATCTTATACTGAGGCAGTCTTGGCAATGAAGCACCCGCCTTGACACTAATATGCCCTGGTGGAATAACCATTTTCCCTACATCAGTGTCTGAAGTAGCCCACAAAGTACTAGGGAGTGAAGCTAATGCAATGTCCTCTTTAATAATACAGTATCTCTCAATCAAAGGGTAGTTGCCATTCAAAATAACCCGTACTCCTTCCGATGAACATCGTATCGTAGCCCTGAAATTTGTAAGCATATCAAAACCCACAATATTGTCTGGTGTGTTCGGAGAAAGCAAAAACGGACATGGAGCAGTAAACTTTTCAACATGGAATGCGAGTGGTTGTGACAATGGGCTAAGGGAAGGTGTTCCATCGAAACCTATCGATGTAATGGTTAATCCAGACAGGGGAGCCCTTGGAACCAAGTGTTTAGACAAGGCGCTACGAGTAGCTCCTGTATCAACCAGAAACTGATCAGTAGAATCCAAAACATGTGCTGTAACATAGGGACCCCTCTGATCTACTGGAACTTCATCTGATTCCTTACCCCATCCTAGGCAATCCTGTGCATAAGCAGAATCTTGAAAATCAGAGGGCACATAGTCAGACATTTGATATTGGTTCTTTCTATCAAAAGTGTTAAACCCATCCTGCCCATGTGTATTAGCATCAAACCTAGCATGAACATTTGTGCTTCTTCTAGGCCCTGAATATCCTGAGCGATTTCTCATTTGTCCTTGACCACGTGGACACTGCTGAGCACGCAGTACTGGACAATCAGAAAGCCAATGTCCAAATTTCTTGCAGTACGCACACTGGTCAACAGATAAATTCGAACGAGTATAAAAAGGAAAAGACTAACCATAAGATCCACGTCCGCCTCTATCATTACCTCTAGAAGGCAGTCCATATGCTTGAGCTAACATAACCTTTGTTTTCAACTCTTCAGACTTTTTATCCTCATTACCTATAGCTTCTAATTCTTGTCAGTCATAATACTGATCCATGGTTAGGAGAGAAACCAGAGAAGAGGTAGTCCATGAACTCTCACTGGCCTTTAGGCGACTAGCTATTCCTGGCAAAAGGTTTGCGACATATTTATCGACAAACAGATGCCTACCCATTTCATCTGTTAATGACTGGCCACTAAAATCTTGGAATGGCTCTTCAAAGTGTGTAAAGAAATCTGAAACCGATTCATCTGCCTTTTTCTTACACAATGCTAATACAGTCCAACCTATCTTTTTAGGGGGAATAATCGTCTTTAGCTTAACTAATATAGCTGCTGGAAAATTTAAAATTAACTGACACGGTTTCTGTGCAGGTTCTCTATCTTCATCTAACTGCTCTAAATCTTTCTATAATGCTCCAAATGTCGCACGGTCATCAACTTTACGCACAGTTCCTCACATATCAGGCGGTAATATTAGTCCGAAAAACAAATCAACATCAGGCAAAGTCATAGTGCAAGAACTAATGGCACCCTCAACTTCCTCATAAAAGGCTGCTGGATTCTTTCGCGGATCAGGCAATGCATTTTTAAGGGCCATAACATCTGTTCTATTCCAAGGAGTGTAAACCCAATTATAAATAAAATAACCTTTAGCATCTGTAGAAGTCTTATCATCATTTATACCAGTTCCTTTATGAGGAACATGTAAAGGCGCGGCTACCCGAATGGGTTTCACATTAATTACAACATTCTTATCTGTTTCAGGAGTAGAAGTTCATGCCATGCTGATTTGGGATGTTTGTGCAGCTGCGTCTGCTGCCTTTTTCTCCTTTCGCAAACGGGCTGCTTCAACACGCAGTTTAGCCAAGCGTCTGATCATGTCAGCCACCTGGAAGAAGTCGAAAAGACCTTCACGTAGTTTTTTACAATCAGCTGCTACATCATCGGGCTCTATTTCTACTGAATATTTTCTTAAGTGCTCGATAACCTCTGCAGCAAATACCTCAGTAAAATATATCTACTGCTTTCCTGTCAACTTTTTATTCTATCTAGAATCTCAGAAGCAGTAGTAGTACTATGAACGGCTTTATGCGCAGCTGATCTAATCTGAGACGCACGTTCAGCAGATAACATTGAGCGAGTTTCTCTAGCTTAGTCCTGGTCTGTAGAAGAGTCCTAATCTGACTCCTAAGGAGCAGAAGGAAGAGTTTACGGAGGTGGACAATGATCTAATAAGAGAGAATCATCTTGGGGTTTATTAAGAATAGGATAAAGAGGTCTACGAACAGCGTATTGGCCATTTACCTGTAAATGACTCTCCCTATCTTCCCTCTCTTTAATTTCTTTAATTTCCCTATTTTTCATTTCCAATGCTTTCGCATAGATACTCTTTTGCTGTTTAATCAAGGCTTGCTAACGCTTCATTCGTTCACGCACTTCTTTCTCCCTCATTTGTACACAGTCAAACATATCTTGCCTAGCCTTTAGCTTAATCATCCGTTGCTCCACATACTGAGTCTTTCGCAAATAAAATGACCCATGCATAGGCCAACGCAACTCAGGATCTTTACAAGAGTATTTATTGCATAACGTGCTGTACATTATGGAAGAAATACCATACTTAATATACATGTCCCTATTAGGCATCCCCCCCGGAGGGGTCGGTTGTGCTTTGCCGAGTCTCAAATTGGTACCACTACAAAAGCAACACATCCTACGAAGTGTGCTGGAAACTGGCATGCCAAAAATTGTGCAAAATATGCAGTATTATAATGAAAATTAGCGCTTAAGGTACTCTTCGTATGTTGCGCCGTTCAAACAAATAAAAATAGAGAAAAATCTCTTCATTAGCTGCCTGTATGTATTGCAACACATATATATATTTATCAAACGAGATTCAATATTGGCCAAACTTTCAAACAAAGCCGCAGTTAGTGTTACTAAACTACCTTACCAATCAAAGGCGTCAAACCAACAGCAAGTGCCACAGAACGGCTCTTACCAATCAAATGGTGTCCAGGTTCCAACTGCCAAGTTCTCAAATCAACCAAATGGTCAGTGCATGGCGAATCAACAAAAGAGATCTCAGTCGAGGACTGGCGCCACCTGGATGGTCAGATCAGAAAGAAAGGAAAAACGCCGTGGGTGCCAATACTCGGGTGTCCTCAGGCAGCGATCGCGTCCTAAGCGAGATTCCAATCCTTCATCGCGACCAGTCCTTCGGGCATCCGAGTCGCCGATGAGCCCCACCTTGTGCGCCAATTTGTGGTGGTGAGCCTCAGCAAGGCCTACCAGTGCTAGGGGTTCTCCCTTCTCTGCACAGAGTCCTCAGACCAATAGGAAGAAGTTGGCACAGAAACTGGAATAGAAAAGACTGAGTTTATTAAACCTCATGAGGTGGAACTACATTTACACAACACCCTTCAGTAGTGTATGAGGTAGCACACTGACTGGAAGGAGCTGGGTCCTTTTATACCCACACAGGGGCTCAAATGAAGGTGGTACAAGGTACAGAATGCTGGTTTCAAATACATATAAGGTCATACAGAGAGTGTGCTAGCAACAAGTGGGAGGGGCTGACAGTTAGCTAATTCTGGTGGACACATCCTGACAGTTACAAGTTGGGGTCAGCTGTAAGCTCAACTGACCTTGTGCAAAGCAGAAGAGGCTAAATATATCTCGTCTCTAGGCAGATTTCAAGAGCAGTTGACAGGAAGGTAGGACAGAGCACATGGCGAGCACATGGCAAACAAAATGGCTGCCAGAAATACAAAATGGATTCCACACAACGGACAAGATAGTCTCTAAATACAAGATTTCTTCTGCTAATGCTTAACCTAATCGCTGCTAAATTACAACACCACCACCATCTAACACTTTACCTGAGGCAAGCACTTGTCAGAGTAGGAATAGTACATTTCCTCCACCACCATCCAACACTTTTCCTGAGGCAAACACAGGTCGAAGTAAGAATATTAAATTTGCCCTCATCACCATCCAACACTTTACCTGATGCAAGCACCTGTCGGAGTAGGAATAGTGAATTCGCTAACACCAGCATCCAAAACTTTCCCTTAGCTTGTTCCCCGAGGCAAAGTCATGAAGGTGTTAACATTTTACTATTTTAAACATATTTCTGATCTGTTTGTGCTAATGTATTATTTCTGATTTCAATAAAGTTTTTTTTGTCCTACGTTCAGATTATTGTTAACATTTTACTTACATTTGATTCTGTAAACGTTTTAGTCTTCCTGCTAGGTGTTGATTTATGTCCAATCTCTGTTAATATCAAAAGTAAAATTGTATTCATTTTTTTCTAGGCTTATGGGTTTTTTAATTCTCCATACATTTTGTTCTATTATTCACTTTTAAAAGGAAAGATAATTTCACAAATATCTGCTTTATATTGGTGGCTGCTTTTCAAAATCAGTAAATGCTGTAAATAAGTTAGAAATTTTATTGTAAGTACTTGTGATTCAGGTTTTATTATTTTGATGCTGTTTTATGTTAAGTGCACACTTACTTCGGTCTGTAAATGGCAGTGTTCAACTTGACAAACGGCAACATTTTCCTGCTAATCCTGCTGAATGTGGTCACTGTGGAAGTCAGTTTACCACTGAGTGCAAAATGGTGGAAGGCTTCTTTTATACGTTTTGTGAAGGTAAACAAGAATTCAAAAGAAAATTTGTTTTGGAAACGTTTTTTTCGAGTGATTCACAACCTGACAGAATGTATATTTTTTTTGTCATGTTTAAAAATGTTCGCTTAGATGTTCCTTCTCGGAATGTCAGACATTTTGTGTAATTGCTGGCTATGGGGCCATAATAAAAATAGTTGAAGGACTGCCATTTTATGTGCCTCAAAATCATTGTATGTATAATCTTTTTTTTGTATTTGATAACAGTGTGTATTTTTTTTAAAATTCTGGAATTCTATGTTTAATTTTCCCTGTCTCTTTGAGCATTTTTTACAATTGATTATTAGTACTCAGGTATGTTAATGGATAGGTACTTTAAAAAGTACCCAAGTATTACCATTAATACCTGGGTATTAATAATTTCCCCCACCCACCCAAAAAACTCTATTTCCCTTGCATTCCGTCCCAGGGGACCGTTTGAAAAACAAAATTACTATAATTTTAAATATAAACAATGAAAACATACAATGCTCAATGAATATGCATTGTAATGGTATACGTTGTAAAATCATGCAATGTAAAAGTATGTGTTGTAATGGTATGCGTTGTAACATCATATATACACTAGGGAACCATTAATTCTCACTCCTTGGTTCATTTTACCCAGGTCCAGCATAAGGCTCTTATTTCTTGCATGCATAAGGTAAAATCTAGCTCCGTGTTGGATTCCTGCACACCCACCTCTGTTTGTCATAACGGCCAACCCTCGTTTAGACGTTTTGAATAAGTCACTCTCTCAGGGCAATGTCCCTTACATGTTTATAGCTGCAGTGATCCTTTCCTTGCTGAAGAATCTGAGCGATGCTTAAACATTATTACCTTATTTCTCACCTCCCTATGGAGCCAAAACGTAAGTACGTTTGGTTACTTAAAAGCTAAGCAGATTCCTTTATTCTTCCAACTTTTTTTATCCATTGCAGGCTGGTTTCCACCCAGACAAATATGTTTTGTCCTTTATGATCTACAATGGGTGTTGGATTTGGGACATGTGTCTGCACTAGTTCTCCTAAATCCATTGGCCACCTTAGATACTGTGGATAAGGTGATTCTGCTGAATCATCTGAAGGTGGACGGTCTATCAGGTCAGGCTCTGCATTGGATATCATCCTTCCTGGGAGGCCGACACAGGAAGAGCAGTTAGGCCTGTTCTTCCTCTTCTAAGATGTGTATCAGTTGTGAGGTCCCCCAGGGCTCTGCATTATCTCCTTCACTGTTTAATATTAACATCTGAACATTGATCTCAGCCGCCCTTGCTAGTCGTGATTGTGGATTCTACTACTCCTCTGATGACTCTTGGCTCACCTTAGAGTTTAACGGGACTACGCAATCCTATCAGGAATTTCAATATAT
This sequence comes from Lissotriton helveticus, assembly GCF_964261635.1. NCBI lineage: Eukaryota > Metazoa > Chordata > Amphibia > Caudata > Salamandridae > Lissotriton > Lissotriton helveticus. Next base: position 1,965,487,319 of record NC_136063.1, on the reverse strand, counting down.
TCTGAAGTTCATTCGTAACTGGATGGTCACTAATTTCCTCAAGTTAAACGCCAATTATTTCCAAACACAGGAGCTCAGTGCTCTACCTCTCACAGCAGTCTCGGACAAGGGCCTGGGCTTCGTGCTAGATAATCAACTGTCCATGATCCCCAGATCAAGGCAACCATGGTGAAGTGCTTCGACCTATTGAAATTCATAGGGATGTTGCTTTTCTTTTATCACCCGGAGCTCCTCTTCCCTAGACCCCATCTCATGGAACTCTCTCCCTTCCTTGGTCAGCCTGGAACATAACTTCCTGAGGGGCAGGAAGCTTTAAAAGGCTTGGCTGCTTAACAGGCTGTAAATTAGCCTGAGCCCTCTCTCCTTTCCTTCCCGGTTGTCACAGAGCCAAGACACCCTTGGTTCTATGTGCACTGTATAAGCTTTCCTAACATAACAACATACTATACCACCATTAAAATACTTGAGTAACATGTTTAATGAAAGATACTACTCCGTAAGTCTTCCAGTCCTGTGGCTAAGGATGAAAGGGCCCTTAAATTGGTCACTGCCTACTATGTTTCCATGATATCATTTTCATATTTTCTCACAGATGACTTTGACAATATTTTAATGATTTTCTTTCTATTTTCCTTGAAACGTGTTCAGGTGTTTGAATTTTATTATCGTGCGTGCAATGAAAAATTATGATAAAAAAAACGAGGTATATTAATCTTTCAAAATGTGGTCGTTATCAGTTTTAAATCATTACATCGCTAATCTGAAAGTCTAAATAATACAAGAATTATGGAGCAACCAGCAATTATTTGACCCAAAGAAACTAAGCACCAATATGTATTCTATCTGCAGTGGTGTAGGTTGAAATCTTTTTTTTTAATACTGGACACAAGACGAAGTCAACTGTAATGAGAGCCTTCTACTGAGGGATGTGAAACTATATTGTATATTAGAGCATTGTAATGTTGGGAGCTCCATTGAAAACAAGGGAGTAGCTCCGGGCTTAGAACGGCTGATATAAGCCTGGACCTCCAACATTCCAATGTTTCTTTGTTCACAGCTGTGGCTGTGAACAAAAGCTTCAGGGAGCGTGAGGGGATTGCAATCATCTTTCAATCATCTTACATTCCCAAAAGCCTTTCTTTTATTTGTTAGAACATTAGAACATTCTGCCCTCTAGAGGCAGAATGCTCTAATAGCCTTATAGCCCTTCATAGCTGGGCTATAACACCTATTAAAGTCCCGCTCCTTTGTTAAAAGCCTTCGCCTTTGGCTCGGGCCTTCAACGCTGGAGAGGGCCTTTAATAGCCGTTATAGCCCGCTACGGCAGGCTATAAGGCTATAATAAGTACAAAACAGAAGACACTGATGTTACAAAAAAATAGGATATCCTTGGAAATTAATGGACTATCAGCAGATGGCACATAAAAGCATAATACTTTAATACAAATACGAGGAAAATACTATAGATTCTGTCACGGTGAGAAAAAGTAGGCAAGAACTCTGAGCATACCGACTTACTGCTGCCTACATGGCCTGAAGAACAAGACACCGCTTGATATTTGTCATATCACCACCATATAAAACACTTCAGTCTCAAACAAAATTTTAACATCAGTTGGGACAAATGATATTCAAGAATCAGACAAGAACCAATCACCAATTAACTGAGGCAAAGACAAAAAACTGAAATGCAAGGAAAATCCGTAAACTTTGTTTCCCAAGAAAAAGTGAAAACGAATTCGATATTTGTAATAGGTCAATCCATTAATTGGCTGAAGGACATTCTCATTCACAGATCCACAAAAAAAGAACAATCACAAGGGGCTTATTCTAGAGGCAATTTATGGCTATAAAGTAAGTTCAGGGCTAGAAATAGCTCTATTTATACCTGGCAGGTATTCAGGGAAGAACATCTGTCAAGTGTAAATAGTGTTACTACTCTATAAAACTATGTCACAACTGAGTCCACTTCCAAAGTAGCAATCCCCATAAAAGTGATGGGAGTGGGAAGCTAAAGGAATAATTTGCCTTAGGAGATTGCAAAAACCCTCACATGTGAAGTTAGTGGCATTCATAAACTCCACTCTAAAGCAGCCGCGGCTGCTGCAAGTAAGAGCGATGGGGCAGTGGGCCTGGCTTGGGAGGATTTTGAGAGATGACCACGAGGGAAAATGTATTATTTATTTCATTTTCATCTCTCGAAATCCCCCCAGCCCACCACTCTTACCTGCAGCAGCGGCGACTGCTCTGACTCCTTCCCAGCCTATAAATGGTCGAAGATATATTCCACTAAATGGCTGGAGTATTAACCCATCAACAGTTGAAAGGGTAACTGAACAGCCCCAAACTTGATGAGTCTATACAGGAAGGGGATTCTTCAAGAGGAAAATGTTTTAAGTATGAACAAAAAAAAATGGGCAATTGCACAGTAAGCTACCTTTCTACAACGTGTAGTTGTTCTTCTGTACAACTCTGTATTTTGAGATTAACTGATGTCACGTGACACTTCGAGTAGTGAGCCTCAGAAACAGCTTTAATGGTGTACAACCAGCAAAGGTTCTGAATTCTTGATAAGATTACATGTAGCTTCACATGTAACATGTGCAGAGGAGTACAAACACAGATTTAAATATATAACTTTTTTTGATTCAATAACCCTGGGATTTAGGAGTAAAGGTGCGAATCTCTGTCATAGGAAATATATGATGGCATAGCGAGAACACCCATGCAATAGAAAAGGCTAATAATAGATATAAACCTAGATCGCTAAATCAACATACTTCACCTCTTCTCATACTTATTAATACATCATGGAATGCACTGGGAATCAATCTATAAGCTGTCAGCGAGGGGAGTCAGCTTCACCCAGCTTAGAATTCCCTAACAATAAAGAGCAATTGAAAGTGAAAGTTATCTCAGGGATGTTTCAAGGCCTGAGCAAAGTGGGCAATTGCTAGGGCCCCTACCTTCCAAGGGCCACCTCTGCACATGTGGTAAGCAGGCAGTTTCAGCTTTCAGTTGTTTTTAGGTGCCCACATTTCTGAAAAGATCAACGTGTAATTCAATACTGTTTGGCTTGAATCAGCAGAAATAGGGTAACACAATTAAACAGTGTTCCTAAAATGAGGGTCTCAAAATATGTTTTACTAGGTCCCAAAAAATCTTCATGATGATGCTGTCTAAACTGATCATTTCACCCATTTACTTAAACCAGAGAGCAGATGTTCATCCTTGTTTGTATTACAATATGGGTCGTGCTTTACTTTAGTTTCACTTTCCTTTTCCTCAACCGTAGGAAATTGATTGGGTTTTCTAATTAAGAGGAAACTTCAACTACATGGTCCTTGCATCCTATGTCCATCATACCTTGTCTCAAAACCTTCCTTCTGTGTTACTGAAACACATTCACATTTATTTACAAAACAGCTAATTAGAAATTGAAATCCGTAACATGGGGCACGTTGATCAAGAAATCACGCAGTGCAGCAATCCACCTTGCTGCATTGTGAGATAGGGAACGGGCAGGAATGCAGTGGTAATTTAACATTATATGGTGCATTCCTGGGCTGTGTGGTAGAGAAGGGGAATGAAAACACCCTATGTGACATTATATAGTGATGGAGCAGGAGTTTGGAAAAAGAAACCGAACAGTAAGTAGCAATAGAAAACTAACCTGCGCCTTACCCAACCCTGAGGGAAATAGCTTTGCGCATGAATGCACTAATGTGAAATAATATATGACAGAACTAAAATGTATTTGCAGTATGCTTTGAAGGAAATGAAAAATAACGCATGACTAGGCCGCACGTGCATTTCGTAGTTGCGTGTTGCATCTTGCTTTGAATATAATAAATAATGTTGCTTTTGCTTGAAATGCTTATGCTAGGTGACTCTAATGAGGAATAGTGCAAGGGTAGGGGGTACACAGAGAAAAATACATTATCATATGATTAATGAATGTTCGTTTTTCATTTGCTATAGTGTGCTGGATAAAATGCCATTTTCCTTAAATTTGCTGAAAAAAGGAGGGGTAAACAAAGGAGTGAATCTGATCTGTCAGAGGCAAGACAGACGTGTTGTGCACAGCAGAAGAGAAGCACGGTTGGAAGCCAATGTGATGATTGTCTGCCAAGTGATGTGACCAACAGTGGGACCAGAGGCTCATCCTGCATACAATGCTAAGATTTATGAATAAAAATGTTTAAATGTATCTTGTGTAGAAATCGTGAGAACGATTCAAGAAACAAACTATGGGAAAGTATGTAGATCAATAAAATGACTACGTTGTAGGTGAAGTCCCAGTGGTGTGACAACACCACCTCCCAAAATCACCAATCCCCTGTCGACTTTCATAAATTGTTTCAAATAATGTAGGAAGGACATGTAGGATTTAGGGTATAACTGGGGTGCCTTTAGGGGTATGGTTTAGACTTGCGCGGCGGAAGAGAAGACGGGTGAATGCGTAGATGATTGTCGAATGGAAGAGAGGCCTAGCTGTTCCTGTCCCTGTCCTGCTCCTAGGTTCTAAATCTTTGTTCCCTGATTCTATTTCTTGGGGAACCCCCACTATCACCTAGACCGAGGGGGTGCACTCGCGTAGCTAGGGGGGGGCGAGGGGGGCGGTCCGCCTCAGGCGGCACTATTTTGGAGGCGGCAGCCTAACGGGCCCCGTCAGGTTGTGTGCTATTAAGTACGTGTCAGCACCACGTGGACCGTCGTCACATCCTTTCTGTTATTTGAGCGGGTAGTTCAGTTTGTTGCAGACGGCTGGTTGGTGAGTTTGCCGCGCCGCCTGCAAAGCATTTTTGGGTCTCGTAGCTTCCATCTGCAGCTCGCACCGGCCCCTAGCAAGCCTGGCCCGGGCGAAGTGTGCTGTGAGCTGCTGCACCCTGGCAAATTAAAGTCTTGCCACAGCCGAGGCACACAGGAAGGAGAAAGTGACCTGCGGGGCACCAGCCGGCAGCCAGGACACTAGTCCGTCAGGAAACAGCCCCGCGCTCGTGACTCACTCAACAGCTTGGACGACTCCAATCTCAATTAGGGAACGTGAGTGACATAAAAATATACTTTTGCATTTACTTTCATTTGCGAGAACTGAACATGGAATGAGTAGACTGCACCACTTTTGCTAAATGTCAACACAGAGGAATTTAACATTTACCGGCTGTGATTTAGAAAATAAAAGCGGAGAATTAGAATACATTGCTCTGCTTACTTTTATCTGTAATTTAATGCTGGTGAGTGCGGCAATTAAGTAAAGGCCTCTTGTGGACGCAATCACAAGTATAACACAGGCCGCAAAACGCTGGGCGGGATGGCATTCAGCAGAGCAATGTGTTTTAATTCTCCGCTTTTATTTTCGAAATCACAGCCGGTAAATGTTAATATCTTAAATAATCGTTCATTGTCGGGGCAGGCTCCTTTCAATGTAATCATGCCTCCACAACCTGGCTGGCTCTTTCAAGGGATGGCACATAACTAACTCCTGACTGGATGGATCAGGTGTGTTTTTTTCATAGACAAAATGAAGTACTCGACTGCACTGGTTTCATTATGGTGAGCGCTGCTTTTTTTTTTTTTAATTTCCGAAATTCTTTATTGTATATATAAAAATATAATTTTACATACAGGGAAGAGGCTTATACATGAGCGGAAAGAAGAAAAGAGAGAAAAGAGAGAAAGAAAAAAAAAGGGGGGGGGGGGGGAGTGGCATTCCGTACTCTTGAGATCATTCGCCGGTTCGTAGTCTCATAGTCCCAAGTCTCATAGACTCATAGTCATATTGCGTCCATTGGTGTTCCTTGGCGTTTGTGACCAAGCATCTTGCTCCCCGCGCCGCCCCGGGGGATAGTGGAGAGAGATATAGGTTATAGGTTAAGTAGGAGATGTACACGGTGCTCTGTTGGCACTAGCCTGTTTCTGCCCGTGACCTCAGATGTATCACGTTCACGCCTACGGTGGCTTAAAAGACATCCACCGCGCACTGCAATGTAAGTTATTTTTGCTGCTGAGAGCATTTGCCCTTTTCTGCCCACGTCAGAGCACTGTGGTGTAACGACTGCCTACGGACTCGAGCACAGCACTGTCTGTGAGCAGCTCTGAGCAGAGCAGCTGTCAGCAGTGAGTTTCACATTGCAGCTTAGACACTACAGCCCTAGGCAGGATTTTCCCGTTGGTAAATGGCCTGTTACACTAAGGGGCAAGCGCTAGAATCAGTGATGTTTGTGTTTAGGGACAGAGTATGCAATAAGGTTCAGATTACAAAAAGAAAAGGAGTTGGATTGCTGAACAAAGTGCGATAAGGTGCTCCGTGGCCAAACATGATCTAGCAATTTTACACTGGCAAATGCAATTTCTGTGGCTCTGCAAGAATCAATAATGATCACAAGTGTGAAATCACTAGAGTAGATTGTGGGTATACAATCGTTTTACGGTGGGATCAGGTGTTTTGCAGCAGTTTCAAGTTCTTTTCAAAGCGTGTCCTTGCTCAAATTAATGTAATTTGTTATGTTTATCTGTTTCCATGTACTTAATTTGTTGATTTTGCTTGCAAAACAGTGTCACTCTTAGTATCATCCATTTAGTAGCTGAATGGCATTCATAGGTACCCTAAAACCTTAAAAATGTCACACATAAGCACTCTTAAAACGTGGCAGCTACGCAGTCTGTGTTTCTTGTCAGATAGTGCCCTTCCATTTCTGGTGGTTTGTATTAGTTTTAAGATCTTCGTAGTGTTTCTCATTGCTGAAATGGCTGTAATTTCTGATATATATGTTTCCCTCATCTTAATTGTTTGATTTTTGCTCGCCAGAAAGTGTCACTCGTAGTTGTTGAATGTCACTCATAATTACACTCAAATTACGAAAATGTCACACATAAGCAATCTGAAACCTTGGCAGCTATGGGCCTTTATAATTTATTTGGGGACACTCACTGTCAGTGACTGCAGTCAGTGTCCTCAAATATATTATAAAGGCCGCCCCCAGTGCAGCGCGACCCCTGTGTTAAGAGCAAGGCAAGCGCACCTGCTTGTAAAAGCTGCCTGCCGTGCAGCATGCGCTATGTACCCCGTTTGTGGTTGCTTGTGGGTCCTGTACCAGGGCCATCAATCTTGTAGCTCGGGAAAGCGCTACCAATGATGGCCCTGGGCATATCTTGTTTGGCCAGCCCTCTCTGAAAAGAAGCGCAGCAGTGACAAGTGATGAGTCACGCGCTCCAACACCACGCAGCACGCTTGCCTCTCGTGAGCAGCCGCCACTGCAGCACGACTATCACTGTAGGCGGGCCGGACCCAGGCGGCAAATGTGAGAAATATTTGTACCCAAAATTTGACAGTGAGGTGAGATTTAAATTCGAGTCCGAGACTTAAGCTCACACAATCACAGGGCTGCGGATGCCATGCGCGGCAATCTGAGGGATAGCCCCGGGCGCCACAAGCTCTAGCTACGCCCCTGAAGGGGTGGTTTTCTACAGACCGTTAGGTTTGTATCATTCAGACTCATTCTTGCAAATCACTTGCAAATGTATTTTGTCTCTGAAATTTTTTCTCTTCAGCTATCCATTTCGTCATAGGTATATTGATGCGTATTATTTTAGATGAAACTACTGTCTCTTCATCTATTCCCTCCGTTAGGTGTATTTTGTTTCGCATTTGATTTTGCTGAAACTTCTGTCTCATAATCTATCCACTCTTTCATGCATAATGTCATTGCCTGTTAGATGAGTTTGTATTCATTTGAAATTGCTAATGTTTTTTCTCCCTTTGTGAATTTAATTATTTGCATTTTGAGACTGTGTGCATTGAGCATTTGCAATAATATTGCGATAAAGCTTCCTTAACTTTACCGAGAGTCTGTGATTATTTAGGTGACTGAATAGTTAAGTAGAGAGTTGTATCATTACCATCAACTATTCAACTAATTGGTTCATTAACCAAGTAGAAGGAAAGGTGGTGTATAAGTTAGGTAAGTATTTTACAATGCCATACTTGGATATTAGAAGTAAAGAAACTAAACGTGTATAAATTGACCCCAGCGCATCAGGGATTTGGGTGAATGAGTATGGGCCATTGTTCTGTGATAATATTGAGTATTGATTACCTTATTCGGTAGTAGCCTCAGGCTGGATCAATAGTGCTTCCCTGACTTTCATTGCCCTGGCTCACAATGTACTGCCTAGTGCCAATGCAGGCACTTTTGCACCATGCACAGTTCCTTCTTTTTAACTATTTACAGTTCTCATTGTGCATCAGTGGCTCTTTATGGAGCTGAGATATGGGGCTACCACCTTGCAGACAGGAAAATCACATCTGTAGGCAGCTTGTGTATCTGCTCCCCATGAGCTCTCATTTTATTATGCATACAGAGCTTACTCTCCAGTATATTTCCAACAAAGTTAAGTTAGCGCCCCTTTTAATATGGGCTAGTGTGTAGGACAGCACGGATACTGCCTCAAATTGGATAAGGGGCTATCAATGCCATCGCTGGCTTATGTACAAAATATCTTCCACGTACTAAACCTACAGTTTTTATTGATGCACCTCTCACTATAAAAAAGTGGCAAGTTGATGGTAAAGCGCCATTTATTAGAACATTGTCACTCCCAGAGGCTACATGTTGAGATTAGTAAAAGTACTTGTCAGAGAGTACCTCACCTTTGTTGCACCTGAAGAGTCAGTGCATTACTTTGCAATACCACTCTCTCTTTGGGAGAGATCTTTATTGTTGTTTTATTTTAGGGCCGGCACAGTGGTGCAGCTTCTGAACTTCCCAGGTACCGCTGGCTCTCCGGGGTCACTAGTACTGTTTTACCCCTGTAATGGAGTATCTGACCAAACTACACCGTACTTTATGTTACTTGTCAATTTTATATAGTATATTTAATCTTATTTATCAAGCCAGTTTTAAAATCCTTAAGGCTATGCAGGGTTGCTTTGTATTTCCTTCAATTGGTAAACAGCCTTGATATCTGTTACAGAGTTTGTGCATTTTTTAAAGCAGTGGCGAGGTGCAGAAAGTCAATGGATGGCTAAGTACGATAAGACTTTTTCTTTTTTCTTTGTATTTTATTATATCAATTGTGGAAAGTGCTTTGAGATGGCTTTGATTATTGGGGGGGATTAGAGTAGTAGAAGTAATTCGTTATTGTATTTGCTGGTTTTGTTTTGTTGTCTTTTTAATACTGATTGGTTATTTTAAATATGATCTCATGTGAATGTATCATATGCATGTTTTATGGCCTTTTTTGTGCAGAATAAAGAAATTTGATTTGATATATAGCGAAGGATAAAGTACCAGCTTAATCTTAGAATCTTAATCTATACCCTTGTTTTATTGTTGCATTTGTACAACGAGCAGAATTTAATGCTATACTGCCTTTTAGAATGCTTTTTATACAGGTGTGGGTTCCAAGGTATACAAAATATTCAGTGTGAAAAAGATCTAACCATCTAAGGGGCTTATTTACAAGCCTCTTGCGCCACTTTTGCGTCAGTTAAAATGGGAAAAGTGATGTACGGGGCTTGTAAATAAGCCCCTAAGGGGCAGATTTACAAGCCTCCCCTGCGCCACCAGTACGTTACTTTTCATGACGTACTGTTGGCGCAGGGGGCTCCTCCATATTTACAAGGACAGGAAATGTCACCCTGCGTGACTTTTCCTCTCCTCGTAAATACGGCCCCTTCACATGCAGCACTTTCCGTTGAAGGGGCATTCCATGGGTGTTGCTGTGGGTGTTCCCACACAACACCCATGGAACCAGACACATCCCCAGATTTACGAGAAATCGTAAATCTGGAGATGCGCCTGACTGCTACGCCACCCGAGAGGTGGCGCAGCGAGGCGCAATGAGGTGAAATGTTTTCATTTCTCTTCGTTATTTCCTCTTTTGATGCATGCTGCACATATTGAAAGAGGAAAATGCCTGTAGTGATTGTTTTTGTGCAGGAAGGTGCCACTTCCTGCACAAAAACAATCTCCCCACTACGCAGGCTTCCTTTCACCATGGTGCAAGGATGCCTGCGTCAGCGCATGGCTGCAGTTCGTGCGCCAGCGCAGGGGGAAGCACAGAGATGGAAAATATTCTTGTAAATATGTTGCAGCCCTGTGCTTTGAAGTGCCGCAGTATGACGCTGCCAAAGGGTTGCGGTGCCACGCTGCGGTACGTCCTTGTAGATCTGCCCCTCAATGTCTAAGGTAAATCAGCGAACAGTTATAGTTTTTACGATGGACCGGCTTCTTCAGTAAATGACAGTTTGTCGTTTCCGAAATGGCCAATGTGCATAAGGAAAATGTATGAGGAAAAAGACAACTCAAGTTCATATGTCTGAAAATTGGCCAAAACTAAATGCATCATATTGACTGTCTTTACATTTTGAACGAATTTGGTTGGATTGCGCAATTGTTTTCATACTAAATTTGTTTAACTTTTTTTCAAATTGCGAGATTACTTCTTGTTCGAAGCTTGATACATGCAGCCGAAGAAACATTAAAACTGGCCTTTTTAGGAAAAATTTCAAGAATGTTTTTCGCATTTCTGATGAAGATTCCACTTGCAACTGAGCTCTCGATAACGACATTAATTTTTACAGTACTGGTAATTTATTTCTTCATAGAATACAATGTAAAGATTCTTCATACATTATGCGTTTAAGTAAAATACCCTTAATTTCTCTGCTTCCTCCTTAATTCCACATTTCAATACTGGCAGGCAGGATCAATATGCATATTTCATTACAAAGACTGGAATTTATAGATGTATTCATTTTGAGACTGAATTGCACAGTGAAAGATAGTGTAAGTGTGCTGCTAAAATATAATCTTAGGTGAAATAATTTCTATAAGTAGTAATGAAGGGAATCTAGTATTTGCCATGTATTTCCAAAGTTACTTCTCGTTTAATACAGAGGGAACTTACGGCTGATGTACAAAGAGACACTCTGCAAATAATGTTTGCAAATTGTGCCCTGACAAATTGCAACCCGTCCCTGATTTGGCAATGCACCTATGTACTAACAGGTCACGTTCCACAATCTTCAATCACAAGGGGTAGCAGAATGGTATCATAATAAATGTTAGTTAGGCAAGGTCATAAATGTAGAAAAAAAATGGAGACGGGGCTCAACTGTCCTAGGGGACCGAGCACTATATACCAGTAGAAGTAAAGTATACCCCTAGGATCTAATTTGACAATTACCATTAGCATTCATTCACACACCAACAATCATGCAAGACCACATGTCCACAAACACCAGGGAAATCCCCCACACTGTAAATCCCCCTGGCTTATCTACCCAAATAGGCTCACTGAAGTTGGGTTATAGCACATGTAACTACTAATAATTTATTAAGAAAGGATTTTAAAAAAACACTATTTAATTTTAAAAACATGGAATCAATCTTCCAACTGCTGGAAGACTGGAAAATACAATTTCATTACCATCTAATTAAAAACAGTTCATTGCGCAAAAACATATTATAATACCACAATCTAGTCACTAAGAACAACATCATTAAAATGGCTAAAAAGGAGGAAACCCTAACGACACAAGGAAAGTTCCATTGTTACACAAAGGTCCATATTTGGCGTAAATGGGAGAGACCAGGTGAGAGACTTGCTCTTATCCTAAGGTAATTCCCAGATGGATTCCTTCTTTATCAAACTGATATCCCTACGTCTGATTGGACAAGCTAAGGGGATGATCATCACACCATGCTAAGTTTTATTCATTTTATTTAGTTAATTTGTTTAGGTTCCCGCCCAATAATGTGTTCTCCCAAGCTTTATTTCCCACTGTATTTGTAAACTTTATCAACAACAATGTATACAGTTTTCAGTTGTCCATTGATTCTTCAGGTTGTTCAGCTGGCTCCCAGGACATGTACTGAGAGCGTCCTTGGACGAGTTTTAAGCTTTTACATCACTGGTTTGCACTTGTCATCTTTGCGCACGTGTGAAGAATCACGTGAGGAGCAGGCTTTTGGCATCACTCAGAGGCACGAATACGAACTACTAGAGAGGTCAAAAGAGAAAGTATACATTTAAAATATAAAATGATTTCACCTATCTCTACTCTAATCCCTACTTACTTATAACCACTCTTCAAGCATTAGCATTCAGTATATAACTCATTTTAGTTTCAGGAAAGCAGATGCTTAGCACATGAGTTTCCAAGCGGCCATTTTAGATGCTATTGCGCAGAAGCAACTTTCCCCTCCAATAGTAAAGACGTCAATCTGTGTAGGTGCAGCCAACGCATGCGCAGTAGATTTTCCCACATTAGCAGCCATTTTAACTCACACTCGGGTCACTTGTTAGTAGAACACAAAGGCAAGCTTCCCCTATTTGTAAAATATATGAAATGTGTTGCATATTAGTATAACATTACATTATTAATACTTAGTTATGGGTTTATATGTGAGGATTGCATCTGAGCAAGTCTCTTTTATACGAGTCCTTGTTCCATCATACCACCCAAGTTCTTTAAAGGAACCAGGGTTGTTGTTTTTTAAATTCTTTCTATCCTTCCACGACGACAGACCCGAGCGTTGCTGAGACCTGCTACCAAGGTCTCCCCCACACAAACGTACCCGTTTGTGTCAGCCAACCGTTCTTCAGTTTGCCACCGCACTGACGGTCACCAATCGATCCTTCTACCTTTCAGGATACCTGTCCCGTTGATTAGCTCTGAACGACTCGCCCGTACAGCCCTGAAGAGTCACAGGTATCGTCCTGTTGACGAAACACGTGTCGGCTGGCGTTGTTTGTTTTTGAAGATAGAAAAAAACATATAAAGAACCTATTTTGTTCACTACCGATGTCAACTGTTTTTCATGTTAAAATTTAAGTACCAATACTGTTTATGTGCCCACGTGTGCCCGGTACCTGCTGTATCTTTTCTACCAAGGACAAGGATTTTGGTGGAAAGGATGATGCACTAGAGGTCACAGGCAACATATGATTTTAAATGCGATGCCTTTTAGGGGCTGTAATTGAATTGCGTTGTACATGTGGCCAGATGTGATCAGTACTTCTCACTCCGAGTCATCTATAGAAATGTATTCTTGCTACTGCGTTAGGTGAAAGACAAGGTTGTCAGCCACTGTTATTTAAGTGTCTATACTGTATTGTTTGTATTTTGCGCTCTCGTCATGGTTATATGTCACTATGGCAGGTGTTCCCATTACAAACTTGTTAAAATAATGTGGAGGTCAGCCACTGGACACTAAAGGTTATTGTCATTCCTTGGCATTTGGGGGCAAGATGATGTTCATACACGTGAGTGGAGGTACTATACTCCCCCATGAGGGAGAGGTGTGAATTTGTATACAATGTCAAGAAGTATTTCCTGCAAATTAGGTATATTTGTAAATTGTTGCGTAGTATTGAGTTGTGTGTTTGTAATAAATGTACTTTTCATTTTTATAAAGAAAAGCACAGACTGGAAAATCAATTATTGAGTGTTATTTCTGCGTATCTGTCAATGGTGACTACTAGCCCTCACCACCTCCCTTGAATAAGCCTTGGACTGCTCTGCAATGCTACCATCTGAGAGTCAAGCGCTACAAAAGGGTGTTTGGTTCCCAGTGAAGGACAATTATAGACCCATTACTTGTGCAGGCCTCAGAGCTAATGCCTCATTTTCCAAAAAGAGCCAGAAGCTGAGGGAGAAAGAGATGGGGAAAGAGACAAACGAATGAAAGGGAGATGTTGGAGAGATATCAGAGACACAAAGAAGGATGAGAGTATAAAAAATAAAAAAGATATTAGAGGGCTGGAAAGAGAGAGCAAAAGGAGGAAGAAAGCAATGCTGGTTTGAACATATATGTGAGGACTTCTTATTGACCTCATTCTAGCCTTGCTTCTTAGTCCTGAGAGTACTCTGCCTAATTTTAGCATTAAAAATTGTATGTTGTTTTCAGAAAGTTGAATTCTGTATAATGAAATTGACCAACCTCTAAGAAAGCATTAGTTACACAGACCATCGGCTATTGACTGATTTTAATTAGTTGAATTCTACTTTTGATTTACAAATTCACTTAGGAAATGCATTTATGCATTTGTCCTTCGTGCTGTTATTTTGTTTTCGAAGATTGTCAATTATTTGAAAACACCCATCCACTTCTTCCTCTGATCTTCCACATCTTATCTGAATATTTATTGGATTACTAGGCTCTTTGAATGATGGATCAAATAAATGAAGGATCAAATATTTGCGATACCAAAGGGGATGATGGACAGAGTGTTTGAGCAAATCAAACACTCAACCCCAGTCAACTGATCTGAGTTTAATCCATCACTATTCTTTAGCTCACTCCAACAACCCAGTTCAGACATGGCCATTTGCAAATCAGTCTGACCCTGTGCCTCATGGGAACAGTCCATCCCGAACTGCCAAGCCATGTCTTCCCTGGACCGGAAACAAACATCCTGGGACCTGATTTGGATTCATAATCCTCATCAGCCAGGCCATCTTGAATCCAGTGGTAGAGTGAGCAAGGACCAACGTCTGGGCATACCCTGCCAACTTAGGGCGAACAAAGCGATACAAAAGGGGTTGATGGACGGAACATTTGAGCAAATCAAACATTCACCCCCAGTCAAATGATCTGGGTGTAACCCATCACCATTCTTTAGCTCACTCCACCACCCCAGTTCAGACATGGCCATATGCAAATCATTCTGACCCTGTTCCTCATTGGAACAGTCCAGCCCGAACTGCCAAGCCATGTCTTCCCTGGACCAGAAACGAGCATCCTGGGACCGGTTTCGGATTCATAATCCTCATCAGCCAGGCTATCTTGAATCCAGTGGTAGAGTGAGCAAGGGACCCACGTCTAGGCACACCCTGCCAACTTAGGGCGAACATAGCGATACCAACACTGGCTCTGCAGCACCCCATACATGAGATGTTGCAGACCTCATCACCTATCACAACATGGTTCATCCCTACATCTACACACATCTCAGGCTCCTACTTTCCACAGGATACAGCATCCATTGTTTGACTGCGCACATCAGAAGGAAGGAGGCACAGTTATTGTTTAACACATATTTAATTTCCTAGGCCAATACTTTCCTGTAGAATCCGGAAATCACCAGCCTTCAAAGCCCTCTCTCCCACAGATCTTGCTGATATACTTGGCTGCTCAAAGCCATCCTTTTAAGGTACAGGTCTTATCCTCATCATTCATCAAAACTCTCATGCGAATACTTTTTTGCCATAGTTCCCAGTGTCAACACCTCCCTCACTCAATGCATCTTCCTAGAAACTCTCACAGCAGGCCAGACCCTCCCACTTCTAAAGAAATCTGTACTGTACCCTGCCAAAAATCATAGATTGCCTGACACAATGTCACTTAATCAAAAAAAGTCTAAACATTTCCTAGAGAAAGCAACTTCTGAAAAGCTGTTCAAGCCCTTCTAATCTCGCATCTAGATAATGGTAATGCCCTGCTCAATGGCCTCCCATACTCCACAATGGCACCTCCTACAGAAAACTACATGCTTTAGCATGTCTCTTGCAGGGTTGGAAGAAATATGATCATATTTTCCCCATTCTGATGGAACTCTACTGTTTCCCCTTGCCAGCCCGCATCAACCTCAAAACTAGCAGCATAATTTACAAAACCATCATGAACAGCAACCCCACGTATCTTTCAGACAAGCTCACTATCTCTGGTGGTGCTTGGCCCATTAGCATCCATGGCATCAGCAGAGAGCAGACTAAGAAGTGTAAAAACGAAAAAAACAAGACAGCAGACCTTTTCCATCTATTCACCCAGGATTTGAAATCGCATCTATGTTTCCATCAGGATCGGCCCAAAGCTGCTCTAATTTAGGAAAGATTTGAAAACACCCCTTATTCAGGAACACTACAACAAAAGGTATTACCATCAGTGCCCAATCGTCCTTTCCTTTCACTTGTTGACTTTGTGCTTGAGTTTGAACCACTACAGTTCTCCGTTGCCTTTAAACTAGGTATGCAAATTAGAAATACCATATTGTGAGGTCCTCATCATCAGATGCAAACATACCTCAAAATTTACTTTAACTGACTCCTTCTTTAGAAACTACCACCTAGCAATGGAGCATTCCAAAACACCTTTCTATACACAGTTTCATTTCCTAGGCCAATACTTTCCTGTAGAATCCGGAAATCGTTAGCCTTCAAAGTCCTCTCTCGCACAGATCTTGCTGATATACTCGACTCCTCAAAGCCATCCTTTTAAGGTACAGGTCTTATCCTCATCATTCATCAAAACTCTCATGCGAATACTTTTTTGCCCATAGTTCCCAGTGTCAACACCTCCTTCACTCAATGCATCTTCCTAGAAACTCATACAGTAGGCCAGATCCTCCCACTTCTAAAGAAAGCTGTACTGTACCCTGCCAAAAATCATAGATTGCCTTACATAATGTCTCGCTTAATCGAAAAAAGTCTAAACATTTCCTAGAGAAAGCAGCTTCCGAAAAGCTATTCAAGCGCTCTTACTCTCACATCTAGATAGTGGTAATGCCCTGCTCAATGAAAACATGCCTCATTCAGGAACTCCACAACAAAAGGTATTAACCCTCAGTGCCCCATCGTCCTTTCCTATCACTTGTTGACTTTGTGCTTGAGTTTGAATCACTACAGTTCTCTGTTACCTTTAAACTAGGTATGCAAAATAGAAATACCATATTGTGAGGTCCTCCTCATCAGATGCAAACCTACCTCAAACTTTATTTTAACTGACTCCTTCTTTAGAAACTACCACCTAGCAATGGAGCATTCCAAAACACCTTTCTAAACACAGTTTCAAACCTGGTTACGAAATATTCAAAACTATGCATATTTCTTTTCCTTAACATATGGGTTGGCAAATTTGTCCCATCTAAGAGCAATCCTTACAGGCTAAGACATGCTCAACCTACAACAGCTCATTCCCAAACCCTAAACATATTAAAGAGCACACATTAAATTTCATTGTTTGGAACTCAGACCTAGACACATTTTCAAAGAATTGCACTTTGTCAGTCAACGATCTGGTTGTCTTCCAATACAAGACTCCACAACTTGTATTTGGTGAAAGAAAGGGTTCAAAACCATTAGGGTACATGTTATTGAGCCAGGTTACTACTGTACCTTGTTTATTGTTAACGTCAACTAACAGAAATTCAGTCTTGGTTAGGGTGATCTTCAGATACTTGCTGCATATCCAGGTCAGGAGGATGTGAAAAGCATAATTTGAGGTGTTGGATAGTTGAAGCAGGGGAGACTTTCAAGTAGAGTTGTGTATCATCAGCATATCGGTGAATCTTTGATGGTGTTTTCTGTGAGTACAGCACCAAGCCACTTCATGTGTGTGTTGACAATGACTTTACAGGTGATAGAGGTCTTTTGTGATGTGATGGGCCTATGTGAACAGACTGGTAGGGTTTGGAAAGATAGGAGGTGAACCAGAGAAGACATCATCAGTGAATACCAGTTGACAAACCAGGGTGACAGCATTGCACTTTTCTTTGGAGTGAGGAATAGGTGGGTCAGGCAAAGGGTAATGAAATGATTGTTTTGATCAGAATTCTGATTCTGTTTGGTGACTGCTGTGATGGTGCTAGTATAGTTCTTTCCCTAGGCTGGTGTGATGAGCTGTCTGTGTGTTAAACAGAGTGACTATAGTATCCAGAGGTCCTTAGAAGTTCTGTTTTTGTTTCATTTTCTTTCCTGTCTGCACATATTTAATTGTCAGCAAGGTCTTTCGAGTACTTTGGTGCTAAAGACATTATCCTGCACCTGAGTGCTGTAATTTGGGTGTTGATCTTCACATAGCTTACAAAAACATTGTTGAAGTTGTTTAGAAGGGTGTTGGTGTTGGACACAGAACTGGTAGTATGAGGGATGAATGCCAGCATTAGGTAGTCTACATAGAAATCTTTGAAGGACGATAGGCATAGAGAAAGGGATGGGAAATTGGTACCCAGGAGTATGGGTAGTTGTCAATCGATTTTGGTGATGTTAGGAAGCCAAGGTCATGGATGTGGCCTTTGGACTATGTGGTCATGTAACATGCTGTTCCATATTAGGTGTATCAGTGAGGTGAAAGAGGGCGTCTCGTGTATTTTTTTTAGGTTGTGCTGTGATTGAAGTCACCCAAGATGATAGTGTAGGCATGTCAAATGGATGAGGTGGTGAGATCTGAGCAATTATCAATGAAGTCCTTGTTCTGCCCAGAAGACCGGTTTTCAACTAATGGTTGTTGAGTGGATTGTATAGTTGCTATGATGGGTCTGCCAGGAGGATCAAGCAAAGTGTTGGGTATCTTTAGTAGTAAGTATAATGCTGCAATGCTGAGACATTCCTTAAATAAGAAAGCTTTATTTTTGATAATGATTGTTCTCCATAAAGTTTTGAATCCAACTGTAAAATCATTTCGGAGTTGTTAAAAAGGAGATGAATCTTGTGCAGTAAATTTGAGTTAATTGTGATTGATTTAAATTATTGCCAATGTGCTACCATTGTCCGCTAACCGGATATTGATTGTGTCATTAGAGCTTTATTTCGTTAAGTACGCGTGTTCTATTTGTGTGGTATTGCATCTCTGTTTGTTTGTATTGTAGATAAGATATTTTCAATTGTCAAATGGCAGTTTTTCAATCAATGCTAGTACTTTGTGACAGTTAGATTCTTCTTAAATTTCTTGTACTCAGCACATTGCGCTGCCTGGTGTTACTGTGGGTCAGATAGGCATTACATGGGTAGTGAAGGAGTGTTCACATACATCCACCCATGTATTTTGTTTACAAATAGATATGCAAAGTCTTCTTAAGGCAGACACACTAGAAGGTACATTTATTAAGAAAATATGCAGCACAGCAAGTTCCCTTACTGCACTGTGCTATGTTTCGATGCTCTGCACTCTGCTGCATTATAGGAAAAAGGCAGGAATGCACTGTACTTAACAATTTATGGTGCATTCCTGTATTTTTCCGATGCTAGTGCACAATTTACAGCCGCGGGCCAACGCAAGCACCATTGCAGCATGGTGCACGGGTGCTTGCAGTGTAAGCAGGATTATTTTTACGCTGGAAGGAGACCTTCCTGCACAAAACCAATCCCCTGAGGCACTTTCCTCTTTCAATGTGTGCTGCAGAATGCAGTACACATGTAAAGAGGAAAAAACAGGGAGAAATAATTTCTCCTCATCACACCTTCCCTTGGGAGGCATAGCATTTTTATGTATTCCCAGGTTTTCCATTTTGGGAAAATCTGGGAATACACCAACATTCATGGGTGGATGCATGGGAAAACCCAAGCTCCACCTGTGAAAGGCATTCCTGGGGTAGAGTACCACAACACAGCAATATGCTCAAATCTTCCATGATGAGAAAGTCAAAGTGCCTCTGCGCTGTAGCATTTCAGTGAGAACAAGTTGGCTCCATGTCCTGGTGACTCAGCATTTAGTTTTACTCATCTTGCTGGAGTGGAGGTTCGGAGTGCCCTGCCATGCCTCTGTGGCCTGGTGGTGACCAGAAGTCTGGATGCTACGGTAGAGGTGTCAGGCATCTACATGTTGCTCGGCCTATGCAGTGAGTCTCTCTGAATCGTCCGGTAGGATTTGGGCCCTCCTGGATTGTTGGGTAGTGGAATCATTGCTTTTCCTCTGCAAGCAATGGCTTGCATCTCCTTCACACCTGCATGCCCCAGGGTGATGCCCCTCTCACTTCTCTTTGGCCCTCTTCTGGCATACAGGCTTCATAAAGCCATATACAGGGAAAACGCCTTGTTAGTTACATCAATGCACAGGGTGATGGACCTCTTCTCAATAGAGCAATGCATCATTGCGACAGCCCTCCATCATCACCACAGCCCTCCCCTGGTATACGGAGGTCATGGGCAGCGCACAGGTTTTCTGCATTCACTTTGTGAAATTCAGCCACTAAACAGATATCTCTTTATTTCTCCTATTTCACATCAAAGTGTAATGTTTTGTTTTTAATTCTTAGTGCATGAAGTTAGAGTGTGGCTGCCAGGCAGAAGCCACATGAATGTCAAGTGTTGAGTGCATCTTATATCTGGACTTTATTCTTATTAGTCATGGTGCAAGATTACAGCCTATCAGACACAGAAGAGAGATCTGCCTGGGATCACACAATTTAGTGAAGCTGGCAGTCTGTTATTGATCTCAGGCTTTCTGCTTTTGTTTGTTCATTTCAACCATTAGATGGGCATGTTTTTATTTCTCCTGTTTTACATCAGCGGTTAATGTTTTGCCTTTAATTCTTGGCACATGAGGTTAGAGCATGGGTGGTAGGAAGACGCAACTGTGCATTTTTTACTTTAAAATAAGGACTGCCTTTCATAATTCTGCTTGCTTTTCAATGATCCATATATTTCAATTTTATGCAGAAGTATATCAATACATCAATCAATCAATACATTTGTAGAGCACGCAACTCACCTGTAGGGGTCTCAAGGCGCTGGTGGAGGGGGGGGAGTGCTGCTACCAGGTCTTGAGGTGTTTCCTGACTGTGAGGTGGTTCTGGGTCAGTCGTAGGTGGGCGGGGAGGGAGTTCCACGTCTTGGCCGCCATGTAAGAGAATGATCTTCCTCCGGCGGTGGTTCTGCGGATCCGTGGCATGGTGGCGAGGGCGAGGCTGGCGGAGCGGAGTTTGTGTGTTGAAGTGTAGAACGTGAGGCGGTTGTTGAGGTGTTCGGGACCTATGTCATGGAGGGCTTTGTGTGCGTGGGTGAGGATCCTGAACGTGATCCTTTTGTTGATGGGGAGCCAGTGCAGGTGTCTCAGGGGGGCTGATATGTGGCTGTGGCAGGGGATGTCGAGGATGAGTCGTGCGGATGCTTTCTGTATGCGTTGGAGTCATCTCTGAAGTTTGACTGTGGTTCCTGCGTATAGGGCGTTTCCATAGTCTAGTCAGCTGGTGAAGAGGGCCTGGGTGACCGTCTTTCTAGTTCCGGTAGGGATCCACCAGAAGATCTTACGGAGCATGCGCAGGGTGTTGAAGCATGATGTTGAGATGGCGTTGACTTTCTTGGTCATCGTGAGAGAGGAGTCCAGGATGAATCCCAGGTTGCGTGCGTGGTCAGTGGGTGTCGGTGCGGTGCCCAGTTCTGAGGGCCACCAGGAGTCATCCCAAGTGGATGGGGATGGTCCGAGGATGAGGACCTCCGTCTTGTCTGAGTTCAGTTTCAGACGACTGAGTTTCATCCATTCAGCAACGTTTTTGATTCCTTCCTGGAGGTTGAGTTAGGCGGCAGCTGGGTCTTTGGTGAGGGAGAGTATCAGCTGGGTGTCGTCGGCGTATGAGATGATGTTGAGGTTGTGTTTGCGTGTGATGGTGGTGAGGGGGCTCATGTAGATATTGAAGAGGGTTGGGCTGAGCGATGAGCCTTGGGGTACGCTGCAGATGATCTCGGTGGCCGAGGATCAGGAGGGAGGGAGGCGGACTCTCTGGGTTCTGTCAGAGCGGAACAAGGTGATTCAGTCCAGGGCTTTACCTTGGATCCCGGCGTTGTGGAGGTGGGTTATTAGGGTACGATGGCAGACTGTATCAAAGGTGGCTGAGAGGTCTAGGAGGAAGAGGGCGGTTGTTTCCCCGTTGTCAAGTAGGGTCCTGATGTCGTCGGTGGCTGTGATGAGGGCGGTCTCGGTGCTGTGGTTGGCTCAAAATCCGGACTGGGATGGGTCGAGGGATCCATTCGCCTCGAGGAATGCGGTCAGCTGTTTATTGATGATCTTCTCGATAACTTTTGCACGGATGGGAAGAATAGAGATGGGGCGGAGGTTTTTAAGGTCTTTAGGGTCCGCTGTGGGTTTCTTCAGTAGGGCATTGATCTCTGCATGCTTCCAGCTCTCTGGGAAGGTGGCGGACGTGAGGGAGTTATTTATGAAGTTTCGTAGGTGGGGAGCGATGATGGTGTCGGCTTTGTTGAAGATGTGGTGTGGGCATGGGTCGGAAGGAGAGCCGGAGTGGATGGTGTTCATAGCGTGGGTGGTGTCTTCGGTGCTTATAGGAATACAAGGTGGTTGTCGGGGGCATTGGTTCGGTGGCTTGGGGCGGAGTCTGGGTGCCGAAGCTGTCGTGGATATCGGCAATCTTGCGGTGAAAGAACGTGGCGAGGGAGTTGCAGAGGTCTTGCGATGGCGTGATGTCGTTGCTGTTGGCGCTGGGATTGGAGAGCTCTTTTACGATGCTGAAGAGTTCCTTGATGTTGTGTGTGTTGTTGTCCAGTCATTCTTTGAACAATGTCTTTTTGGTGGTGCAGATCAGCTGGTGGTGTTTGCGGGTGACGTGCTTGAGGGCCATGTTTTCTGTCGTCTGTTCGCGGGGCCAAGTTTTCTCGATGGGTTCGTCAGGATTTCTTCGATTCTTTGAGGTCGTCGGTGAACCATGTTGTTTTCCTGTTGCCGGGCTTGCCTGGAGGGTTCTTCAGTGGTGCAAGGGCATCAGCGTCGGCCTTGCACCACACTACAACAACCAAACATTTCCAAACATATGAAATTCTGTGCTTTATTTGCCACTTCCAATCAACAAATGTTGAAGAGCTGTTTTTCTCAAAAGGAAGACAAGTTGCTTTTTTGTAAAGGTACTGTTTTTCAAAGTTGCTACACTGCCGGGGTACAGGTGGCCTTTTTTGTTTCCCTTCAAACACCCACCTACAACAGCAATGCTGCAAATTTTGTGATGTACTAGATTATAACACAATAACATGTGTCTAAGAGACTGATGGATTTCAAAGTTTGCTATGTATGAAATGAAAGATCATGTATACTTACTTTGGCTGGCTTCTCTAGGAAGAGGTTGCAGTGAAAAGGTGAGCCCACAGGTCAGTGTTACTGTAAACAAGTAGGTCAAGTAGACCATCTCTACTGAACCATGTTGGCAGTGTAACACGCCTAGGGTAGGCAAAGTTCTTATTAGTCAGCGTAGTCTAGTGTAGATTCTGATTACTGGCCATAGTTTGTGGTGTCTCTCATTGCTCCCACATCTCCCCAAATGGTTAGTTTTTCTATGCAATCTAGCAATATTCAATCAATCAATCAATCAATACATTTGTAGAGCGCACTACTCACCTGAGTATTTCATATTTCCTTCTGAAGGCCACTATTTTCCTGAGATCGCTGGTTAGGACTGGAAATGCATGTGCTGTTTTCTTGTGAGCTACCTTTATCACTATTTCCTTCTCATCCATGGATACTGGATGGCTTGCACTTATTTTGATGCAGAGCTAACTCATCTTACAGTTACATTCATGGTCCATTATTTGTGTGGGTATTCTGGTTGCACTGATTCCAGGTTGAGTTGTCAGGCTGCGCTGATGAATGTGAGGATGGATTAGATATAATTATGCCTGCAGTAATAACATGAGAGATGTCTGTTGCTAAATGTAGGGGTGTCATTTTGGGAAGCAGAGTGTACTTTCTAAAAAACATAAATGTAGAGCTGCAATTTTTTCTTAGGGTCCTATTGCTGAATGTCAAGGTTGCCATAACCTTTGTATTTAATTCTACACTTGCTTTTTTCATCACCTTGTCTCCATTCACTGTTGTTTTTCGATCTCATTCTCCTTTGTCCCCTTTCTTTCTTTCTACCCTGTTTTAGGTAATGGTCTACCTGAGGTAAGTGAAAATGGGCCCCAATCTCCTAAAATGAGTGTGGGTGCCCACTACAGACACATTAAGTGGTGGGAAAGTCTTCGAGGAGCAGAGTTGTCTCACCTCTGAAGAGCATAGGCAGCTAAAAACATCTTCATGGAAATGTGCTGCATATGGAATATTACTCCTGGTTGAGTAGGCTGTCAGCGGAGTTAGTTTGTTCAATTTCTCGGTAAAGAAAGCATTACGCTGACAAAAGGCAACTTTGTATTAGGTGAAGCTTACAAAAGTGTGAGTCTTCTGCCTAAATCAGGAGTCTTTCCATGTTTATTCATAATGCGCTCCAATGTACTCAGGATAGTCTTACTAATAATGGGGAACAGCCATCACAATGCAACTTTTACTATGCGTTTGTATTACATCACATGTGTTACAACGCATGCAATGTTACAGCGCGCAGTAAAAACTATGCATACCATTACATCGCATGCGCTTTTATAACACATGCGATGTCATGACTATCCATGTCGTTGTGAGGAAACTGAGGCTGTTTCTTCACAACGACGTGCATCGCCCCTCCAAGAAGGAAGCAGGAACCAGGAGCAGAGACGGCAAGGCTGGAACCACGAGGAAAGCGGTAAGTAGTTTAGGGTAGTGTTGTAGTGTTTTAGGGTTAGGGGTGGTGTAGGGGTGGGAGAATGTAGTATCCTCATGTTATTTCAATGTACCTGCATCTAGCTGCTCAGCCCTGTGTGAGAGTTCTCTCTGGAATCTTGGTGTGGTGGAATGTTGGACGCTTAAGAGACACAGTTGAGGATGGGCTGAGCGGCGAGTAGGCTGCTCCTGGTGGAGCTGTTAACCTGTTCCATCTTATCTACTAATAAACACTATCTACATGCACCTGGTCTAGTCTGCTGTGTCTACCTATCTACACCCGGACCTGTGGGACAAGCCCACTACATTTTGGCGACGTCGGACTTAAAGAACCTACCAATGAAGAAGAACTACACTCAAGAGTCAAGCTAAAGGAAGAAAAAGCGTACTTAAGAAGTTTAACATGTCAAGTATGTGAGAGGTCACGCCTGTTTGCCCCACCAGTGTCCAGCACAACGGACAGCTCAACAACAGGAGTGCTGTGTACTGTCATCTAAAGGAAGCTTTGAAAGATTTGCCAATGCCAACAAAAAAAAAAAAAAAAAAGAAACTTGAAATATATGAGTTTAACTAAAGACGTGTGATTCACTTGGCTGAAACTAGTAAAAAAAAAAATAAATAAATAAATAAAAAATCATTTCGGTCAATATCAACAGTAGCGCTCGAGCAGCTAAGCGCTTAACGAATGTATTAGCTGAATGAAAAGGAAACTGTAATTGGAAATATTTCTCAAATAAACATGCGTGGAAGAAATATGAGGCAAACCGGAGTGGAAAAAAAAACAAGCATCCAAGCATGGCTTTCTGGAAAAGATATTGTTATTCCATGATTTTTCTTTACAGTTAAGAATTTAATAATTCTCGAGCTGCAAGAAATGAAATGTTGTTTTCAAGGAGCGTTTTAACATTCTTGCCGCTTTTGGATGGTCTAACGTCACATACTGTTTGAAACGATTTTGTGGAATAATTTTTAGCTTATTATTAGTCCAAAATTCATTACTTTATATCTTTCCTCAAGCCATTTGGAGATAACAGTTTGTTTTTTTAATTCGAATATGCATTTGGCTCGTGCATCTCACCTTGTCCGTGGTGCTGCTCATAATCTCTTCAGAGCTTCTATGACGTCTCTTGCTTTGTCAAAGTCGCACTGCTGCTTATGACGTTTTTAGAGCAGGAACGTGCCTCTAGCCACACGACAGTCGTCTCTGGAGCGTGCCTCCATTTTGGATGTTGCGTGAACAGGCATTCAAATGCAAGCAGTGTTTGTCAATAAAGTTTTTATTTGTTCTAGTCTGCTGTGTCTGCCTATCTACACCCGGACCTGTGGGGCAAGCCCACTACAGAGTAGTGTAGTGCTGTAGTGTTTGTTATGGGTAGTGTAGGGGTGGGAGTAGTGCGGGTAGTGTTGTAGTGTCATAGTGTTTTAGGGTTTAGGGCAGTGTAGGGGTGGGAGTACCGTGGGTAGTGGTTTAGGGTAGTGTTGCAGTGTAGGGCTTAGGGTACTCTCAGGGCTTTGTAGTGTAATCTAGTGTTTTAGGCTTTAGGGTAGTGTCAGGGGGTTGTAGTGTATGCAAGTATTTTAGGGTTAAGGGCTTAGGGTAGTGTAAGAGGGTTGTAGTGTATGCTAGTGTTTTAGACTTTAGGGCTTAGGGTAGTGTCAGGAGGTTGTAGTGTATGGTATTAGGCTTTAGGGTTGTGTAAGCAGGTTCAGTATGGTAGTGTTTCATGTAAAGGGGACAGACTGTGCGTAGGAGTAGGGTCGTGTTTTGAGTACTGTTTTAGGGTAGTTTTCAATTTTGTAGTGTAGGGTATTACTGTTGCCTGTGTGTTTGTAGGGTAGTGTGTTAGTGTTTGGGTGATATCTTGCGATTTAAATACATGCGGGAAGCTTGCGTCCAATGTTAAGGCATATAGTATACATTTCTAAGGAAAAGCTAACTAATGCCATTCGTTGAAAAAACATGCGTTGTGACGATACATGCGAACTAAAGACCGCGTTGTAAAAGCATAGGTTGTTTTAGTTTGCGATGTATAGTCATACATCCACTTATAATATGTGTGAGGTCTTCTTGTGATATCACTTCCTGTAAAGTCACGGGCTGTGATGCCACTTCCTGTGATGTCACATGTTGTGATGTCACACACTTGGTTAGTCCCCCTCTTCTAATTTTAGTACTTGTGCAGTGAAATCTGTTATTTCAAATGTTTGGATCACAGATGCTTTGTTGGAATCTGAAATTCAATCATCGCAAGGAGAAGTAATTCCACAACCGTCCATTTTTTGTCACCAATGAATTTTGTGCTGTGCTAGCCCTTCATTAGTGTGTTGACTTCAAACAAAGCAAAATTGATTGTTAACCACACAATCAGCAAGCCACAAAAGCACCACACATAGTGAACATGCATTCTAAAATGTGCCACTGGATGCAAGCTATCCTGGCTGCTGAGGAGTGAAACCCCCAAACCACTCCTAGGATGCTTTTTTAGTCCAGGGAGGACCTGGCTTGACATTTTGGGCAGGACTATTCCCATGAGGCACAGGGTCAAGACTGATTTGCATAATGCCAGGTTTAAACTAGGTTGGCATGGTGAGCAAATGAATGATGGAATTAACCCAGATCTCTTGACTGGGGGGTGAATGTTTTGATTTGTTCTGCATTCCGTCCATCAATTGTGTGTCTTTTACTTTCTTGCCCTAAGTGTGCCTGGTATGCCCAGACGTGGGTCCCGGGCTCACTGTGCGACTGGATTCAAGCTACTCTGGCCAATGAGGAGTGAAAGCCGAAAACCGGCCCTAGGATGCTTGTTTCCAGTCCAGGTAGGACCTGGCTTTGCAGTTTGGGCTGGACTGTTTCCATGAGGCATACGGTCCAGACTGAGTTGCATATGGCCAGGTCTAGACTGGGCTGGCATGGTGAGCAAAAGAAAGATGGAATTAACCCAGATCTCTTGACTGGGGGTGAATGTTTTGATTTGTTCTGCATTCCGTCCATCAATTGTGTGTCTTTTGCTTTCTCGCCCTAAGTATGCCCAGACGTGGGTCCCGGGCTCACTGTGCTGCTGGATTCAAGCTATCCTGTCTGATGAGGGGTAAAATGCAAAACTGGCCCTAGGATTCTTATTTACGGTCCAAGGACGACCTGGCTTTGCAGCTCGGGCTGGAGTTTTCCCATGAGGCACAGGGTCAAGACTGATTTGCATGTGGCAGGTCTAAACTGGGGTGGCATGGTGAGCAAAAGAATGATGGATTTAACCCAGATGTCTTGACTGGGGGTGAATGTTTTGATTTGTTCTGGGTTCCGTCCATCAAAAGTGTGCCAGGTATGCCCAGACATGGGTCTCGGGCTCACTGTGCCACTTAATTTCAAGCAATGCTGGCTGATGGAGGGTGAAAACCCCAAACTGGTCCTAGGACGCTTGTTTCCAGTCCAGGGAGGCCCTGGCATGGCAGTTCAGGCTGGACTGTTCCAATGAGGCACAGAGTCAAGACTGATTTGCAAATGGCTAGGTCTAAACTGGGGTGGCATGGTGAGCAACAGAATGATGGAATTAACCTACATCTTTTGACTGTTGGTGAATGTTTTGATTTGTTCTGCGTTCTGTCCATCAATTGTGTGTATTTTGCTTTCTCGCCCTACGTGCACTGGGTATGCCCAGACTTGTATCCCGGGCTCACTATGCCACTGTATTCAAGCTAAGCTGGCTGATGAGGGGTAAAGGCCCGAAACTGGTCCTAGGATGCTTGTTTCCAGTCAAGGGAGGACCAGGCTTGGCAGTTCGAGCTGGATAGTTCCCGAGAAGCACAGGGCCAAGATTGATTTGCATATGGCCAGGTCTAAACTGGGGTGGCATGGTGAGCAAAAGAATGATAAACTTAACCCAGATCTCTTGACTGGGTTGAATGTTTTGATTTTTTCTGCATTCCGTCCATCAATTGTGTGTCTTTTGCTTTCCCGCCCTACGTGCGCTGGGTATGCCCAGACTTGTATCCCGGGCTCACTATGCCTCTGGATTCAAGCTAAGCTGGCTGATGAGGGGTAACGCCCCAAAACTGGTCCTAGGATGCTTGTTTCCAATCAAGGGAGGACCTGGCTTGGCTGTTCGGGCTGGACTGTTCCCATGAGCCACAGGGTCAAGACTGATTTGCATATGGCCTGGTTTGAACTGGGGTGGCATCATGAGCAAAAAATTGATCTATTTAACCCATATCTCTTGACTGGGGGCGAATGTTTTGATTTGTTCTGCATTCTGTCCATCAATTGTGTGTCTTTTACTAAAATAGAGTGCCATGTTCTGAGAGGTAAATCGCATTACCGAACGCCAATGTTTGACATACTTTGTGTATCATAACCAACGGTAAACCATGGTGACCATGTCTTTTTCCAGGTAAATCCACTAGGAAAATTAAAACACTAACGTTATCAACCTAAATATGCCTATAATACCACAGTGCAAATACAATTCCACTATGTCAGTAAGTTGTAACTCACATACATCCTACACCGTGCTTTGACAACTTTTTAAAAAGGTTACCCATCACATTATTTATTACACTCACCAGAAGCTGTGATTAAACCACTACTAGTTGAAAATTGGTCACCATTTGGTCCATTCACATGAGCCACCTTAAAAGCGGAACTAAGTGACCCTTTTGAATTCAAATAACGATAAGGCGCTCATATTCGTATAATAACACAGCAGCCATATTAGAGTCGTAAACTGCAGCATTTACATCAATCATGCTCTTACCGAGTGCAGAGTAGAATTGAATGGTAAGTCAATCAACCTCCAGGAAGGTGCAGCAATTCACAGCACCTAACTGCTAGGGGTCGTCACCCCATTTCAAATGTGAAACCATGTATTGTGCTTTAATGAAACAGGCGGTCCTCCTTTCACTCTCTTCCTCTCTTCAATGGCTTCTGATCGAGGCAAGATCTATTTACAAAACTGCCTGCATCACACACAAAGCCTTGCACACATCTTCCCCTCGTTACCTGACGAATACATTGAAATTGTCCGGAGGCTCTCGACCTTCTCACAATGCGGAAATGCTTCTGCTTGAGCCCCCGTCTTCAAAAGGGAAAGATCGATGGCGCAATCCTTCCCAGGCAATGCAGTGAGAATCTGGAACTCACTTCCCCCATTGCTCCTTGCCGCCTCCTCTACCCGGATCTTCAAAGCTGACCTCAAATCTCTTCTCTTCCAAAGACAATTTCATAACTAATACTTTCGTTCTCAGGCCCCTTTAGGAAGTTAACTCTTCATTGTAAATTTGTATTTTTTCCTGTTCATCCCTCACCCCTGCGTGCTGTGTTGGATTTTGTGTTTGTGTACCCTTCATTGTAAATCTCCTGTTTATCTTTGTAATGTTATATTATGTAACACTTTTCTCTTATAACGTAACTGGCTCTATTGTACAGCGCTCTGACAACTTCGGGTAATGTCCATGCTTTATAAAAATGCACTAAAAAAATAGATAAATAAATACAAAATGCGCTGTTCCCATTGCAGGTGTGATTTTATGCATGAACTAAAAACAGCAGACTCGCTCGGAGCAGCACACTCTCTTAAAGGAACTGTGTCCCCTGCCCATGGAGCAGGGCAGTGCTAAGGGTAATATGGGTCCAGGTGAGCTTAGCACTACCTGACTCAAACCACACTCCTGTGCCTTGATCTGAATGTACCTCCTTGGGTGAAGTCCCTTTTCAGAAATTGAGTCCTATATTTTTTTAGCCTGCACAATGGTTCCAAGAATTAATGCTTACAGTAACTGTCCGCTGTGATTAGCGGCCATAATTTTTCATCTTTACCTGGGAATCTCAACCTCCTATTCTTCTGAGTTTTGGAAAAGGCATTCTGTTAATTTTGTTTGATAGTAACATTTGCATTTTATTGCCTTTAGTAATAACTAAAGAGCGATATTAAGCACTGTATAACGACAAGCAATTGTATTTATTTACCCTCCAACGAATCAATGTGCAAAAGTAGATATATAAAGTATATAGGCGGGTCTACTTCTGATTCATTCGCTGAGAACAGTCTACACATGTTAGAGATTAAAATTATGAAGCTTTGTTTACAACATACTTTTCATATTACAATTTATTTTAAGTTCATTATGAAAAATATCGAAAATGTCCTAAATTGAGCAGAGAAGAATATGATTAAAATATGGGAACTGGGGGGGGGGCGTGGCTACGGCACCAGGGAAGATGGCCGCAGTTCTGAGGAGCTCCATCAGCGAGCAGCAGCGACTGGAACCCTCCAGTTGCATTATCCGCCTTCTAGGACCGCAATGCTGCATTTTCCGGCACCGGAATTCCTCCTGCCCTTGTAGACGTTTCTGCAACCTGCTGGGGTGAGCGGAGGAGGTTTTATTCCATTTTCTCATCTTCGGCGGGTCGCGATTGAGTCACGAGCGCCATTTTGGATGCCCTGACGCGCGGTGAGAGCGCGGTGAGCGCTACAAGCTTTTCTTCTCAGGCAAGTTTTCTAAGTAGCGATTTTCAGGCTCCAACTTCATTTTTTGCCTCAAATATATGCCCACATTCCTGGATTTTCTTAGTAGTGTTCGTTTCTGGCACTGACTGTTTCCTTTTGTGGCTATTGTGCAGAAGTTTTATTCATACCACCATTTTGAGGTGATTCTTCCCTCACTGGATTGTTCGCCATGTTCCTTCTTCTGTTTTAGCCTCAATTAATATTCCTCATCAGAATATGACCTTCTAGTTGACTTTCAATTACTAAATTCAAGAGCATTTTATTTATTTTTACACTAAAGAAGTAAACATCTCTCTGCTCCTTTATCGCACGTCACAACTCTGCTTGCCACAGTATGTCAGTATTCACCATATTTCGTCAGTTCTTCTCCTCTAGTGAATTACTGCTTGCCTTTTTGTGGTACTGATATTTGGGCTCAAGCATTGTTTTATCAGAGTATTCTGCTTCTGCGCTTGAGGGATTTGCTGTTTTGGTTTTTGATCTACTGCCTCATTTCTCTTTTTATTCCTCAATTTCTCAATGGCAATGCCTCGTTATAATCGGAATTCCCCTCAGCATAACAACGTTACCACTGTTTCTTTGGAGGATAATAATCCTTTTAGTGTTTTATAAGAGAACATGGAAGATACCTCAAATGATATCACCTCAAAGTGCTCCTCTCCTAATACTTCTCGTTCAAACGCCAACATTTCTTCCAAACTGCCTTCACCTTCTACTTCTGCATCAGGAAAATGAGTTAAAACAAACCCGCCATCTCCGACCAACTTGGCCTCTTCTATTTCTATGGAACTTTTGCTGGAGGAAATCTGTTCACTTACACCTTAAATGACGGAAACACATTTTCGCCTTTAAAATCTTGAAGATAAATGGTCACACTATGAACAAAAGGTGTAACAGCTTGAAAAGATTATTGCTTCAGTTCAGGTTTTCACTAATCAGGTCGCGTATATGCAGGGAGAGATTCAAGATCTTAAACAACAAGTTGAAAATCTATAAAATCGAAACAAGCGTAATAACCTACCCATTTATGGGCTTGCGGAGGGTCTTGAGGGATCGAATGCCATATCCTTCTTTCAGTCCTTCCTGCCTACGCTCCTTGGTCTTCCAAGCTCTCCATCTTTGAACATTCCGCGAGCACATCGTTTGGGTCCATCCTCTCGTTCATCTCCTTCTTCTACTTCAACAACAAAACCTAAAGGTGTTATCCTTTACTTCTTGGAGTATACAGACTTGCTTAAAGTTCTACAGGCTGCTAAGCAGAAAGGAAAGATCACTTGGAATGGTTCTAACCTTTTCTTCTGACAGAACTATGCCAAGATTACCGCGGATCGCCGCAAGAAGTTTCTGGAGATTAGACCTTCTCTTCGATCCTTAAATGCTCCTTATGGCTTATTCCATCCATGCTTATTTAAAGTCACTTATAATAACTAACGACGACATATGAGGATCTGGTGATGCTTCAGCAATTTCTTGATTCTTGTGGAACTGAGACAATGGACATTCCTCGAGCATAACAGTGAATGCATTTACTCTTCCTATGCGTTGATGTTTTTGTCATGATATTCTCCCTTAGCTCATCCCCGCTGTATCTTGTATTTTGTATTCTGTTTTCTATTTTATTCTTATTGTACTATGAGTTCAGATGTTAATATCACTTCTTTTTTCTGAGTTTTTTAGACGCAGTTTTGTGATCCCTTCATTTATTGTGTATTCACGTTTCACTTGGAGGTTTTTGTCCCTCTTCTGTTCCTACAGAGTCCCTGGTCCGGTGTGCTGTTTTCCTCATGTGGTGCCACCAGCCCCAGTCTGATTGTTTTCTTGTGGTATTTCTTTTTGTTGTCTTCTTTCACTGTCAAATGTTGGAAATGAATTTTATTCTTGTTCCCTGTTTTCTTATCTATTCTCTGTTTTCTTCTTGGCTTCTTCCCTTTTCCTCTTTCTGTTCTCATTCTATACTACCCAATCCTCTTTTTATCATTATACCTCTTCTCCTTATCGTGTTCTCCTACTTAAACCTGATTCTATTTTTCTCTCTTGTCTTCTCTTTTCTCTTTCTCCTAGGTAATGATGTTTTACAATATTATATTGCTTGCTCATTCGTTGCTTACATTATATTTCACAGTTACTCTATACCTGTTTTTAGAAGAATTGTGTATGTTCTTGTTAACAATAGAATCCTGAATTCTTATATTACCTGTTTTATAATCATTCTCGTTTATGTTCTATTTGATAGACACTATTTTGATGCTTTTGTACTAATTGTGCATGTTCATTTTAACCGTTGTCATTTAGAGTTTTAACTTGGAATGTTAAAGGAGTTAATATTCCTATAAAAAGACAGCGCATGTTAACCCATCTAGCTAGATTAAATACTGATATTGCTTTCATTCAAGAAACTAACTTATCAGAGGTTAAAGCAGCTAACCTGAAAAGAGGTTGGGTGGGTCATGTTTTCTCTTACCCCGTCTTAGAAAAGAAGAACGGCTTGTCTATATTATGTCATAAAAAGCACCAATTTTCAGTAGTTCATCAGGAAAACGATCTTGAGGGTCGTTGGGTAATTGTTAAATTACTTATTGATCAAATACCCTTAGTACTGTTCAATGTTTACGCTCCTGTTACTGTTGATAATATGTTATGAAATCTGATTTCGTATAAGCTTGTCATGTTTGATGATGACTATATTATTTTTGGAGGTGACTGTAACCAGGTCCTCGACCCCATTCTAGATAGACATTCCTCTGTAAAATTCTCTAATGCCAAGATGCACTCACAATTCACTTCTGCCATATGCCGCAAAGCTTTCACTGACATTTGGAGGCTCTGTAATCCGGACCTACAGGAATATACTTTTTATTCTCCCCCTCATAACTCACAATCTAGAATAGATAATTTTTTCTTCAGTAAACCTTTGTCCCAACTCGTCTCACATTCCGAGATTGGCTCTATCCTAATATCAGATCATGCCCCTTTTTTTGTAGACTTTGATCTGTTACCTCTTTCCCCTCATGCTGGCAGATGGCGTTTCAATAATTCATTTTTATCAGATACTAACTTCACAGGCCAATTCACATCTTTTGCATCTGAATTCTTCTCTATTAATTCTACTCCAGACTCTTCTCCAGTAATGATTTGGGACTCCTTTAAAGCAGCGGCTAGGGGTTTTATTATACATTTTGTTTCACGGAAAAAGACGTTTTTTAAAAATAAACATACCCAGTTATTAGCCAAAATTAAACATCTTGAATATTCTTATTATCGCTTTAACTCTAAGGTCTCCTTAAAAAATCTCATTGAAGCAAAAATAGCTTTTAATAAGTCCTCTAGAGAAGCTGCATCCTCCTATCTTTTAAGAAGCAGTGCCCGTTATTATGGAGGCCAGAACAAGATGGGCAAATTACTTGCAAATTATTTAAAAATTTGTCGGGAGCGGACAAAAATGTAATCCATCCGTAACAATGCCGGTGACTCATTATTCAAAGATGATGATATTCTCAATGAATTGGTCTCTTTTTATGAGAATTCATACACACCTGAGCAAAAGCCTTCTTCTTTCTTTCACTCGATTCTCCCCCCTCCCGCCCATGACACGGATTTTACCTCTTTGGATTCGGACATCACCCTATCTGAAATAAAAAATGCTGTTTCAAAATTAAAAAGGGGTAAAGCACCTGGCCCTGATGGTTTTACTATTGAATTCTATGCTCACTTCACCTCCTTATTGCTTCCCCATCTTTTATTGCTTTATCAGTTTTTTGTAAAGAACCGTTCCTCTTCAGGTACTTTTCAGGTAGCCGTGATCTGTTTAATTCCCAAGGATAATAAAAGATCCCTCTTTCTGTAAAAATTATTGCCTGATTTCCTTGGTTAATTTAGATTATAAGATTGTTGCAAAGATTCTTGCCCTTCGTATTGACCCCATTCTACCCAACATTATTGGCCTTGAACAATCTGGCTTTGTCGAAGGTTGATTATCTTCAGACAACTCCATGGTTTTCTTTAATATTTTAAATAAAGCCTCTTCCCTTATTTATCCCATTGCTGCTATAGCATTAGATGCTGAAAAGCATTTGATAGAATTGGATGGGATTTTATGTTTCAAGCTTTTAAATGGATTGGGTTCCATGCTAAATTAATTTCTCTTGTTTCATTATTATATTCAGGACCGAAAGCCTCTATCCTTGTTAATGGGAAATCTTCTGAATACTTTTCTCTTTTTAGGGGAGTTCATCAAGGCTGCCCTCAAACCCTCCTTTTATTTATAATTGCCTTAGAGTCTTTTTTAACGAAAATTTGGTTAGATGACAACATTTCTAGTTTTAAACTCGATACTACACATGTTAAAATGTCTGTCTATGCCAATGACATCTTTCTTTATTGTTCCAACCCCTCTACTTCTCTTTCAGCTTTCCTCTCTCAAGTTGATACTTTCTCTCAACTATCTGGATACCGACTTAATTCAGATAAATGTGAAGTTCTTCCTTTAAATTTTCTTTGCTTAAAACAAGATTATATCTCTACTGGGATTTCTTGGAAAACTTCTAAAATTAAATACTTAAGCCTATGGTTCTCTCCTACCATTCCAGAAACTTTGAAAGAAAATTTTGATAATCTTTCAAAAACTTTGTCTGCATCTATTGACCGTTGGCATCCGCTTTTTCTCTCCTGGTGGGGTCACCTGGATTCTATTAAGATAATGCTTTCCCTGCTAATTCTCTATCTTTTATTCATGATTCCAGTCCATATTCCTGGTTTCTATTTTCTATTTTTTAAAAATTGATCGGGATCATAGTCTCCATCCTCCTATTTGGTTGAATATTGAGAAACACTCTGTAGCTCCATTTTATTTTAATGAATCTCTTGCTTTTACTAACAATTTTCCATCCTTTCGCCCTAAGGTGATCTCCCATACACGTAAAATATTAATACCTCTTCTTTCTACCTCTCATCCTTCTTTTTCTTCATTAGATCAACAGCCTATCTGGCATAATCACTTATTACGTATTAAGGGCCGTACCTTTTATTGGAAAACATGGAGAACCAAAGGTTTTCTCTGGATTTCTCAACTGTTATCTAATAATCGCCACACAGTGCACATGTGTCTCGGGTGCGCAGCGGACGAGTGCAGCGGGCGCGCCTCTTGCGCGCCGAAGGTGCACCTAAGGTAAGCCCGTCTGCGCCCGTCTGCGGCCGGGCGGGGCCAGGGGCACCTCATTATGCCCATTTTATCACCTACTCTCCCGATTATCTCCGCTCCCACCAGTGCCCCTGGCAGCTCCACCCAGCAACCTTGGCTCACATCAATAAAATCGTCCTGGCCCGAGCCAACCCTATGCCCTCTCTCCCGGTTAATTTTCCTTCATCACTTCGTCTCCCCACTAATGAAACAGGTTCCCCACTTCTTCCTGACCCTACGCCCACCATCTCAGCCTTCCTCCTGAACACCAGGTCCGCAGTCAAACATCACCTGGAATTGTTTGTCTTTTTAGACACATATAAACCGGATCTTCTGTTTCTCACAAAACCTGGTTTTGTTCTGACTCTTTGCCCAACATACTAGCCGCTCTCCCCTCCTCCTACGCCTTACGTGCCGATCGGCCTGCGGGGAAGGTGGGAGGGGGGGTTGCCCTGATCATCCGCTCTGGGCTCCACTTCCAATTATTATTATCTCCATCCATCACGGCGGTCGACTGTCTGGTGGTGAGATCTGCTTCCTTTCAATTCCCTATTACTTGTGTTTTAATTTATCGTCCCCCTCAGCAAATGCCACACTTTCTCCCTGCTATCCTGGAGCTGCTAGCCACTCTAGCAGTAAACAGCTCATCCGTCCTGGTGCTCGGGGATTTTAATTTTTGGTCTTCTGACCCTGCGGAAGGTGCCATGTCGAAAGAATTTACCGAACTTCTCCTTAGTTTAAATTTTCTGTCACATGTCCATACTCCCACCCACACCCAAGGTCATATATTGGACCAAATTTGGTCACTTAATATCCCTGTTCCCGCCCCCATTGTTACGCCCTGCCTCTGGTCTGATCATCATTTGATTTCGTTCTTTCTCAATCTAAGCCTAGTAAAAAGACCTTCCTTTCCTAGGAACACCTGGGCACGTAACTGGAATAAAGTAGACGTGTCCTCCCTCAGCTCCTCCCTTTTAGCCTCCTGTCCTGTCCTCGAGGAACTCACTTTGCCATCTCAAGCCAACACCATCAACAAATGGTTGTCTAGTGCCTGTGACCTAGTAGCCCCTCTTAGGCGGGTCAGAATCAGACGTGCCCACGACGCCAATAGATGGTTTAGTACTGGCCTTAAAGAGAAAAAACTTGTAGTGTGCCATGCAGAGCGCCTGGAGATGCGCTTACTGTCTGACCCTAAAATATCAATACACTTCCATCCTTAATGAATATAAAAAAGCCATCCTTAATGCCAAGACTAGCTACTTCTCTGGCAAAATTCTCTCAGCCGAAAACCAACCCAGGGAAATCTTTGCCACAGTCCACGAGCTGGCCTCCTCAGATAGAGTTACCCTCAAACCCACCCCCTCCCAATCCTTCTGTGATTCTCTCAATGACTTTTTTATTTAGAAAATTGCGGTTATTAAGGCTAACATATCCCCGTCCTCCTTTGCTTTTTCTGACTCCCATCCACCGGTCAACGTCTCTCAATTAGACCAGATAGTCCCCTTGACGAGGGAAACTTTCCTCTCTCTGCTCTCTCGAGTGAAGTCAGGATCCCCCTCTGACATCTGTCCGGCTCACATTTTGAGAGAGATTTTCTCAGCGTGTCCCCTACCTTCCCTCATCTTCCTTAATGACTCCCTCAAGCAGAGTGTTGTCCCTGCTCCTCACAAATCAGCCATTATCATCCCCATCCTTAAGAAGCCCGGTGCCGACCCATCCTCCCTTACCAACTACCGTCCCATCTCCCTCCTCCCATTTCTGGGCGAAGTCCTAGAGCGCCATGTCACCAAAGTCCTCAGCTCTTTCATTGAGGACAGTGGCCGCCTAGCGCCGTGCCAGGCGGGCTTCCGCCCGTGACACTCTACTGATAAAGTTATCATCTCAGTTATGGACACGCTCAGAGAGGGGATGGATGTTAACCAGTCCGAGGCCCTCGTCCTCCTTGACTTGTCCGCCGCCTTCGACACGGTAGACTATACCATTCTTCTCACCCGTGTCGAGGCGGCGGGCATCAGGGGGCCCGCTTTGGCCTGGATCACCTCCTTCCTGAGGGATTGCACACATGCCGTCCGTCTGGCCGATTTCTCTGCTCCCTCACGCAAGGCTCCTCCCTCTCCCCTCTCTTGTTTAATTTATATATTTTTCCCCTCATTTTTGCTCTACAGAAGATGGAGGTCACGGTATTCAACATTGCCGATGAACTCCAGCTCATTTTCAATCTATCTGACTCCTCACACTCCATTCACAACTTCCAATCCGTCATGGTCTTTATCAGGGATTGGATGAACTGTAATCACCTCAAACTCAACCCTGATAAAACCGAGCTGGTTCTCACTGGTGGCAGCTCCAGCCCCTGGACTCCCTTCTTTTTGCCCCCCTCCCTAGGCACTCCCCCATCACCGTCCCCCTCAGTTAAAACACTAGGGATAACACTTAACCAACACCTCACTCTACACTCCCAGATCAGCATGATTGTTTCTTCCTGTTTCTTTACCGTACGCACTATTCGAAAGATTTCACGATTTTTTTCCTTTGCAGCTCTG
Organism: Lissotriton helveticus; assembly: GCF_964261635.1. Taxonomy (NCBI): domain Eukaryota; kingdom Metazoa; phylum Chordata; class Amphibia; order Caudata; family Salamandridae; genus Lissotriton; species Lissotriton helveticus. The sequence continues at coordinate 1,965,448,855 of NC_136063.1, read as the reverse complement.
AAACTTATTCTTATGGCCATGGTTCTTTCACGCCTGGACTATGGCAATATTCTGTACAATGGTGTTCCTGCCTACGCCCTTTCGCGTCTCCAATTAGTCCAGAATCAAGCTGCCCACCTTATTTATGGTCTTCCCAAGTCACATCATGTCACCCCACTGCTTAGAGCCCTTCATTGGCTTCCTATCAGAGAACGCGCCCTTTTTAAGATGGGATGCATGACCTTCCAGGCCCATGCTGGAACGGCTCCAGCTTTTATCAACTCTAAAATCATAGCTTATACCCCCAGTAGAGTACTGCGCTCCTCCTCCCAATCTCTCCTTTTAGTACCCTGGTTTAGGATGATCAAATCGGGGGGCACAAAGTTCTCTCTCTTCGCTCCGACCTTTTGGAATTCCCTTCCTCTTACAATCAGGTCAACAGTGACATACCCTGAGTTCCGAAGGGTGCTTAAAACTTTTCTTTTTTCACAGGCCTTTTCGCCCTAGCACCTACTTCTCTGCTCCCCTGGGTTGCATCCCCTAGCGCCAAGAAACCGCCTGGTAATCGTGCGCTCAATAAATACTTTAAAATTCAAATTCAAATAATCTTCCTCTCTCTTTTTCGGATCTTCAATTAAAATTTTCTTTACCCTCTTGTAAATCTCAATATTACTAACTTCTTCCTTCTCTTTTGCAGTATCTTCGTTCCTTGCCACCCACCCCCAATATTCCTGCCAAATGTTCCAATCTCTTTCCTTTATTGTCTTCTACTACTTCAGCCTCATCTCTTTATAGAATTTAATTTTTCTCTTCTGGCAGACCCAAGAGACAATGCGAATTGGCCTGGGAAAATGATCTTGTAGAATGTTGGTCTATTCCATTTTGGGACAAATTATGGCTAATAATTCATAAAACGTCAAGAGCAGCGAATACCTCTCAGACCCTTTATTTCATCTACAAACGTCTTCTTTTTACTCCAATGAAATTAGCCTCCTTTTCCCCAGATCTCCCTTCAGACTGCTGGTCATGTAAAGGCTCTTTAGCCAATTTAAAAGATATGCTTTTTGATTGCCCCTCTCTTGTCCGTTTTTGGCGTTTAGTTTGGCTTTATTACCCAAATCCCTTTTTCCATTTCCAACGTCTTTTTGGGCTCCTTATCACCCTCCTGGCCATACCCAAACCCCATCCCCTCATTAATTTATCTGCTATTAGCGATAGCCTTACAGCTAATTACTTCTAATTGGAAACAAGCTGAGAAATCCACTTTCAGGGCTTGGTGGAATGCTGTTTGTTTCCATCATAGATTAGATACAGGGAATGTCACCCCTATTTCTGTATTCATTAAAAGAGATCTTTTACGGCTTCCTTTATCTTCATATCTAACGATCTCAGCCGCAGCTTCTTCCACTATTGTTAACACTCCGGACGAAGTTAGGAAACCTCCGTAAATTCTCAGTTGTCTTTTTATTTTATGTTCCTGATGAATATATTCCGATATTACTCCTTTCTCCTTCTCATGGATTCGTTTGTTTATGTTTCATATTTTATTTAACAATACAAATGTTGTTGAATTAGAATAGTGATTCAGGTAGTGCTTTCCCCTCTTATTGCTCCGCCCCTTCCCCCCTTTTTTCTTTCCCTCCTTCTCTCTCCCATTTTAATCGTCATAGAAGTTTTTCATTGTGATTTTGCCTATATGATATTTCTGTTTATGTATGCTATAATCTCTTCTTCAATAAACTTTCAACTTTAAAAAAAAATATGGGAACTGTGAACACTGTGTAATGGCAAAGAAATTATGACAGCAACTGTACACCAGCGATCTAATTAAATCGTGTTAATGGCTGATGCACATATATCTTTTTGTCAAGTACTGTCAAATACTGGATGACAGAATAGCAATTTAAAAAGAATTTGATGCAAAAGTATTGAGGGAAAATATTGAAACATACTTACAAACCTGTTTTAAAATGTAATCATATTATAAACAGATATATGGAATAAAAACAAATTAACATTAATGTAATAGCTGGGAGCATGGGAAAGATGGCTTCCTGTCCAGAAGCACTGCCTTAGGATCCGGCTGATGGCCAGAAAGAGTTCTTGTAAAATCCTATCCCCCCACCTCCCAAACCCCCGTCAAAACGCTTGCCATGGCTGCCATTGTGGATAACCCTAAAACAAACAGCATCCTCAGGGGCAAAATGGAGTTAAGCCACCATTGTTGCAGAAGATCTAGTCACAGAGCTGAGGCACCAGAATGCAGATTGGGACCAGCAGCACCCAGACGAAGGTTGATACTAGCTGCGGTAGATCCTGAGATTGGCTGTTAGGTCAGTGAGGAGGAGCAGTCTTGGGTGCTGAGATGTGCATGGCTGCAAAACAGGAGGCCTGGTGAATTGACAGAGTGGGTGCTGCTGAAGCCACACATCCTCACAATTGAGGAAAGAGATGGGGTGCCACAAGCATCTGCAATGAGGTTTGATTGCTGAAACATGTTTACTTGGAGGGTACGGACTGGCCAAGGACAACCCACATCTTCCTATAGTGGACGAAGCAGAGCAGTAGGTGGAAATCAAGGGACATTGCTAACAACATGGTCCTGAACCTGGCGGTTCCCCCCACTCTATCACACTACATACTGTACAGGACCAGAGAGCCTTCCCTGTTTGACCAGGTGATCATCCCTCTCGGGGGACTTTGTTGCTTGTTTGACAGCAGGGGGCACAGGACCACACCTTCGATGACGGGGCCCATGCCCTGGCTCTGCACCACGTGGTATACTGACCACAGAGTGATAAACAGAGCCTAAAAGAGACACCATTGAGGGAATGTTGTGACTGCTAATAACACTGCCTCCCCCCTGAAGATGGAAGAACAAGAGTCCCCGGGCACCCCACCATCCTACAGCTGGTATTTCCACACCGTCACTATTAAACCTAGTGACAAGGGGGGCGGTATTGTTGTTTTGGACAGCATGGAATGTAAAGATCAGATACAACTGATGTTGAATGTCCCTGAACATTACCATTGCATTGCCACTTATTCTGCTAAAAAATCAAGACAGAGATATTAGACACCACCCAGAGAGCTCCAGAGCTATTCTCCATATGTAGACAGGAGTTTGAATATTTGAATAGACCTTTTTCCAAGATCTCGGTCCTTTATGGGGTTCCCAAAACACACAAAGACATCCTCAAACCCCCATTTTGGCCCATTGTATCCACTGTAGGCTCACTCACAGAGCCCCTGTCTAAATATGAGAACACCTTCCTTTCATCGTTGGTTCTTGAATTACTTGCTTACATCAGAGACATAGGCCTTCTTATCAGAAAATTAGAGGGCATTCACTTTAACCCACTCACAGATTTGTTAGTCTCAATGGAATTTGAGGCTTCATATGCTAACATTCCCCAACCAGGAGCTTTGGAGGCGGTTAAGAGCACTCTAGAAAGATATAATGGCCAGGATGATAACCTGTTCATTCTTGAATGCCTGGCTATTGTGCTACAGGAGAATTACATTGAGTTTCACATAGTAGTATACAAGCAAGTCTAAGGAATCAACATGGGCGCTACCTGTGCACCCAATGTAGCCAATACCTACATGGGTTCGTTCTTCGAGAACAACTTTCACTTGCATTGATTTATCAATTATATTTTTTTCATTTGTAGGTCCTGAAGAGAAGCTAACGGAATTCCAGTTAGTTTTCAATTTATCTGATCTACTTTAAATCACAAAGGGGGAGGAGGAAAAGTCTGTGACCCTTTTAACTTCCTTAGTTTCAATATCAAATAATCAATGGGGAAAGGATCACTTGTCCTGAGTAACCAGGGTTTTGTTGTTGAATCTGTTCCTGTTCCGATAAGAAAACCCTCATTCACGCACCAAGGCTCGAATGGCGGTGTATCTTGGTTCTCCGCCTTTTTGTTAGCAACGTGACAGCATCATCATTGGGTTTAGTTGTATGCTTCCTCCAGCCGGAGGTTGACCACTGGTTAGTGCAGTAGTGATTAGAAATTGAAAATGTTGGGTGTTCAATAAAAGGGCTTCTGTGACCAGTTGATAAAAATTTTAATTAATACTGGAGAGAAGCCTGGTTAAAAGAATTGGTTGTGCATACGAAGCTGGAGTTAGGGGGCTTCCGCACTTGCTATTGTCCATAAATCGGTCGACATGTTTCAGCCAATAAGTGCCCATAAGGGGTCAAGTTGGCTTTCTTCAGGACCTGGTGTCTATAGTGAAAAAGTGAAAAAATGAGAAAAGATGACCTTTTCTAGTAGGTTAACTTCAGGGAAAACTTTTCCGAATTTTGTAAGGTCTTGTAAGGACCTGTGGTTATAGAAACAGGGTGGGGGGTAAGGGCAGACAATACAAACACATAGAAAGTGTCAAAGCGCAATGTCATAGATGCTGTAGTGCTTGAGAAGCAGAAGAAGGGTAAGGAATCAAAAATGGCAATTCTTAGTTACATAAGGCAAAATTCTCTCCGTCCTCATAGGCAAACTTTCTCTCATTGATCACAATAAGCATGTAAATGTGCCTTCATTTAGTTGTCTGAAAGAGTTTCAAAAGCAGTCTCTATTGAGAGTGTGTGTGTAGAGAATGTGTCATGTTTGGTTCGGGACATGGCCGCATTCAAGTGTAATTTGCGAATATTGGGTTAACAGCTCTGTGCAATTGGGATTCATAGTGGCATTGTTTAATGTTTAGGAGACGTGAGCATTCAATGTTTGTCGCCTTGTGCGTGTTAATAAAAGGCCACATCTCTCAAAATGTAAGCTTGTTCTTGATGTTATTCATCACTGTGTGAGTGACTCGTTTAATGCTGGTTAAGATGGCGTTACTTCCCGTATTGTAAAGTTTTACACCCAGAAAAGCATCATGTTTGGTTCGGGACATGGCCGCATTCAAGTGTCATTTGCGAATATTAGGTTAATACCTATATCCTCGTGGAATTCGTAGTGGCATTGTTTATTATTTAGGAGACGTGAGCATTCAATGTTGGGCGCCTTATGTGTGTTAATAAAGTGCCACATCTCTCAAAATGTGCGTTTGTTCTTGATGTCATTTTCCTACGCTGTGAGTGACGTCTATTATGGCGTTACTCCCCGTTTTGTAAGATTTAACACCCAGGTAGGCGTTGTTCAGCTAAATTGCGGGTAAGTTATCTACGCGAAATGAGTGTTACTCCCAATGAGAACTTGCAATTATCATCGTCCATTCATGCCTTCCGTGTGATAAATGGAACGGTCTTACATGAAAAACCATCTATAACCATAAAAGCGCATACCTTGTTATGTCTGTTAAAATACCTCCTCGGGGACTCTGAGAAGGCTGCTGGGAGACAACATATATACAACGCGCGTTAAAACTGTGCTTTCCTTGATACATTACGGTTTTGTAGCGGCAGTTATAGAGATGGTCGTTCTACCTCCTTGCAGTTCATGCACAACTTGTGCTGTCTCTGCTTCTCAGGACCCGGGAGCAGAGATCCTGTCACTTCCTCCTTGATGTACCTGGAGGTGAAGTGTAATAGAGGAAAGACTACGTATTTCGACACCGTATTTCTTCAGGAAAAAGGCTGTGATTAACATATTCCTTTTTCTCAAAAAATATATCTTGATATTTCTTAAATCGCTTTAGCAGCTATTAGGGATTATATATAAAAAATGAAATGTATATATAAAAATCTTTTTGATAAAGAGGTGTTGGAGGATCATGATCCTGATTCTGACATTATTTACTAGGTCATCGCTGTGTTGAATTTACAAAGAGTTGTTCCTGTGTATATTGACTAATGTGGTGTGTAGAGGTTTCTCCTGAAGATTTAGGTCACAGATCCCTGTTTACCCTTTAGTCCTCAGTTGTTTAAGCTTAGCCATGGTACATTGTCATTGAGTCCATTGATATTCGTCTGTAATTGATGGACCCGCCTTTGCTCTTTTTCAAATAGAATTTTCTCAGCATTATGGTTCCTTGTGGGTAAGGTTTCCAGGATTACCCATCTCAAATCTTTCACTGTGTGTTTGTACCCAATGTAGTGGTTACTCATTTTGGTGGTACTGCGTTAGCAATTAACATTGCTTCTGTGTTCCACCATCCTTTGTTTCACTTTACGGCAGGTCATGCAGACGTAGCGCAAATTGCACAGACAATTGATCATATAAATTGCGTTGGTGTTATTGCAATTGGTGAGGTACCTGATTGTCTATTTAAGATTTTGGAGAAGTTGTAGTGTTTTTGTTGCTGTTGTTACTTCGCACCCGGAGCATGTACCACACGGATAGTAGCCCATTATGGGTGGGTTGTTCCATAGCTGGGTAGTGAGTTCTCTCCTTTTTGTTGGAGCTGGTTTGGTGTGTACCAGTATGTCTTTTAGGTTCTGTATTCTTCTATTTGCGAATCTTGGTTTTGGCCAATTTATGGTTCCTGAATTTAGGATTCTCCAATTTTTATTGACAATTTTCTTGATTTTGTTTGAAGCTGCATTGTAAGTGGTACCACAGTTTACCACGTTACTGTCCATTGTTCTTGGCGTTGTGTAAAGGAAACAATCTCTTGGTTGGATCTTGGCTCTCTTTTTACATTTCGTAATTATCCTCTCTGGGTACTTTCTAGCTCTCAATTTGGTGCACAAGCCCTCAGCTTGGTTTCTGTAATCTCGTGTGCTGCTGGAGTTGCGTCTCAGGTGCAAGAATTGGCTGTAGGGTAGGTTCTCCCTTAGCGGACATGGGTGGAAGCTTTGGTAAGACAGAAGGCTGTTTTAGACTGTGGGTTTAAAGTAAGTTCTGGTTTGAAAAACAGGGAGTAACCCCATAATAGATGTCACTCACACAGTAGAAAAATTATATCAAGAACATAGGCGCATTTTGAGAGATGTGGCACTTTATTGACACACATAAGGCGCCCAACATTGAATGCTCACGTCTCCTAAATATTAAACAATGCCACTATGAATTCCATGAGGACAGAGGTATTAACCCAATATTCGAAAATGAGACTTGAATGTGGCCATGTCCCGAACCAAACATGATGCTTATCTGGGTGTAAAACTTTACAATATGGGAAATAACACCATCTTAACCAGCATTAAAGGCGTCACTCTCACAGTGATAAATAACAACAAGAACGAGCTTACATGTTGAGAGATGTGGCCTTTTATTAACACGCACAAGGCGACCAACATTGAATGCTCACCTCTCCTAAACATTAGACAATGCCACTATGAATCCCACGAGCACAGAGCTGTTAACCCAATATTCGCAAATGACACTTGAATGCGGCCATGTCCTGAACCAAACATGACACATTCTCTGCACAGACACTCTCAATAGAGACTGCTTTTGAAACTCTTTCACACAACTAAATGAAGGCACATTTACATGCTTATTGTGATCAATGAGAGAAAGTTTGCCTATGAGGACGGAGAGAATTTTGCCTTTTGTAACTAAGAATTGCCATTTTTGCTTCCTTACCCTTCTTCTGCTTCTCAAGCACTACAGCATCTATGACATTGCGCATTGACGCTTTCTATGTGTTTGTATTGTCTGCCCTTACCCCCCACCAGTTTTTATACCCACAGGGTCTTACAAGACCTTACGAAATACGGAAAAGTTTTCCCAGAATTTAACCTACAAGATAAGGTCATCTTTTCTCATTTTTTCACTATTTCACTATAGACACCAGGTCCTAAAGAAAACCAACCTGACCCCTTATGGGCACGTAGGGCCAGATGTAGGAAAATCGTATTTACCGATTCATAAACACCGAATTTTACCAATTCGGTATTTATGAATCGGTAAATATGAAGGAGGGAGATTTAGGAAGATACGGTAATTGAATTACCGAATCTGTAAAAATCGGTATTTACCGAATCGGTAAATACCGATTCGGTATTGCCCATTGATTCCTATGGGCCTTGAAGCCCATAGGAATCAATGGCCAATACCGAATCGGTATTTACCGATTCGGTAAATACCAATTTCAGCAAGGGTGCAGGGGGTGTCACTTTGACACCCTCTAGCACCCCACATACAGGCATGTGTGCCATGTGGCACACAGACATGGCCTAAGGGCATGTCTGTCTGTCACATGGCATAGGTGTGCATGCACACATGTGCACGCACACCTGTATTCGGTATTTTACCACCCAATTGGATTGGGTGGTAAAATACCGAATCTGTAAGGGCTTTGGGACTCAGAAGAGTCCCACCTACATTGGGAAGTTACCGATTCGGTAAAAATACCGATTCGGTATTTTACCGATTCAGTAAATTTACTGATTTGGTAATTTTACCAAATCGGTAAAATAGGTCCCCTACATCACAAATACCCATTTACCGGTCGGTAACGGCCGAAATCGGCCGTTACCGGTCGGTAAATGGCCACCTACATCGGGCCCTTAGTGGCTGAAACAAGTCAACCTTTTTATGGACAATAGCAAGTGCAGAAGCCCCCTATCTTCAGCTTCGTACGCACAACCAATTCTTGTAACCAGGCTTCTCTCCAGTATTATTTAAAATTTGTATCAACTGGTCACAGAAGCCCTTTTATAAACACCCCACTTTTTTCAATTTCTAATCACTACTACACTAACCAGTGGTCAACCTCCGGGTGGAGGAAGCATACAACTAAACCCAATGATGATGCTGTCACGTTGCTAACAAAAAGGCAGAGAACCAAGATACACTGCCATTCGAGCCTTGGTACGTGAATGAGGGTTTTCTTATCGGAACAGGAACCGATTCAACAACAAAATCCTGGTTACACAGGACAAGTGATCCTTGCCCCATTGATTATTCAATTTATCTGATCCCCATCTTAAATTTAGTCTGTAATACCAGCAGAACCAAAATTGAATTCCTGGATGTTTCGATTCAGGTGGTGGACCTGACCATTGAGGTTTGATTATACACCAAACCCACTGCTTGCAATACACTTCTTTATTGTAAAAGCTACCACCAACGGAGCCATAAGAATAGCATACCCTTCAGCCAATTCTTGTGGTTCCGCAGCAAGTGTACCAACATCAATAACCTCGAATTTCATGCCCAACAACTCAAAATGAAGTTTCTAAACAGAGGATATCCGCACAGATTGATTTAAGAATTCTACAAAAGGACCAAATATTACAACAGAGATCCACTTCTCTTATCTAACAAGAAGGATGATACTAAGTTGGTAACTTGTCACTACTCACTCTAACTTCATGATAAATTACGTCAAATCATCAATTCCCAATGGCATATCCTTAATTCGGACAAGTCCACCTAGGCCCTACAAAAAACACTTTTTGCATTTCGGCAGAACAAAAATCTGAGAAATGTCTTGGTTAAATCGGCTGTGTCTCAAAGCAGTACTCTGGTACAAAAATCCATAGCAGGGCCTAACCCTTTCTGTGGTACCCACAGATGTGGCAATTGTCATGCCTGTGACTTCGCCTTGGTTATCCCTGAACTGGAGTGGGGCAAGAAAAAATTCCTTCTAAAAGAGATGACTAACTGCCGTACTACTAAAGTGATATATCTCACTTTATGTCCTTGCCATAAGGGCTGTGTCGGCTATGTCGGCGATAAGAGCAGAGATATTAGTATTAGGTACAGCGAACATGAATCCTCTGTTCGTAATAAAAGTATTGTTGCCCTCTAGTTGACCACTGGTTGGAGAAACAACACACTGTCCAAGAACTTAAATGGCTGATCTTGGAACGGACCCACAGCCCTCAAGATGGCAACATGGATGCTCTCAGACGCAAGAGAGAAGTATGATATCAAAGTGGAGGGAAGAGGATTCTGGGTCCATTCAGTTCCCCTGGACAGATACGCAATAATCAAAAATAGAATGGACAATGGTTTCTACAAAACCATTGGTTTGTACTTCGAAAACCCTCATAGACAACCTGATTTACTATGGTGCGGTATATCTTTTTATCCGCCTCACCAGGAGTCGTGGCGTATTCATAGGGTAATCGATTAACGTGCTGGGTGCCAAGCCTCACCCGAGGCTACCTCCGGTACAGGTAGAAGTGTCCAGAAATAGTGAAAAAGGAGGTAAGAAAATGAATAAAATAGTGGCTATTTCAAAAATGTATTAATTTATTAGGAGGTAGATTCTAGGCACTATAGATAAAATTAGATCGATATGAAGGTAATCAAGTAACTGGATTACCGCATGTCTTTGAAAAGGGTGTCTACATGTTTCAGCTCTCTTGGCCCAGCCGGGTCTATGGAGCTTTCGTCAGGACAGGGACATATACGAAGAAACAAATAAGTAAAAAACTACCACAATTTGTGTAGTATTTGCTGATAAGTATCAATGACTTATACTCAGAATGCCAACGCTGTGGAAACAAAAACCAACAATATAGATTTTACATTTGGCTAAAGGCTCAAGTTTGGGCAGGCACACATGTATCAATGACATGGGGGGCACGTAAAGACTCCGTATACGGGGTCACTACCATATAGGTGGTTGTAAAGCTACAACGAGGAGGAAAGGGAATCGGAAAAGAAATCAAGTCTGAGTATATATATACAGTCTGTGATAGGTTCTCGGACAGCATAACTTTATACAGAACTTCAACTCATAAAACTCTTAATATACTCTCTCCTGAGTGACAAAAGAGCAGTGTGGAGACAAAGCCTCCCAGAATGGTAAGACGCACTAGCAAAGTCCTATACCACGGCAGTTTAAGCTCTAATTGTACACCCCCAAGAACTCTAAAAATTCTGATAAAGTTACCTGTATTCAGCTTGATGATAGCTTCAACAGGGAACAGGGAGTTGCTTAGTGGTCTTTTGCTGTGAGGGTTAAAAGTGAGTGTCGCGTGTTAATCCCGCTGCTTGGTCACTTACCGGATTGAAGGTAATAGGATACGCTGCCATTCTTACCCACGAGGAACATCGTAGAATCCCCTGTGCTGACTCTGCCCCTGGCTATGGGCGTTACTGTTGTGAGTCCATTTTTATACGGAAAGACTCGGACACAAAAAAGGGACTAACATTAGAGCAGTAAACTACATCTAAGATGGCTGCCTCAGTGACGAAACTTGAGGGTTATTTAATAGATGTTAATACCAATGTTTGGCAAATACTTTTTTCAAAAAAGGGGGGGGGGGTTTACCCAACATGTGCAGCCAAGGGAAGTGTCCTCAGCCTGGATAAGGGGTGTGAATACTGTAAGTTCGTTTTATACAGGAGCTAGGACACTAAAAAGGGACTGTAGATTGAACAGCATGTTACATCCAAGATGGATGTCTCGGGTACCTAACTGGGGGATTATTTACCAAAAATTAATTTCTATAAACGGCAAATGTGCTTATTCTAAAAAAAGGGGGTTATCTACTTGAGCTGTAATACCAAGGGAAGTGTCCTCAGCCTGGACAATAGGTGTAAGTAAGTGAGGGTTATACATCACAAAGGGAGCGTAGTTCGAGATTTACGGCGCTACTGACTCTTAAGAAGTAGGGAGAGAGGAAGAGTGTTACTGTCTAGAGGTGAGAAACAGAGTTGGATTCAGTAAAACTGGTTCCAAGGGATATGATCGTTCATCCCTACAATATTCGTTCTAAGGCGGTCAACCCATCTTTGCTCCTTTTCAAAGAGGATCTGCTCAGCATTGTGGTCCTTGTTTTCTAACATTTCGAGGACAGTCCATCTAAGGTCGTCGCATGTATGACCTGTTTCCACGAAGTGAGTACAAAGTTTGGTGGTATTCTTTTTGAGTCTCACATTACTCCTGTGTTCTCCTATACGGAGTTTCACCTTCCGGCAAGTCATGCCTACATATTGTCGCAGGCAAGGGCAGGTTATCAGGTAAATTACGTGGGAAGAATTGCAATTCGTATGTTGCTTTTGAGTCCATAACAGGGTGTCCGTTAACTGTAGGGTCTTAGTGGTGTTCGTGAACTTGCAGACCCCACACGTGCCACATGGGTAATGGCCTGTGACAGGAGCCATTGTTATGTCTCTTATTGTAGATTTCAAAAGTTTCTTTTTTGGCCTGGTGTGTACTAGGACATCCTTGATGTTTTTGGTTCTTCTGTTGGCAAATCTTGGTTTGGGCCAATTGAGTTTGCCTGACGTCACTATTTGCCAATTCTTCCTAATTAACTTCTGAACCTCATACGTTGCAGGACAATAGGTGGTCACACATGTTACTAGATCTTTGATGGGTTCTTTAACAACATTTTGTAGGAGGCATTCACGGGGCTGATGTCTGGCTCGTTTTTTACATTTCGAAATTACAGCTGTAGTGTAGTGTCTAGATTGTAACTTCTCACTGAGCTCCTTTGCCTGTTTTTTATAGTCACTGTCCTTACTACAGTTCCGTTTGTGCCTCAGGAACTGGCTGTAGGGCAAATTATCTCGCAGGGGTCGTGGGTGGAAGCTCTGATACGAGAGTAAGCTGTTTTTACCTGTAGGTTTTGTGAAAGTTTTTGTCTCTAGTTTACCATTTGCAACAAAGATCGTCAGATCCAAGAAATCGATATGGTCATTGCTCGAGGTATGAGTAAATTTCAACCACCTGTCTCTTCCATTGAGCCATTCCATGAACAGGGAAAGATCTAATCTGGTGTCCCAGATTAGCAGAATGGCATCAATGTAGAGTTTCCAGTGTAAAACACTGGAAACGAACGGGTTGGTATCATTGAGGACAAATTGGTGTTCAAACTGACTTTGTAAGTCAGTTTGAACACCAATTTGTCCTCAATGATTAGATCTTTCCCTGTTCATGGAATGGCTCAATGGAAGAGACAGGTGGTTGAAATTTACTCATACCTCGAGCAATGACCATATCGATTTCTTGGATCTGACGATCTTTGTTGCAAATGGTAAACTAGAGACAAAACTTTCACAAAACCTACAGCTAAAAACAGCTTACTCTCGTATCAGAGCTTCCACCCACGACCCCTGCGAGATAATTTGCCCTACAGCCAGTTCCTGAGGCACAAACGGAACTGTAGTAAGGACAGTGACTATAAAAAACAGGCAAAGGAGCTCAGTGAGAAGTTACAATCTAGACACTACACTACAGCTGTAATTTCGAAATGTAAAAAACGAGCCAGACATCAGCCCCGTGAATGCCTCCTACAAAATGTTGTTAAAGAACCCATCAAAGATCTAGTAACATGTGTGACCACCTATTGTCCTGCAACGTATGAGGTTCAGAAGTTAATTAGGAAGAATTGGCAAATAGTGACGTCAGGCAAACTCAATTGGCCCAAACCAAGATTTGCCAACAGAAGAACCAAAAACATCAAGGATGTCCTAGTACACACCAGGCCAAAAAAGAAACTTTTGAAATCTACAATAAGAGACATAACAATGGCTCCTGTCACAGGCCATTACCCATGTGGCACGTGTGGGGTCTGCAAGTTCACGAACACCACTAAGACCCTAAAGTTAACGGACACCCTGTTATGGACTCAAAAGCAACATACGAATTGCAATTCTTCCCACGTAATTTACCTTATAACCTGCCCTTGCCTGCGACAATATGTAGGCATGACTTGCCGGAAGGTGAAACTCCGTATAGGAGAACACAGGAGTAATGTGAGACTCAAAAAGAATACCACCAAACTTTGTACTCACTTCGTGGAAACAGGTCATACATGCGACGACCTTAGATGGACTGTCCTCGAAATGTTAGAAAACAAGGACCACAATGCTGAGCAGATCCTCTTTGAAAAGGAGCAAAGATGGGTTGACCGCCTTAGAACGAATATTGTAGGGATGAACGATCATATCCCTTGGAACCAGTTTTACTGAATCCAACTCTGTTTCTCACCTCTAGACAGTAACACTCTTCCTCTCTCCCTACTTCTTAAGAGTCAGTAGCGCCGTAAATCTCGAACTACGCTCCCTTTGTGATGTATAACCCTCACTTACTTACACCTATTGTCCAGGCTGAGGACACTTCCCTTGGTATTACAGCTCAAGTAGATAACCCCCTTTTTTAGAATAAGCACATTTGCCGTTTATAGAAATTAATTTTTGGTAAATAATCCCCCAGTTAGGTACCCGAGACATCCATCTTGGATGTAACATGCTGTTCAATCTACAGTCCCTTTTTAGTGTCCTAGCTCCTGTATAAAACGAACTTACAGTATTCACACCCCTTATCCAGGCTGAGGACACTTCCCTTGGCTGCACATGTTGGGTAAACCCCCCCCCCCTTTTTTGAAAAAAGTATTTGCCAAACATTGGTATTAACATCTATTAAATAACCCTCAAGTTTCGTCACTGAGGCAGCCATCTTAGATGTAGTTTACTGCTCTAATGTTAGTCCCTTTTTTGTGTCCGAGTCTTTCCGTATAAAAATGGACTCACAACAGTAACGCCCATAGCCAGGGGCAGAGTCAGCACAGGGGATTCTACGATGTTCCTCGTGGGTAAGAATGGCAGCGTATCCTATTACCTTCAATCCGGTAAGTGACCAAGCAGCGCGATTAACACGCGACACTCACTTTTAACCCTCACAGCAAAAGACCACTAAGCGACTCCCTGTTCCCTGTTGAAGCTATCATCAAGCTGAATACAGGTAACTTTATCAGAAATTTTAGAGTTCTTGGGGGTGTACAATTAGAGCTTAAACTGCCGTGGTATAGGACTTTGCTAGTACGTCTTACCATTCTGGGAGGCTTTGTCTCCACACTGCTCTTTTGTCACTCAGGAGAGAGTATATTAAGAGTTTTATGAGTTGAAGTTCTGTATAAAGTTATGCTGTCCGAGAACCTATCACAGACTGTATATATATACTCAGACTTGATTTCTTTTCCGATTCCCTTTCCTCCTCGTTGTAGCTTTACAACCACCTATATGGTAGCGACCCCGTATACGGAGTCTTTACGTGCCCCCCATGTCATTGATACATGTGTGCCTGCCCAAACTTGAGCCTTTAGCCAAATGTAAAATCTATATTGTTGGTTTTTGTTTCCACAGCGTTGGCATTCTGAGTATAAGTCATTGATACTTATCAGCAAATACTACACAAATTGTGGTAGTTTTTTACTTATTTGTTTCTTCGTATATGTCCCTGTCCTGACGAAAGCTCCATAGACCCGGCTGGGCCAAGAGAGCTGAAACATGTAGACACCCTTTTCAAAGACATGCGGTAATCCAGTTACTTGATTACCTTCATATCGATCTAATTTTATCTATAGTGCCTAGAATCTACCTCCTAATAAATTAATACATTTTTGAACTAGCCACTATTTCATTCATTTTCTTACCTCCTTTTTCACTATTTCTGGACACTTTTACCTGTACCGGAGGTAGCCTCGGGTGAGGCTTGGCACCCAGCACGTTAATCGATTACCCTATGAATACGCCACGACTCCTGGTGAGGCGGATAAAAAGATATACCGCACCATAGTAAATCAGGTTGTCTATGAGGGTTTTCGAAGTACAAACCAATGGTTTTGTAGAAAACAGTGTCCATAGGTAATTTTTGATTATTGCTCAAGAGAGAAGTATTCTACATTTTTACTTTACAGACTGCTACCACTGGACTTAATGAATCCCTTCCTTGGGAAAACGCTATAATTTGAAAATGAATGGGGGTCTTGAATGAGTGTTTTATTCGCACTCATCACATCCTCCTTTTTTCCCTTTCTCTGCACAGCACAATTTGGCTGTATTATGAAGTAATGTATTGTATATATGTTGCAATACATTCTATACTCTTGTTTTATCAGTTCTTGTTTGATCTTTTCATTTTTATTTTCATGCACTATTTTTTGTACATATTCTTTTACCCCTGCTTCTGCTTCCTTTACCTTGCACATATTTTGGTTTGCCTGGTTAGCCTTTCTCTACTTATTACATCCGCTTTGGAATAAGAATTTGTGATGTAATCATTTTTTTCATCACAGATTGGCTCGGGTTTAGTATTGTGCGGGACGGTTTTCATTGCCCTCGGAACCACCTCAACCTGTCCGACCGACCACATCTGTAGTTACTGGCTTCTGGTATTTTCCCGTTATACTTTCATTGTTTCTGCTTTGGTGCTCTACCCCTGGAATATGTGTGATTTCGTCAACCTTTTTACTTTGTATTTTGTCAATAGGTACGGACCTTGGGCTTTTTGGTATGCCTCCTTGAAACGCCTGTGGTGTTTACGCTTATTCCAACTTGGCCAATACTTTTCCCGCTGGATGCCTTCTCCTGCATTACAACTCTTTGGCCCACACACGTGTAAGTCATTTCCTTGTTTCTTTCCTGGGTTACTTCCATATATATAGACCAGTCCCAGCATTGCATGGATCAGGCAGGATACGTGGAGGAACAGCCATGCAGACCACACGCAGGGCATCCGATGTAAGTACCCATCTTGATAGTCCGTTTAGATAATAGGTTTTTGTCAAGCCCCTCATTCCCTCTAATTCCAACACCCTCTTATTCTTTTTCCCCCACAGCCTGCGGGCCTTATTTTTATCTGCACCCTACTCATTACCGGAGTAGGATGTTGGGATGGATCTTACCGCCGTAATTATTGTAGGCATATCTATACTATTCTTCTTATATTCCCCATACCTGAGGTTGTCCGGATCGTATTAAGACTTTATCTTTTCATTTCACTACTTTCAGACCCTTTGCCCACATTCTCAGGTGGGCCACGGTTCATAATCCATTGAACAGAGTATGGATATGACAGTCTAGAGATTACCATCTTCACTGCATTTGAGTGAGTCTCTTGAGTATTATTTATTATACTTTTTATTACACTTTTTCACTCTCATCAGTATCTATACATCACCTTTTTCACTCTGTTTTCATTCACTTTTATCCGGTTGGACGCATATTCTGTTTACTTCCCCGTTTTACATGGGGTCCTGGATTCAGGCGCCTGGATAATTCCGTTCCAGACATATGTATCCCCATATCGCATTTTTATTTACATACACCTGAAGAATAGTTTTTCTGTTATTGTAGATGTGAATTGCTCTCTATATTTTTTAGGAACCTAACTTATCCTGCTTAGGCACACTGATATTACTTATGAATTAATGCTCCTTTTTGTCCTACGTTTCCTGTTTATCACAGTTGCCCTGATTAAGTACCGGTTTGAGTGCACGACAGTGACCCCTAAACAAAGGCCGAAATACAGCCCAATTTCAAATTGATGGTAAAAAAATAAGAAACATGCCCTCCATTTTCCAGCAAAGCTACTAGTGGAATCGTTGATGCACGTCTTCCAATCTCCTGAAGATGCATGTTCCTGGCTGTCATCAAAGGGCACAAACATATTGAGGGAGGATAAGTCAATGGAGAGGAGACTGGAAGGCAACAAGTCAAGTGGAAGACAACCGGACCGCACACAATCACCCCTCATTGGAGCAAGACTCCAAGGCAAGAGTGCAAGTGGTATTGGCAGTAACACACTACCACAAAAACCTGTGTGAGTTGTTGGGATCGGATCATGGATCGGATTCAGAGAGAGGAACCAGTGAGTCTAGTACCTAAGGTGGGGTGTGACAACAGGGCATAGTGCTGACTCCTAAAACTGAGGCAGGGGCCTGGACACGGCAGCCATAGGTAATGCTACCGCAGGATGGATAAGTGGTGGAGGGATGAATTTCAACTTTCACTATGGAAAAAATTTTCATACAGTGCCACGCTCCTCAATTCTTAAATGGACTTGGACACAAATCTTTCTACTGTTTCATTTTGCTATCAGAAATTCACAGTTGTTGACAGTGGGTATGGCAAATGCCCTGCCAGGGTAGAGGATGTTGAAGGGGTTAATACAAATGCTCAAGATACAGTTAAAACACACCACACAGCAACAACAGTTAGTTATATACTCAAAAGATGGCAAAAGATGGATTCATGATCAGCAAACCACATGACAAAACATGTACTCAGGGGGGGCAAGAACATTCAAGTCAGAGGTCAGTGAGGACACATGATGATGGGGGATAAAGGGACTCAAGCCACTAAATGAAATATACTGGTATGGAAAATAGGGGGATGGCTATGCTGGGAAAGCCTCTCAAAGGGTACTCATATTTAAAATGGTGTCACATATATATTGCTATTGTATACTCACAAGAAACACAATTGGTACATGCAGAACTCCAAAAATTCCAAAAATTGGACAGATTTGGGGTACAAACTTCTCAACATACGCAGGGTGTCTGTTGATTTGGACTGCAGCAGGCGTATCGCTTACAATGGTCACACATAAAATAGACTCTGAGGGTAGATATGTTGTAGTGTAGAGGGTAGATTCGTGGGCAATTATTGACACTGATGACGCTATATCTCGCAAACACTTATCGCTCAGAATTTTCAAATAAATTGACACCAGCTCTCCTGTAGCACCCGCAATCTCCTTGCTTGTGGGGCAGAGATCTCAACTGTGTTTCAGATATTGATATGGAGCAGTCAACACCTCCCATGCGAAACACTAATTATCATAAAATTGTACGTCACTTTCAGCAATGGTCGGAAAGCGATAGGTGCATGATGTGTGGAGAGTGATGTGCCTTACACATAGAGAGTAACATTATTACTTCCCAGTCTATCAGCTCCACACACATTTGCTTATGATCCTTTGCAATGTAACACTCTGTTCTCAAGTGCTTATTACTGAATATATAGCTTGCATAATCTCAGACTACTGCCCGCTTAAAGTATCAATATGTTTGGGGTAATGCAGGGCTAAAATACTGACCTGGAGACTATGGACGGAGGCTTATTAGACACACCATGTAACCATACATATCTCACAATAATTTAGTGAGAATGAAAAGTCAGCCGAGACCAGGGTGTTAGAATGGAAAGCATTTAAGATGCTTCTGCAGGGGCAATGTATTAGCACACATGACCTGGACTTGAGCTCAAGACATGCTTAACTGAAATAATGACACCCAATACCTAGAACGGGTGGCTCAAACAAAAACATACAGCACTAAGTTGCAAGTTGGATCGACTAGACTAAAGGGAATACACAGTCAGGCAAAATGACCAGGGTCTCATGAGTGGCAGTCTGGTCCTCTGTGGGCACCATAGTGAACACACAGAAGGACATAAATAAAGCTTTTGCAGATTATTACACCACACTATACACAGACCATACTCTTGTGACCACTGAAAGTATACATGCTTACTTTCAGGGCATAATGCTCCCTAGGCTTGACCCACTGCAACACCGTGTACTGGAACAACCCCTCCTTATGGGTGAGATATGCATGGAGATTGATCAGATGATAAGGAAAAAACTCTTGTGTGTGGTAGAGGGTTTACCCAGTGGATTTTACTCAATATACAATGACCAGGTCACACCAAAATTGATCTGAGTGTATGAAGAAGCTCGGATAGAAGGTCGCTCCCAGATTAAGTTAAGAAATCACTGACAGTCATGCTACCTAAGCCAGGGCATGACCATACAGCTGGACAGTCATATAGGCAACTGTTACTCCTTAATACATGTTTGACCTGGCCCTTTTTAAAGGGTTATCCCCAAACTATTTGCTTTCCTCCTGTATTTTTCCTGACCTGTTTTTGTCTTTAGGACTCTGGGCACTTTACCACTGCTATTCAGTGCATGTGCTCTCACCTCTAAACTTGGTATGGTTGATCTATATCTGTTTGGCATATTTAATTTACATGTAAGTCCCTGTACAGTGGTATCCCATATACCCAGGGCCTGTAAATTAAATGCTACTATTGGACATGCAGCACAGCTTGCGCCACCCAGAGAAGTAGCCTTTCAAACCTGTCTTTTGGCCTGATGTGCAGTTTACTGCCATATAGTCTAAGCTTTTAAAGGTACTTGCCAAGCCTGATGCTCCAACTTTTTCTACACATAGGTCACCTCAAAGGTAGGCCCTAGGTAGCCCTAATGGCAGGGTGCTATGTAGGCAAAAGCTTTCATTGTGTGGCATGTCGTGGTAGTGATAAAAAGCCTATTTGGCTTCTCACTGCTGTGAAGTCTGCTCCTCTCATAGGTTTGCACCGGGTATTCCTGATGATTTTCTGTGGTAATTTATGATCTGAAAGGAGAAGCCTTGCCTTTTTTGGTATGTTTAGAATAGTGGTGATAAATCCTGCTTATTGGTGAAGGTGGATTTTCCATTCCTAGTTCAGAAATGCCACTTTTAGAAAGTGGGCATTTCTATGTCCTTATGACTCTTTGTACTTTGCAGCCTGACTCCAATGCATGTCTAGAGTAGAGTGACAGCCTGGCTTGTGCATACGTTACAGACAGCCATCACACTGGAAGGGTTGGGTGTAACAGGGTTGCATCTAATTTCATCAACATATTGAATGGTGCACTTACAATTGTAAAGACTTGGCCCGACCCTCACACAACGGGTTCGTTGACGCCATACTGTTGTCTGGAGCCAGAGATGGGATTGAATGGGGGTTTGTGAATTTCTTTGTTTCCTTTTGAAGTCACCTCGATGTCAAAGAAATTTTTAATAGAAGTACAGGGGTTCTGACCCCATGATTTTAGACACTGTGTGGAACCTGTAAGCAGATCATGCCGGCTCTACATACTGCACCAAGAGACTTCGGTGCTGCCAGGAGGGACCACCACTGAAACTGCTTGCTCTGTTGTGATGGTCTGCTGCCTATTGACTACTGAGCTGCAGAAGGGGCTGCCACCTTGCAAAATGGCCATTTCGAGCTGACCTGCTGCCTGCGCCCCTGCTCGTGGCCCCAAGTGTTCTTGAGAGAGAATTGTTTTAGGACCCTGTGTGTACTTTCAGCATGTGGAGTGCTCTGTTTTGTTGCCTGAGTCCACAGCGAAGCGGCATGGATGTCCTTTCTCCCCAGTGTTCCCCCCTCCTAAGCAAGTGCAACCCCGACAGACATCATCATGCAAAGGCCTCTGCTCACTACAGGCACAGCCTGAAAAGCAGTTACTGGGTAGTATGGCTTATTTTCTACGCCCTCAGGCCACCAGATCAAACCCGTGGGCCTCTAAGGGCCGGCATGTCAACCAAAGGACCAAAGCACGGGGAGCCATTTACGTCGCCGTTGGCCGATCTTGTCCCACAGGTGGGCGTGTGTGCTGACCATTGAATTCGGATTCGAAATTGCAGCAGAGCTTTCCCCGAGCTTAGCTTAGTTGGCCCCAAAAGGTACTGTGGGGCTATAAAGGAGGCATCACCATCCCGCCTTCCTTTAAGGGTGGCCTGGCTCTTTCTAAGAAAATGGAAAAGCTGTGTTCTGTTTCCAGAAGCTGCATCGTGCACTCACGGACTCCTGTGTTAGGCCACGGAACGCAGGGGGGGAAAGGCGACTTCTCTCTACATTACCCTGCAATTTGTATTTCGCTCCCTTCTCCCATTGGGATCTGCCTAGGCTAGTATCTATTTGTTTTGGAGTCTCTTGAGCTACAAATTTACACTCCAGGATGGATCCTCATTGGAGGCCTCAGTGAAGTGTTGCAATGGGGAAATTTCTTTAAGTACTGTATTCTCCGTCTTACTCTGAATGTCATGAGACTAGCTCTCATATGAATTAAAATGAGAACAGGAGTATTTTACCACCTTATGCAATAGCAAATGGTGGTTGTAAATATATATTTTAGCAAACTACTACATGCATTTGTTAGCATTTCTTTTTTTTTTTTATTTCATCATCATTTCGTAATTTCATGATTTCATTATTACACAGAAAGGATACAATATATATATTTTACACTTTAGGATCAAAACTATACAAATTACAAAACATACGGATTTAATGAGTAAACATATTGAAATAACTTAATCGCTACAACAGATATAATCCCTTCTAATTTCCCTCCATCCTTTGTTTCCAATCTAGAACTGGGGCGCATAACCGTTTACCCAATTGTTTTCCCTTCCACCCTTTCTTTTCATATAATGCCTTCTCTAGATTATAAGTGGCTAACAATCGTGTCACCCATTGTTGAAATGTTGGGGGATTTGGGTCTTTCCAGAGGGAAGCAATGCATAACCTACTTATAGTTACTGCCAAAAATATAAATTCCGAATGGACAGCTGGGACCCCTTCTCTAGTAACATCCAATACCTTCACTTCATTAGTTAAGCCTATGTGGATCCCCAATGATCTATCCATAAAATGTTCTATTGCCCTTTTAAATCGATCTAGACTAGGGCATGAAGCAAACTTGTGAATTGTATCTGCTTCCATACTTTGGCATCGCGGGCAACTTATACCATTTGTTCCCCCCCAGGTTGCTATTTTATGTGGTGTTTGGTATAACTCAAAAGCAGGCTTATAATATTGAGCCTGGAGGTTCGCTACTTTCAATACAGTATTTGCGAGTTTAAGTGAATTTTCAAACTCATTACCATCAATATTTAGTTTTGTTTTCCATTTATCAGACACTTTAGCCCGATCATCTTCCTTGTGCAGGCTCAGTTCATCATATATCTGAGAAATTGAACAGCCTTCCTCGCTTTGCAGTCCCACCATAACTTCTTCTCTTTTAAAGTGTATATTTCCCCCTTGTTTCTTCAACAAAGCTGATCTAATCTGCAAATATTTGTAGGAATCCCTACGCTCTAGATTGTATATCTGTTTTGCCTTATCAAACGTAATTAACCCTGTGGTGTCGATAAGGTCCCCAACAGTTTTCACACCCAGGCTATCCTATTGTTTCATAACATTGTCGTGGAACACCTCCGCAAGCGAGGGATTCTTAAATAGTGGAGTATAATAGTTAATTCTCCCTAGTTCTATCTTTTTTCGAACCAAGGTCCAGACTGATATTACCGCCCAAATTGTCTTGAACTTCACTTTCTTATAATAATTAGCTTCACTGAACATTGACAGCCATTGATTAGCCTTCGGTATTATAAGTTCATATATATCAGGAATGCCCTCATTACTAACCCTGGGCGAAGCACTACGCTACGTTCGCGTAGTTTGCAAAGTTTGCGCAACTTCGCACTACGCGAGCTGCACGTAGCACAATGCGAACACGCGTAGCGTAGTGCAGTGGTCATTTTTTGCTTGTTCGCGGTCCTCAATGTCCTGTTCGCGAACGCGAGCAAGCAGAATGACATCCCGGCGAGACTCTCAACGCGGGGAGGTCAGGTTTCTCATTGCGAGTGGTTGTGCATGCTCGCCTCCGCTCGTAAGATTTCTATCAGCACACCACTCCTTGTCTCATAACCACTATGGCATCAGGAGTGATTGCAGTTGCTGTTTAGCCAGACGCCATCTTGCCTCATCTGGGACATTTATTAGCATTTCTAAGGTAATTTTATTACATAAGACAGTAACGTCACCCGAAGCATGACACAACTTAAACATAGCAGGCCATGACATAGCAAAGCAACAAAAAACAGAGTGTGTCACAATTCATTGCATTAATATGGTACAAATAATTACAGCACAGGAACAATACAACACTACATGTTCTTGGCACACAGTGACACCTACAAAAGTCTGCAATCATGATATAGTGTTGATATGTGTTTGTATCAAGAACAACCCTACTTATAACTAAAGGCAAGCACAATACATGCTGCTCCATATTTGCCACAGGAATTATAGGCAATTAGTCCCTTTATGCTCATTTAAGAAACTCACTAGATTTCCCTAACCATTTCTAACCACAAATCAGCAAAATTACAAGGGCATGTGGGTATCTGGCTTGTCTATGAATATCTGTGCAGACACTGGAGGAACTTAAAGTAGTAGATATTTTACTGATGATTTTTTTTAAAGGAATATTATTTTTATTTGTTAAGGTAATCCCAAAAATTGTATCATGAGTAATTCAAATTGACCACTGTGGATCCATCCCACCGGTTATGATTATGCTGGCCACGCACAAAAGGAACTAGCTCAAATGAAGGACCGGCTCCTTTCTGATATAACAATGGATGCTTGCTGTTCACTTGAGCAAGTTTCGTTTGTGCCTGGAACATATACGTTTTCATGCTGGTCTTCAAGCTCCAATATTAAGGGCCTGAATAAAGCTGTTAATGTATGCAATTTATTCAAAGATACAGAAAACATGAATCTCATATTAATTCATTCTAACTGATTAATAAAGGCATTTAACAGCAATAGATTTCTTCAATTTGTCACAGGATTCTTTGTGAATTATACACATTTTTGAAATTTGCTTTAACTTTAGAAGTAATCCTACTGGATTAAATGACCTTCAATTGTGAGTAGTCAAATACAATGTGTTATAAATGGAGGTCTCTAAGTGGCAATGGTGCACACCTTTGTCCAAGTAGAGACCCTTCTTCCTAGTCAGGGTAAAGGGTATACACTTCTAAATAACCCCTGCTCACACACTTGGTAGCTTGGCAGGAGCAGACAGTCTTATCTCAGAGGCAGTGGCCCACATGCATCATTGTGTCTTTTTGCATTTCTTAATTTGCGAAAAATAAGGAATCGCAAATTAAGAAATGCAAAATGATATGCATCAATATTTTCGGTATTCTTGTGGGATTCGGTAAAAATGGAATTTTTTACCGAATCCCAAAGAAATACCGATTTCTTAACTTAATTTTCGCAATTCCCATTGATTCCTATGGGCCAAAAGGCCCATAGGAGTCAATGGAAATTGCGAGTGGCACTTAGAAAATTTCATGGGGGCAGGGGGGGGTCCAAAGGACCCCCCCATGCACCCCTGAAATGTACTTTTCAGCATAAGTTACATACACACATGTCCTAAGGACATGTGTGTGTGTAACTTTACAGTTTAAAAAATGCATTTTTGTGCATTTTGAATCAATTTCGCAATTTACCACGAAGTTGAACTTCGTGGTAATTTGCACTTCCAATTTAAAAAAACGCATATTTTTCTATAATGATGCATAGCATTTAAGAAATCGCACAATTGCGATTTCTTAAATGCTAACGCAATTTTAGAAATCGTAAAAAAGATGCGACTTCTAAAATGGCATGATGCATCCCAACAAGCACTTTTGCATTCGCAAACGGCCGATTTTAAGGAATCGCACCGTCTGCGACTGCAAAAAATGCTTGATGCATGTGGGCCAGTGTGTAAAGCATGTGTGCATTCATACAGTAACAAAGTGAAAACACTACAAATGCACACCATACTAGTTTTGAAAAAAAATAAAACTGTATCTAAACCAAACAAGACCAAAAATAATCCAATATACAATAGTGTAAAGATAGTTACTTTGCAAGATAACCTTTAAACATGCAGAAATAGGTGAAGAACACTGTTCCTTTTAATCGGTAGCTCCTTCCGGGTCTACAGCAATGCTGAAAATGACAGAATTTAACAATTGCAGCTGACTACGTCGGAGTGGGGTCAGACTCGAAAACAGTATCTTTCTCGTTGCAGCCATCATGATGGTACGAGCCGGTTGGGACAGCTGTTGCGGTTGCGTTGAAAAAATGGAAACGGTGCAGGGTGTGGTGCCCTCACGATGCTGTGCAGTCAGCCACTCGGTGACGATCATCCAGACGGCGTCAGTGAGACCAAGGACGCAGTGTGAAGTGCGGTGGTGCCTTTGGCAGGGCGTTCAGTACACGGAAGCCTGCGACTGCCTCAGTGATAGAGTCAGTTGCCCTTTTCTGCTGCGGTGACTGAAAACAGCGGTTCCAGAGATGGTGCCCAGAAGGATGGTAAGGTCTTTGCTATTCCTGAGACCTCTTAACCAGAGGGCAAGCTCCACTTCCAAGCCCTTGGAGATAATTTCACAAGCAGGATACACACACACGTCCTCCCGTGCCAGAAACAGCTACCGCAGGTCAACCCCAGAAAGCATACAACAAAGGGGCTTTACACCTCCTCCAGTTTCTTTCAGCTCTTCTACTTGGCAGAGGATCCTCGTGAAGTCCAAAAGTGATCTAAAGTTCAGGGGTTTGGGCCACACTTTTTATAGTACAAAATCCTTTGTTCTCTGGAGGCAGAGAGTGTCTGTGCTCTTCCAAAACAATTTCTGTCCTCTCTGGTGTAGCAGCCCGGAAAGAGGTATCCAAGGCAGACCAGACCCATTCAGCTGTGAAAGAACCCCCCCCCTATTATAAACGCAGCCCAGGTCAATTCAGCCCAGCCCTGACTCACCCTCACACATCACCCCCCTCCCACCCCCCAAGGGGCTGTCTGAACACAATGCAAATCCCCCGCCCTTGCCACTCCAAAACCAGACAGACAATACACAAAACTAGCTGAAGCACACAGGATGGCAAATCAAGAAAGTACCTACTTTATAAAAGTGGTATTTTCCATCATGCAATATATACACAATACATATATATTCATATCTGTATTGTTATATTCTGAGTTCAGGCATACTAAACTCCATTTTCCTACCTTGTTCTGATGTGCAGTTATACCTATAAGATGGTATAAGTAAACTCCCCATTCAATCCTATTAGACAGATAGCCTTACAATAGTGAAAAACGAAATTATCAGTATTTCACTATCAGGACATGCCACACACATCAGGGAATGCCCTACCTTTCACGTTCACTGTACACTGCCCACAGGGGCTAATTTATGAGTGACTTACAAGTATGAAAATTGAAGGTTAGCGCCTGGCAAGTGGGGGTACTTGCCAAGTCCACATGGCAGTACTAGACTGCACACACTGAATTACCTTTGAAAGGCTGCTTGTGTTAATGGCACAATCAGTGCTGCAAGCCCAATAGCAGCATTTGATTTACAGGCCCTGGGCCCACACAGTGCACTGTACTAGGTACTTAATAGTAAACCTAGTATGCCAATCTTGGAATCACCAATCCATAACAACAATTTACAGAGGGAGCACTTGAACTTTGGCACTGAACAGCAGTGGCAAAAGTGCCCAAAGCATCTTAACCCCAAAAATGAAGTCCAACACCCACCAAAACACAGGAAGAAAAAAGCAAAGTACATGGGAAACTCATGCCAATGATACCAGGTCTAACACAAAACATCAATAAAGCATAGCACTTGTCAAGGGTTTAATTGAAAAAAAATTCAAATGCCAAGAGTGTATAGCTTGCTGCAAACATTTTGCAGTTGTGGAGATGGAATTATTAACTCTTCCGTAAATAGCAGAGAGAGATCAGCACAACAGAGCAAGAACTAAAACAGTGGAAGGGTTCACATATTTGCCTACAATCCTTTGTTTTGCAACAGGGCTTTGCTTCTTTGAAGGTTCATAATGCCCTCTTTCCAGTAACTTGAAGTCTCTATATCCCAAATAGACTGAACAGTTTTGAAATGACTATAAATGAAAACAAAACACAACACAAAAACAGTGTACATGTGGTTTTAGAGTAAATCAGAATGAAAAAAGCAAAATTAATTTAGAAAAAAAAGACTTAAATATAATAATGCCTCAAAAGATGTATTTAAAGCACATATTTGTAGAGGTCATAAATGTAGATGTGATTTACGAATTCGCTGAATTAGGTTATTTCTAGTCCCACTCAGCAATTGTAGATGCAGTTCTTTTCATATATTTTAGCATTCATGATAAACATTCTGATACTTGAATCTCTCATCACATTTATTGAGAATCTTGGAATTTATTATAAAATCTGTAGAGCTCCAAAAATGCGTCTCGTCTTGGAATTGCAACTGTACAACTTTCAATATAGTTCGAAGAAAGCCTGTGTGTTGCTTACTTTAAATATTATATGGTCTGCAGTAAAGATCTGACACAATTCTCCAAAAAGAGCACAATATCTTTGTAGGTATATTTGAGTATGCATCACTGAATGATGCATTCTTCTTTGGATTCTTTATGCGAAAACAATTTGACAAAGTGCTGCAAATCTCTCTTCCATAAATGCACACTGTAGCAAACTTTGTAAATTTATTCCAACATTTAAATGCATGCACTCATTTAGTGCAGTGCAGAGGACATTTCTGTTTGGCTTTGCTGAAGCTTCCTGCCAGGTGTAACGCTTGCTAATGATTATATATAAATGTATGCTTGGAAAAATGCCCAGCTATCTTAGCTCTCTTTTTAAACTCATTTTTCATAAGGCAATTTGCATTCTTGTCAGGAATAGTTACCTAAATCACAGAGCTATAACAAAATATGATAGATGGGCGTTTATTCACAGAGCAGAAAAAACACTTTATGTACTTTCCAATGACATTTCACTGACACTGCAAGTATGGCTTTGTGAAAGAAGGACTGAAACTCAAGTCTGAGAAGTCATGAGCAAAAAGAAAAAGGAAACGAGCGTGTTTGTAAATATCTTATAAGCCTATGTCTGTTTTTCTATATGTCCGTGCTCGTGTTTCAGTATGCATGTCTTTGTTGAGAGAATAATTAAGACAATTACACCATAAATCATGAAATAGATGCTCGTTTGATGTGGTTGCTATAACAACGCGTTGTTTGGACATAGTCAAAGATATGACCTAGCCAAAACGTTGTGACATGTCGAATGTATGAATCGGTCAAGTACAAAGAGGCTGGTGACAGGAAGTGTAAATAAAAGTGCCATATCAATATTTCCGAGAATAGATTGTTTCTACAAATCTGTGCAACAAGCTGCTTAGGATAAGATCATGATCGACATGAAACAGCTTTCTTTTGATTCTTTGTATTCGCATTTGTTAAATAAAACATCAGTATTATAATGCCACCAAATAGGTGGCAAATTGTGAAGGAAACGTTGGGAGTAGCATGTACTGGCCCTTCGAACGCTGGCTGTCTCCACTGTTTAATTCCCACAACTGTGAATGGCATAGGAAGTTGTCTCTGCTCGAAGGGATACCCTCTATCAAGATCAGTCTGTAACTTTTCAATGCTTTTGGTACATCTCCTTGTGTGAACACATTTTTGTGCTCACTTTTCCATACATTTGTAAGGAATTTCAACGTCAGTACTGAATATAGGCCCAGATTCTCAAAGGTTTAGCGTCGGCTTAGCCTTATGTTTTTAACGTTATTTATTTAACGGTCGCCAAAAGCTAAACCTGTTTTGGGATTTACAAACCAACACAAATTAATATTCGCGTTGGTTTGTATGGTAAAGTAACTCAGAGCAGTGCGAAACACTGCTTTGACTTATTTTGCTTTAGAGGGGTGTTGCATTGGTGGTACGTGGGAGTTCCCTTGCAGCCACCCATGCCTTGTAATGCTAAACCTTATTCACTAACATTAGTTGAAAGGGTTTAGCACCAAAAATGAATGCACCAAAAATGAATGCTGGTTAAAAGCAGGCATTAAATGGAGAAATTTTTACCATTCTCTGTGCTTTTCCAATTTTACATGCATGCTGCGCTGCGCAGAACACATACAGATTAGGAAAGTCAATGTATTTTGTACAGGAAGGGTACCCTGTACAAAACCTATGCTAGACTCATGCTCGCACCCTAGCTCTATGTCGCTAAGGTGTGTGCCTGGCTCATGGCTGCTGAAATCAGTTACAGTGCTAGGGAGAGGGGAGGAGAGTGCCATTTTCTGTGAATATGGCTCTCTCCTGCGCTCTCCCTGTCACGCAATGCACCTCAGCCTCTCAGGAGGCTTCGTTGTGTTGCATGACAGTTTTCATTATCTGGGCATATATCTCATAATGTTATTTTTTTAATTCAATGTTATTTGTATTTGTTCTCCCTCCCAAAGCCTTAAAATCTAATGAGTTCAAGATTTGCCTTTGAGATGAAGGTCTGTTTTTTATTTTATTTCATAACCATGCAACCCTTAAAAAATAAATTTTAAATAGCTGACTGTAAAACTACCATGAATGGCCTCCTCATAGTATCTAATCTGCTTCCACATTTAACATGAAATGCAGCTTTGCTGTGTATAATTGCTGTAAATAATGTTTGATTATTACCCAAATTAATGGTACACAAATTATTCCCTTATAAATCATAAAATGCCATGCAGCCTTGCCAAGATTTGAAGATCACAGAAGAGATTAACAGCAAGTCCCCATCTCAACGAGCCATGTTGATCACTTTTTAATTTTCTCAAAAGTTTATTTTTTTATGGTGACTTATACTCCATGAACTGTTCATCAACAAAGAATCACTGCCAGGAAATAATTAGACAGTTGATTTGCTAGTGTGTGTGCTAATAAATGTTTGCAAATAATAACATGGCTGCAATGGCTAGCTAACCACTATTAGCATATCGCAAAATTTGGGATTCACAATACTCCACATAACTGAGGCTACTTTGCTGGAAGCTTTTGGCATTTATTTTATTTTGAACCACCACAACAGCAGCACAGTCCATAAAGGAAATGACAACAATATACAGTGGTATAGAGAGTGAGTGTTCTTATCATCAAGTAGAGTCACCACTCTGCGGAACTGCTGTTTAAATTGCAAGGTTTTCGGGCAGTCAACCTCCTATCTATGGATAGTAGCAGAGAGGATTCCAGTGAGCTGTGTCTATCTCTTCGGACACCCTGGGAAGGCAGAGAAATTCATGCTGGCGGTTTCAGCAGCTTTAACAGTGAAGATCATTATGGCTTCATCAATGATCTTTAGGATTGCTTCTTTTGCTTCTGCTTTTATCCTCATTGTGCATCAATGGAGGGAAAGGAGGCCCGGGGGAGACTCTACCTTCTTGCCAGCCATTTTCAGGCTGGCAGTCCGTATTCATGTAAGTCTTCTGCCCGGTACCTCGGGCCCTCCGCGCAATACTGACTTAAATTGGGAGTTTTTAATAAAAGCCGTTGACCCAACTTCCTTTCCAGACTTGTTGCATTAGATGTCTAATCATTGGACCATCAAATAATAACGAAGGAGGGAGGACATAAAAAGTAAAAAAAGAGAAGTACAGGCATCAATTCAACTATTTATATGTCGTGAGTTAAGCCCAGATTCACAAATGGCTACATTTCAATATTTTAATTTTTTTTAAAACATATTTTATTCAGTTTTCCACATTTCTCATATATATAACACTCTCATGGTCTTGCAGATAACATATATAATCGCGTAATCATGTAGCCCCGTAGGATTACAACAAATCATGGTCCTGCATCAATCTAGATCGGCCATGCCTTCATCCCCTTCTACGCAAGGAGAATTGTTCATCAGGTGCAGGAGTCATGACCCATCCGCCTTGTGTCATAGTCCTGAGGGGCCGAACCATTCTACCCTAGGGTTATTCATACATTGTCTTCACCACTCCGCCTTACCAGTCAACTAAGAACAAACCTCCCCCCTCCCAACCTATTCCCCCCCTTCCCCGGTCCCCCCCAGTAGCCCCGCCTCCCTCCTCCCTTCAGATATGACGCTCTCCCTAACAGCACACTTATTGTTCAGCATACATTCCTATCGCTTCATTGGATTCCCTATGGCAGTAGTTCTTGTCCCATCTAGGAGGATGCACCTGCGTTAGTTGTCCCCCACCTACCGTCACACCCTGTCGCCTGCTTTTGAGTTCCCTTGTAGTGAAGGGAGTCTCCCACCCCCAGAGAGATCAGTCATCGTCATCCGTCGGGTTTTTAAGAAGATCCACCATCGCCACCCAGGCTTGCGCCCCGTCCCATAATCTATCATTGTCAGTTCTCCGAGCCATCTGAAGCCGGAGGGTCCTCTCACAGTCCGCCCACTTTATAAACTTCCACAGCCATCGCGGAGTGTTGAGGCTTGTGACCGCCTTTCAATGGCTAGTAATTTCCCTTTTAGCTAGGACTAAACCCAAGTCCAGGAATTTACTGGTGGATTTGTTGCGGGCAGTGTGGGGGAACCAGTGTAACAGGCAGACACCTGGAGTAAGCTGCAGCTCCCTTTCTGTCACCCCCTTCAGCCTGGTCAGGACCTCCCCCTAGAAACCCCGGAGCAATGGCCAATCCCAGAACATGTGCATGAACTCTGCATTTTCCAGTCTGCATCGCGGGCAGGCAGTGTGGGAGCCAATGAAGTCATTGATTTTGCGGGGAGTGAGGTACGCCTGATGAAACACATAGAATTGTATTAGCTGGAACCTTGCATTCCGGGAGCATTTCCATGCTCGCTCCAGCAACATATCCCAGGGCTTTGCCTCTATAGGCGTCCCCAGGTCTGCTTCCCATTTATTGTGCTGCCCCTCTAATGGAGTCCCCAATCCCTGTGTCAATCGCCTATATAGGCACGTAACCGCCTTGATCTTACCCGTGGATATGACCACGTATTGGCAAGGGAGGAAGACCTGTGGTTCCTACAGTCCTTTTTTCCAGTGTTTACGCAAAGCAGCCGTCAATGCCGCATGCAACAGCAAATCCTGAGCAGGCAGTTCATGTCTTTCCATGAGGTCTTGAAATGGTGAGAGGGTACCATCCTCGTATAGATCCCCAATGGAGGAGATCCCCATCTCCTCCCATTCCTGCAACCTCTGCCAATCTCCCCCGTGTGGCAACTCATCACAGAGCCACACTGGAATCTCAGGCGCATACGCAGAGCCCACTTTATTCCGTCGCAGGGCCCTATTCCAGCATTGCCGCAGTACCCATAAATCTCTGGGCACCTCTCTCTCACGCACCAGGAGTTGGAGCAGAATCCTAGTCAGATGGCAAAGCCCCAGGTCCCTACCTCTCTGATCCATCTCTATTCCCAGCTTCCCTGCCATCTGCTGCACGAACCATTGGAACTGGGCCACATGATAATAGGCCTCAAAATCTGGTACTGCAAAGCCCCCTTCCTGTCTAGGGCGCATCATGGTATTCAAAGCCACTCTACACCTCCCTGATCCCCACAAAAAACTTGTGACCATTGAGTTTAGTTGGGCAAAGTAATTCCCAGGCACCCAAAGTGGCAGCGTACCAAAGTAGTAAAACAGACGAAGCAGGGTTATCATTTTTAGCAATGCCACTCGTCCCGCAATCGATAAGGGGAGAGACCCCCAGAAATCAAGATTACTCTTGGTAGTTCGCAGGGCCCGTCCTACGTTTCCCCCAAATAAATCAGCAGCCTCATAATAAATTTGGACCCCCAAATAGGGCAAGCATCTGCCTTCCCAGCGCACCTCCAGCCCCGCAGGAGTTTCGCCTCTACCTCCTCGTACCGGAAATAGACAGGTCTTAGCCGAATTGACTTTGAGCCCTGCCACTCGCCCCAGCCTCTCTAGTAATTCCTGAGCACCCCGTAAGTCGTCCGTAGCATTGGCAATGAACATTAACAAATCATCAGCATAAAGAAGAGCAATCTAGTGCATCTGGCCCATCCCCTCCAGACCCCTGTAGTCTCTCCCCGTCAGTGCCAGAGCTGTCAGAGGCTCCCTTGCCAGGGTGAACAGGAGGGGAGACAGCGGGCAGCCCTGTCTCGTCCCTCTGCCTACAGCACAAGCCGCAGAAATCGCCCCCGTTCGAACCCTAGCCGCCGAGCGAGTATACAGAATCTTTGTCCAGGCCACACACCCCTCACCTAAGCCAAAGGCCCTCAGAACCCTAAACAGATATGGCCACTCTAAGCTATCGAAAGCTTTTTCAATGTCTATCGATAGTACACACGCCTCGTCTCCCACTGCCGTCATCTCGTGCAGAAATTGACACAGTCTCCGGATGCTCATGGCGATGTTCCGGGTAGGAATGAACCCAGCCTGGTCCCCATGTACCAGAGTTGTCATGTGTACCATCAGACGACTGGCCAAGATACTGCTCAATATATAATAGTCAATATTTAACATCGCCAGTGGGCGGTACGCTGTGCTGTCCCACTCCGGCTTGCCTGGTTTAAGGAGAGGTACGATCACTGCCTCCCTTGTCGATCTAGGCAGATATCCATTCTGTTTCTATGTTACACAGAACTCAGATGGTAACCCATCAGTACCTGGTGTTTTGTTCTTGGCCATGCACTTTATAGCTCCTTTGATCTCGCCCAAATCCACTGGCCGGCCCAGGCTCTCCGCATCTTCCGCCTCAATCTGAGGGAGATCTATATCTAGAAAATCCCCTTCCTCCAATTCTCTGGGATCCAACCGGCTACTATATAAGGTGGTATAGTATTCCAGGAACTGCATGTTAATGGCCTGCTGTCCATAGTGTATTTTTCCCCCTTCTTTCATTAGTTCAAGAATCGGTGTTCCTCTGCACGCTGGATTTGCCAACCAAGCAAGTAGCGCCCCAGACTTGTCTCTTTCTGCATGCGCATGCATTGTGTACGCCCTGTAATCAAAGCATCTCAGCCTCTCCACTTGCGTTGCCAACTCTTCTTTCGCCCGCCCTCACCTTGTCTTCTGGAGTATCCACCCGTCCAGGTCTCTCCCGTTCCCTCTCCCTGAGCCGCTGTTCTGCCTGTTGTACCTCACTCAATAGTGTGCTACGAACTCCCACAGCTTCCCCAATGCACCGCCCGCGTATTACTACCTTGAATGTGTCCCACTCATTCTGCAGACTAGAGGATGTGTTGATGTTTTGCTGAAAATGGTAGTCTATGACAGTGCCTATGGTGGTCCGGAAGACCTGGTCTTCCAATACTTCAGTTCGGAGACGCCAATTAAGGATCGCTGTTCTAAGTCGAACCCAATTCAGGGCCACCAAGAGAGGGTTATGATCAGAGGTTGTCCTAGCCAGGTACTCGCTCATTGTGATTATCCCGTGGACATCGGGGGAACACAAAACAGCGTCCTGTCGAACATGCAACTTTTGGACAGCTGAAAAATAAGAGTAGTCTCGGTCCCCAGGGTGATGAGCCCTCCAGGTGTCTGTCAGTCCCCAACGTTGTTGCCAGTCCAGTCTGGCCTCTGCAACCCTATGAGTAGGGGCGTCCGGAAGTGGAGGGTGGGAGAGGTCCAGATCTATGTCAGTCACGCAATTAAAGCCTCCCCCCAGAAGAACAAGCCCTGTTAACTCCCCCGCCAATTTCTGTCATAGCTGTGCAAAGAAGGTAGACTGTTCAATATTGGGGGCATATATGCTTCCTAGTGTGATGTCCCTCCCGTGACCACCGTAAATCTGCCATCCGTATCAATCACCTGACTAACACATTGGAATGGTACCCCAGCACACACCCAAATTAAGGTCCCCCTGGTGTATGCTGAGTAGGTAGTGTAGAACACCTATCCCCTCAAACGGCGCTGTAATGCCATCCCCTCTGCCTTTGTCAAGTGAGTTTCTTGTAGCAGTGCAATTTGCACTCCTCTCCGTACTAGATAAGCATGTACTTTGTGTCGCCGACACATGGTGTGCATCCTCTGTACATTCCAAGACATAACGTTAAGTCCTATGGAGGTGCCCATGGATCCAACTCATGCATGCTCTCTTCTAAAATCCCCCTAGCAACATGTCTGACCCTCCCCTATCCCACCCAACCTTCAAACTTT
Organism: Lissotriton helveticus; assembly: GCF_964261635.1. Classification (NCBI taxonomy): domain Eukaryota; kingdom Metazoa; phylum Chordata; class Amphibia; order Caudata; family Salamandridae; genus Lissotriton; species Lissotriton helveticus. The sequence continues at coordinate 1,965,413,718 of NC_136063.1, read as the reverse complement.
ACCCAACTCCCACACCCCAGGACAGGCACACAAGAACAGGTCCCCATCCAAACCAAGATATTCATACAAAGAACCTTAACTAGGAGGTCATGTGCGACTCGCGCACAATGCTCCCAGAACATCCCCGACCTACCCCTCCTTAGGAACATATACAGCCAGTCGGGCCCCTGGCATTCTTGGTGGTCTCCCGCCATGCTGCTCTATCTCAAACTGGCCACTGAGCACAGCAAGTGCAACAGACATCATACCAGTTTTCCCGCGTACCCTCTGCATCCCCATCACCCAAACATCCCATCTGCTGTCTGTGGGGTGACGTCCGGTATTTCCACGTCCGAGAGACCTTGAGCGCTACCAGATCCACTGCCAGCCAGCCGTTCTCGTGGCGAGGCCATCCGAGGAGTGCACGCAGCCGCACCACAGCGACCCTCCAGCTAGTCCCATGCTGCCTGCGGTGTAAGAAAGAAGTGTATTTCCTCATCTGCCGTCACCCGAAGACGAGACGGAAATAGCATAGCGTAGGGGAGACGGAGCTGACGCAGCTTTTGTTTCACAGCCAGAAAGGATGACCTTTGGCACTGGACTTCCCTGGTGTATTCCGGGCATATCAGCACCTTGCTGTTCCCTATCTGCAGATTCTGTTGTTCTCGACCCCTCTGAAGTGTAATGTCTAGGTCGCGGTAGTGTAACAGTCTCACCACAATTGGTTGAGGTGGAGCTCCAAGTTTAGGCGGGCGAGCCGGAACCCTGTGTGCCGCTCCAGTGCATAAAATGGGAAGAGACCCTCTGGTGCTACCTCTGTTTTCAGCCATGTTTTTAAGTACCGGACCGCATCTGCCCCCTCCTCATGCTCTGGGATTCCCACTATGTGGAGATTGTTGCGCCGTGAGCGCCCTTCACTGTCCACCGCTCTTACCTCCAGCACTTTGACTCTATGCGTTACATCATTCAAAGATTGTCGCAGGGCAGCCATGGTATCCGGGATGTCCTTCATGTTGGTTTCGTGGGTCGCCACTCTCTTCTTGAGCTTCCGGTGGTCATCCTTCAGAAGGGTGAGATGCGAGACAATGGCGTCCATCCTCTTTTCTAGTGCCTCCCACAAAGCTACGATGGCCTGCATAATTTCTTCCAGTGTAGGATCCCCAGGCCGCCACAGTCTCCGTGTCCCAACTTCACCATCCTCGTTCTCTGTGTGTTGCTCCGACTCGTCCAGGCGCAGCACCTCAAATCCCTTTTTCTTTGACACTCTGCCCATTGTGGCAACTGCCCGCGGCCACGATCAGCGGCGCTGGGGGAGTCCAACGTCCCACTCCTCCTCAGCAAGGCATCATAGTTCCCCGGTATCTCTCCCCGGAAACCGCAGCCTCAGACACCACTTCGGACTTGCGCTGCATCAATCCGTCTGTCGCCAGTCCACATCTACCAGGCCTCTCTGTCCCTCACAGTTTTGTGCTGCACCACCTGTCACCGATGCAGGGCTCCTACGGCAAAACATTCGCTCCTGTGGGAACTCTCCGGGTCTGTTCCTTCCCCCACCACAGGCGCAATCAATAAAGACATGCGGGTCAGTGACCGTAGGCCAGCCACCTCCTGCCTGCTGTGCATTGACACCCTTCAGAGAAGGCCCGCGTTGTGGGGCCACCGGACACCAATCAGTAAATTGCGATGCAGTGCCTCTGATATGCAGCCTACAAGATCGTGGCCCAGCTCACCTCCTGTCCGATCCCACTGCAGTTCCACCACAAGCACATTAGGTCTGAGATGCACCACCACTTTCCCTCAGTTCACAGATGCCTTGTGCAATTGCCCTCTAGTGTCACCGTCCAAGTGATCCCCAGCCAGTCCCTCCAGACTTTTCTTCACTGCCACAGTCCACACGCCAGGTATTGTGCAAGGGAGTCCCCCCGTTTTCCCCCTCGGTCATCCAAGGCAAACAGTCTGTGGGGAATTCATGCACCTCGGGAGCAGCAATCTCCACAGCCGAACATGGCAGCCTTTTTATCCCTCGCCTCCGCAGACAGACTCAGGGGTTATGAGCATCTATTTCTGTAGGCACAGTGATGAGCACCACTAGTTTCCCCCAGATGTCCAGGAGGTAGCGAGGATGGCACGCCACTGGGGCGAGGCAGTAACCAAGAGCACACCCCACCTCACAACCTTGGAGAAGCCTGGGAGGCAAGGCGCAGGCTCGGGCCGCGAGCTCTGCTTCCCTCCCCAAACTCCAGGCCGCTCTACTGACCGCTCCGGTCCGCCTTGATCCACTGTTTGCCTGGCACTGAAGTCCAGTCCGTTTTCCAGGGCTCCGCAGGCACAAGCGTGTGTCACTCAACGTGTCTATCGGAACAAAAAACTCCGCCGAATCTCAAGGTAATGGCGCTGATTGTGTCTCGGGTACCGCCATTTTACAGTCAGGCAACCGCCGCCGGCCAGCCAAGGAATATCTGCCCACTTCCGCTGCTTCATATTGCCTGCTTACTGCAGGCGTCCAGGGAAGCCGCAACCTCCTCTCCGGTAGCTTCAATTAGGATCATAGACGCTCCCGGGGCATCCACTGCAGCAGCAGCCGTCCTCGCAGTCAGGCGTCTGTTCCGTCGCACATGGCCGCCATTTTGGGTCTCAGCTTAGCGGCCAGTAGCACGAAAGGAAAAAGTTTGTTCTTCTCTCTTATTGCCCACGTCGGTGCCCCGATCTCATCCCAAAGCGGGCACCGGCTATTCCGCCAGAAAATGCAGTGCCGGGGGCCCAGATTATGTGTCAGGATCAGTGTGTATGGAGGGCAGCTGCGGAGGTACAGCTCGTCATGAGCGTACGAGAGCCGTAATCTAGATACATTGCCTCCAGTGATTTCTACCAACTCATCCCATGAGCGTAGGCAATTATTGTTCAAGAGCTGCCCCCATTTAAGAATACCATAGTCAAAGGGGGTTTGGACAGCTTATCCTTAAGACCGGTTGGTGTACCTGGGCAGTTCCACACTGGAGCGTAAGTACTATAATATGATATTCCCAAAGCTCGTCTAATATGGTACCATGTTTTACAAGCATCTGCCAGGATCTTAAGTCTTATTTGTTTTTGATACTCAGGGTGGCAAAACATGTAGGGAAGAGAATCCCCTCCCAGGGGGAAGATCTTTGCCGAGGAGCTAAAGAGGAGTTATCTCAAAGCAATGCTCTAATATTTTTCAGGTTAAAGTTATAGTAGTATCGATAAAGGTCTGGTGATTCAATGCCCCCATGCTCTTTTTCCTGCATATTTTGCACCAGGCAACTCTCACGTCTTTTGCCCTCCTTATAAAACTAGTTAATTCCCCTTGAAACTTCTGGAACCATGTAGTTTTGAACTCCTGAGGGACTGCTTTAAAAAGCAAAGTGAATTCTGGCCGGATCAACATTTTCAGGAGGTTAGAAGTGCCTGTAAAGGATATTGGAAGAGCCTCCCATACTTTAAGCAGTTTTTTATCCTCTAAAGCTACTGTATCAAAGTTTACCTGGGCTAATTTCTCAAGATCTTGCACCACCTGAATTCCTAAATAGCTTTTTTTGCAGTTTGTCAAAGGATTCACAAGTTGGCTATTCTACTGCATATTTTCAGTTTTCTGTTGATTCACCGGGTATCCTGATACTTCCCCAACATTTTCTAAGAGTATTCCTGTTGGACTTGACCCTTTTGGCAGATTCACCCCAAAACTTTTTGCATTCTCCTAGCCTTTTTCTGTAACCTGGTGTTGGTGTTTTTAGGCCTCTGAGCACTTTAGCACTGTGGTACAGTGTAAAGTGTGTGCGCTCTCACTGTATGAGAGGTGTGGGTAGCTCCAGGAGCCAGGGGGAGTCTGCCAAGTAGTGAATAGAGAGATCTGCATGCAGATGGGACGGAAAAGTTGCACCTGGGACCTGAATAGGACTGTGCCTTCCCTCCACAATGCCGGCTCCATCCCCTGTGGTGCGTCTGATCCCTGAGCCCCCACTTGACAAAGGAGAGAGGAGCTGAGCAAAACAAAGTGCTCCAAAGCTCCCCTAAACCAGTTCTAACTGTTATCCCCTAAGCCCTGTGCTGTGACAAAAAGGAAAAGGCCATAAAAGTATAGGGGCTGTGGCTCCATGAGGTTGTTCTGTTTTTGGATCCTGAACCTGCGGGGCGTGCTGCTGCTGTGGCCCAGGGGTTCTGCCAGGAGGGCTTGCCTCTCTGGGCCCTGCATTGCCCTCTTATTCCTCCAAGGACTGATTTGTTTGTCTGCAGAGCCCCTTCCTATATGGGGCCTTACTGTTGATGGCCCTTGCACCCTGTGAGTGCCTCATTTTATATTTTCAGGAATGCCTTGGTGGCCCCGAGCAGTGCTCCTGTTTTGACTTGCAGCACCGGGCTGCGATCACTGCTGAGGGAATTCCAAAGTAGGGATTTCTCCATTCTGTCTGATGTATTGCGGGTGCCCACCCCACATTTGGCCTGCTTTGTGGGTGTCCACCCCGCCTATGCACCAAGAACCGTGGGTGCCACAACCCTCTTATGCCCTAAAAACCGCGAGTGCCCACCCCGCTCTTGTATATTTAATTTCGAGTGAGTCTACCCCTCATTGCGCCCAAAGCCACTGTTGCCCGAACCGCAACCGCCCGGAAGTCAGGCAAGTCTAGGCTGCTAGAGGACTTACTAATGTGAAAGGAGGCCTTCACAGATTCTGCAGTTCACACCAAAGTGGCACTGGTGGTTCGTCAGGGAGTCTGTTCCGCAGCACCCGTCAATTTAGGGCAGCAGACAGCGCTGTAAATAAGGACTAGAGGGCATGTCAGTATTGGCCAGGAGCTGCACATGGGTGTCCATGTAGGCTTATAAGTTAGACATATAACCCTCTGCAGTATAGATCTCTCAGCAGGAGGGCTGCTGAGCTTCACCACCTGCACATAACAAGGAGGGGACCACGATTATCCCTTGATTAGTGCACCATATAAGCCAGGGCTCTTCTTTGTTAGGCATCTTGGGTCTGAGCATGGCTGTCAGGCTCATGTCTTCCTAAACATACACTGATACACATTGTGAGAGAAATTTACTTTTAGTATGCCCCAAAAACCTTGGGACACACACACACATACTATTTGAAAAGATTTTGTACATATGCTATAGCATTGATATATGAATAACACACACCTCCCTTGATCCCTATCTAACCAACACTCCACACAAAATATCCCTGATTGGCAGAAAGCTGGTGCAGGGAGTATCATATAACACACCAAATATGCACCATCAAAGAAAAAGGAAAACAACATATGAACACATTAGCAGGGCTGATTGAACAAAGGCATGTATACCACACTCAGTTGTAATCAAACAAAGTAGCTTTATTTTCCCTTGGAAGCATCTTTCTCTTCATTGGGCTTCACCACCTTTCCACTCATAGATACCAGTTTGCTTGAACAAAAATTCCAAGTCAGTGGGAAGCCTTTTCAAATCAGACGAATCAGCATAAGATGAGGGTCCACGGTACGTAATTCGTTTTCTTTAACAACCTATTTTCAAATTGCTTGGCAAGACCCTATTCTACACCTATGAGAGCTCAGCCAATAGAAAGATATTGGTGCTCACAGGGACACCTCCCCTCTCTTCTCGTCCCCCACTCCAGACCAGAGGTTCTGCACAAGTTTGAAGAGGTACATGTTTCATTATTTGCGTTGCCTGTCTTGTACTCATTGGCCAGTAGTTTTTTACTAGCCAATCATTGCTGACATGCAACTTATGTATGTTCCCTTAATTTGCCTACCAACCAGAATGAGTTCTAGCTCTGGAAAGATTGGAAGAGAGGAGGAAGGCATGCTGTTGGACAGGAAAACAATAGTGAGTGGGCCATGAGATGAGTGTTATTGAAGTCTTCTAACTGAGCTACATGTGTGAGGGGTGTTTCCTTTACATTACCTCCAGACAACTTTAAGTTTACTCTCTCAATCTGCTTAATATTACAATTCTGCCTACCTTTGTGAGTTCATTCATTTACTGCATTTGGCTCTGTAGACTATGAATTTTTCATTAAAAAAACCAACACGCCCAAGTAATTTGTCATTTTAATTTAGTAGGAGCAGACCGATATCCGAATGTAGCACAGAGCTTAAGAAACAGTATGAATAGTAGGGCTTGCTAGCATTTTGCCTCGCTCTTTCAAATGGCTGCCTGCTTACTAATCTTATCATTTATCAACCAAGATCCTTTCTGCCCTTCCTTTCTACTCCACAAGGGGAGCAGTGCAGCAGTACAACTCAGACAGGTAGGCTATATTTGCAAATGAAACACCCATTGCAAGTGTAAGATCTGCATGTGTTCACCAACAGCAAGGGCTTCCACAGCTTGACAGTAATAAAATGCAGTAGGCAGGAAGGCGGCTGCTCCAGCCCCAGTTGGTGCAGAGTAGACTGCACTGCAAGTGTCAAGTAACATCATGGTCTCGCTCCAGATCTTTAAAAGCGGTGCCCCATGAATGAATGTAGCCTGACAGGCGTTGCTGCTTGTAATGAGCATTTGGGCAGGAGAGTAATGCTTAGAGCCCAGCCAGGCACATAACTTGCTTTAATAAGGTGCTGAGAGACACAGTGAGAAGACAGCTGTGTTGCGCAATGGGAGTGAGATTAGTAGATCATTGAGCTCAATTATGTCCTGCAGCGCTTTATTACTGGCAGGCAGCAAACTCCACTATGCAACAGAGCCTAGTTTTTTGCAGAACTCCTAATTATAAGCAGAGCATGGAGTGCGCAAAAATCTGAGAATTCTGCTGGTGGAGCAGATTATACCGCCCACCCCTACACAAGGTTTGCAAATTATTCTCGTTTTTCCTGTGCCCGCAATATAGGCTGTCATAAAATCTAGCATTCCTAATTCAAAAGCAGTTCATCCCCAGTGGAATAAATGGGCTACATACTTAACATCCGTTGATGTGGACTTTGTCTTTGACCCTTCTTTACAGACACAAGATTTCCACAGTATGAGCATGTGTATCCAGTTCCTTCTTCTCTTCTTCTAGTTGATGAATACATGGGTATGATTTACACAGATGGTTCAGCGCAACTTGCCATAGGTTCTAGACAACAATACTCTGCAGCATGCACAGTTGTTTTAGGCGCTGTTTCAGATGGCATTTTTCATCTGACTTACACACACTCAGTCTCTAGGGGACTGTACTGTGCAGTTTGCTGAAGTGAAAGCATTGCTTCTTACACTTGAACATACAAATCCCGATTTTCCCACACTCACAGTGTGTGATTCATATTACTGTGTATAATCATTTAATGATCATTTGCATTTTTGGCAATAAAATGTCTTTAAGGATTCCAAAGTTAGCACAATCAAGCATACAATGATTTGGGTTATGGTGACATTTTAAAGATAAATTGCCACATGTACATGCAATTCATAGATTGGATCTTCAACGTGTGGGAGCACAAGCAGTAGGGATTTCTATGGCTGATGAGGCAGTCAAATCTGCAGTAGCAACATGTAAAATAGTGACAGTTACGCATTCCAAAACACGTGTTGATAATGACATCTTGTCTGACATATATGCTTTTCATTCCGGCACCACTTTCCCTACAGGCTTTCCTATAGAATACTCTTATCTTTAAAATGAACAAAATGTTCCTTTTGTGTCGATTCCTGGGGTTGGTGATCACTGTTTCCCCAACCTTGACCACGGACAGTGTTTGATAGTTGCCTTGAATGAAGGAGTCACTTCAGCACATGCAGGAGTGGCTGCCACTATCTCAATAACGTTATTGGTGGCAAGGTTTATACCAGCCAACCAGAAAATATGTGTTAGGTTGTCAAATCTGTCAACAAATTAAAGGTTCTAGTGTATCTCGTCCACCACAGACACATTTGTTTATTTCCAATCAGCCATTTGGCTGTGTTTACTCACATCATTGCAGTTCTTTAATTTCTGATACTGCTTTTACATTTATTTTGGTTGCAGTTGATTCTTGTTCCAGGCTCCTCTGGGTTTGGCTACAGTGCTTGGCGAATGCTTGAACTGTTATTAAAGACTTGCAAGTCTTTGTCAGGACTTATGCATATTCGACTTTGTCCAAGGTCCGGCTTTTGCCTCAAAGATGTACCATGATTCGATGAAGTCCATGGGTGTGCAAGGGCATTTTTGCTTCTCCGTATAGGCCTTAGGACAATGCAGTTTTGGAGAGGATGAACCGTGACTTAAAGCAGACCTTAACGGCTAGAGTATTAGTTACAGAGCGTGGTTGGTTGAATCATCTCTATCGTGTACAATGAGCATCAAATAATCTCCTTTAAAAGTCTCCTGGTGTGCGGACCCCATACGAAATGCTCTTTGGCATCAAGATGTATGTTCCAGACCTTGATGGCCCAGACGTTGTGGCGGCAGCTGCAATCTTTGACGTAGATAACCATTGTACTGTCTTACAAGATATATAAAAGTGCTGTGATGCCCCATTGTGCAAATATTTGCCTCTCTCTTTAAGAACAGACACTCAAATTCCAGTATCCGGTTGGCTTCCGAAAGTTGGAGACCTTGTCCGTGAAAAGGTGGCCCTCATGGCACCCACCCATGGGGGAAGCGCTGGCACTCCCCCATGGGCAACTAATCTAGCCCCCAAAAACAGGGATGGCAGCAGAAGAGTTTCTGCTGCCACCCCTGACCCCCCCTATGGCCTCAGTGCGCACAGCGCACGCTGACGTCATCAGGAAGTCCCAGAAGCTCTGGAAGCCATTTGCTTCCAGGCGTCTGACTGAACAAGGTAGGTTACCTTGTTCCTGGAGGAGTTTGTTCCATGCATCAAGGCATCGGGGGAGAGGAAAGAGTTTTGCCTCTCCCCTGATATCTCTTTGCAGGGCATTTCTGCTTCACAATTGCACACAGCGTCGTGATCGAGCAGCAGAAATGCCCCCACTAGGCACCAAGGATTAATTTTGTTTAAATGGAAGCGACCCCTTGGACAGGGGTCGCTTCCAAAGGGGAGCAAATTGTTTGGATGATTTTTTGATCGGCCTGTGTTTTTGGCCTTTCTGCCCCAAAGGGGAGGGGACAGAAAACCCCACTAGCTACCAGGGATTTATCCAGGCATTTATTAATTTAAATGGAAGTGACCCTTGGGCAAGGTCACTTCCAAAGGGGCATACAATGTGTGCATGTTTTTTCTTCCCTCTCTGGGGGCAGATCAGCACGTTTTTTTGGCCTTTCTGCCCCCAGAAAACCTCACTAGGCACCAGGGATGGTATTTATTTTGAAATGGAAGCATTCCAAAGGGGCATAAAATGTAAGCATGTTTTTTCTTTCCCCTCTGGGAGCAGAATGGCCTATTTTTTGGCCTTTCTGCCCCCAGGGGGAGCAGAAAACCCCACTAGTTACCAGGGATTAATTCATTTAAATGGAAGTGCCCCCTTAGGCAAGGGTGGCTTCACAAGGGGGTCAAAATTTGTGCATGTTTTTTCTTGGCCTTTCTGCCCCCGGGGGGGGGGGGGGGCAAAAAACGCCACCAGGCACCAGATATGTTTTTTTTTAAATGGAAGTGTGCCCTTTAGCAAGGGTTGCTTCCAAAGGGGCTCAAATGTCTGCCATGTTTTTTCTGCCCCCGGGGGCAAATCGGCCCATTTGTTTGTCCTTTCTGCCCCCGACCCACTAGGTACCAGGGACAGTGCTGTGTAGTTTGTGGAAGCGCCCCCTTTGGCAAGGTTCCCTTCCAAAGGGGGTCATAATTTGTGGATGTTTTTTCTGCCCTCCCCTGGCCCCCTCTGGGGGAAGATCAGCCCTTTTTTGGCATTTCAGACCCCGATGGTGGAGGGGGCAGAAAACCCTACTAGACACCAGGTATTTTCTTTTTATATGTAATGGAAGCGACCCTTGGCCAAGGGTCGCTTCCAAGGGGGTTCAATTATGTTTATGTAATTTGGGGGCGCACAAGCGGATTGGCCTCCGTGGGGTGAGGCTCCCGCAGACCGGTCATACAATCCTTCATATATCCTGCTCTTCGCCTGCATATTAAGTAATAGATTGCGGGGTGTGAATCCTATTGCCTTCGGAGCTGCAGCGGTGCAGTTACTGGGGCCGCTGGAGGTGCCGGTGCGAACTGGTGAGCGAGTGAAGTGACGGGCGGGATTTCCTCTCGCTGTCCCTGGAGCTGCTGGGCGATTTACTCAGTTACGGGAGGTCCCGGCTCTCCACAAGGTGACCAGGCCAGCGCGAGAGGGAGAAAGACGGATCAGCGGAGGTTGCCGGCTCTGAGAAGGAATATTGCCGCTACGCACTGTGCGGCGAGTATCTGGCAGGCGCATCGGGGGTACGGACATTGAGTGGCTGCCCCCGAGGGTCTCGCAACTCTGGGTCACCCTTCCCTGCATGTACTGTGTGGCCATTTTGGTGGTGCTTACTGCGGACCCAGACTAAGCCGGTGCCCGCATCTGTGCTGCTAGAGGTGCCTCTCACCATTTCCCATGACATGAGCTGTGAGTGCAAATCCTGTTTGGTGATGGCGGTTCTGGTGTGATTGCTTGGCAGCCGCAGCGGTGGAATAAGCAGCAGAGGTAGACAAGATGAGGTGGCGCCGCCATTTTCCACCTTCAATGGTGGCGCCTGCAAGTGAGAGACACCGTACTACTCCAATGGTGCATCAGCTGCTGTGAGACGCGAGGAGAGAGCACGGTACCCGATTGTGTGACGGAGCCTGAGACCTTACAATCGGTGCAGCTGCCAGGGGAATAGGGAAGGATGGTGAGCATTGATGAGGGTGCTCTGCCCCAGTGGAGAGTGATACGGAGGCTGGCGCTGGGAGCAGATCCTCGCACAGACAGGCGACTGCATTGTTCGTCCCCCGGGGTGTGTCAGACTAAGTGCTGGAGGAAGCTGTGGATGGTACAGGCAGGCTGGGGGTATAATTGTACTGTCTGTTGGAGGTCCTCCCATGTGACTTTTGAGTGTGGTCACTGGTGAAGGAGAAGCACTCATGCGTGACTTATGACTGGTAATTGAAACAGTGTGATGAGTTGCCTGCTACCTGAGGTGCAGAATTGAGCACTAGCGAGTGGGGTGCCAGGAAGTGCTTATCCTAATTTGACATATCGGATTGCTTCTACACTTGACAATTATCAGGAGGTGTGCAGCGCAAAGCTTTGTGCCCCTGAACATCTCTGCTATAGGCGCTGCTGGCTAGCGGTGGGTGACTTTCTGGGCACATCTGAACGTTGGTGGCTTGGTGGTGGGATAGTGACATACGTCTCATTCAAGAAATAGCAGGGTCGAGTTGTACGGGGATCATTGTTGGGCCCGGAGTCAAGATGGGGAGGCTAGATACTCGTCAGTCGAAGCTTACGTTTGAGACTAAAAAGTCTAATAAACAGCAGAATGCAGAAGAGGATGCTGGAGTGGAGGCTCCTCGACAGGATCATCTACAAACATTGAGTGAAGATCTTAAGTCGCTTCTCACTGAAGTTCGGCAAGCCTTTTCGACCATGGCGGATAAAATTGATACGGTCTCTACGCGAATGGATGCCATAGTGCGCACAATAGAGGGGCATGAGACGCGCATTAAGGAAGCGCAACAACGTATTTCAGACGTAGAGCACACCACTGCCCAGCTGAAAAAGGCGACGACGCAAATGGACAGACTGCTCAAGATAATAGCAGCAATAAATGAGGACATAGCGGCACAAAGTCGTAGAAATAACATCCGCGTACCTGGGATTCCAGAAAGTACAAACACGGGGCGGATGGAGGAGCATATTGAGAACTTGCTCAAGGCTGTGGTGGGTACTGATCTGCTGTCTCCTCAATTTGTAGTGGAAAGAGCACATTGCTCGCTGGGATCAAGACCTCCCCCTGGTAGCCCTCCAAGGCCTATCATTGCTCCCCTATTACATTATAGGGACAGAGACATTGCTTTGCGAATTGCTCAGGAGAAAAAGCAATTGTCATATGATGGCATATCTTTCACCATGTATCCGGATTTCACCATTCATGTGCAAGAGGAACGCCGCAAATTTTTAGGAATGAAACAAAAACTCAGGCAAGCTCAAATAGATTACGCTCTACTATACCCTGCTCGCCTTCGCGTTACTCATCAGGGGACACAACAATTCTTTACTAATCCACAACAAGTAGAGGATTACTTGAAACAACTTAAGAAGCAGAAAAGATCGCAGCAGAAACTGGAGGGCTCCCCTAGATCTCAATCCCTGGAGGCAGAGTGAGGCTCTCGGCACATGGCTATGTTGCACTGTATAGTGATACCTTATGCTTTGCTGTTATGGCTAGTAGCCTGAACGATAATAGAATCATGGGATGAGACACTTTGCATGCCCGCTACAAGGCCATTGGTTTGTAGATATTTTAGAGGGCGCGAGAGAATGTTGAACTACCGGTCGCCCTTAAGTTGGACCTGGAAGGCCACGGTTGAGCGACTTGGCTTTTGGGCTGACAAGAGGTTTAAGTGGGCTATCTTGGCGCACGTCCCACCAGGGAGAACCCCAATTTTGTTGCTACTTTATTGATGTTTCTCATTAATTTTCCCTTAAGTTTATTGGGGGATGGATTAGGCCCAGTTGGTCAATCTGAGAAGATGTGGGTCATTTGGGAGGGGGGTGGGTTGTACATTACTGGCATGATTGGGATGCTTCAGTGGGAGGGGGGCAGGATGGGAGGGGCAGCTCGTTGTCACATTGATACAAGTATGCAGGTCTCTGTAACAACCTATGCCTTGCTATATGTACGAATGATGGATTGTCCACATGCACTGCAGGTTGGTTCAGGAGATGAAACCCTTGTTTGATGACACAGGAGGGCAGCGATATTCTTAGGGTGATCTCATGGAATGTGCAGGCGTTGGGGATAAGAGAAAATAGAGAAAGGTATTGGCCTATCTTGACAGGCAGCAGATTCAAATAGCACTCCTACAGGAAACCCACATCGCGCCGCAGGCCGCACATTTATTTGCTAGCCGATGGGCGAGTTGCCAGGGAAGGTGCTAGCTGCACTACCTAAGGGCCCTCGTTTCAATACACATGTGCTGGAAATACAGGAACCAGGAAAGGTGACGCATGGGGACTCACTACACATACTGGAGGCATTTATCAAGCATTATACAGCACTGTACACTTCTCAGAGGCGGGAGGCCATTGATCTGGAGGACTTCATGGGGGATGTCGCGCTTGGGTGGCTTGGGGATACCCAGAAGTTCCCCAGCATCCCATTTGTGATTGACGAAATTAGGGAGGCTATTATGCAGCTTCAGAATGGGAAGGCACAGGGTTCAGACGGCCTTCCGGCTGAATTTTACATGGCCTATATGGATATTATGGCAATAGTCTTGAAGGAGGTTTATGAAGAGTCCCTAGAGGTCGGAATTCTCCCTGCTTCGATGACAGAGGCGATAGTTACATTGTTACAAAAACCGGGGAAACCACTAGAGTCCTGTGACTCCTATAGGCCACTGTCCCTGATGAACTGTGATACTAAAATATTGGCAAAGTGTTGGCTAATAGGTTGTCCCTCTTATTAGATAAGCTGTTACTGCCTGACCAGTCGGGATTTGTGCCCGGTAGGGCCACCTCCCATAATCTTAGGACTTTATTTTCGTTGGTCCAGAATGTAGCGCCAGATTTCCCACTCGCCACAGTATTTTTAGATGCTACTAAAGCATTTGACTCAGTGGAGTGGGATTACTTATTTGGAGTGCTACGGAGGATGGGTTTTCCTGAGATGTACCTGTGCTGGATTGCGCTACTGTATCATCGTCTGCGGCTCAGGTCCTGATCAATGGCCATTTATCACAACCCCTTACTATATGCAGAGACACTCGTCAGGGGTGCCCGTTATCTCCGCTCTTTTTTGCCCTAGTGGTAGAGCCCTTGGCTTGTAGGTTGCCCCAGTCTGTGAGTGTCTGTTTACACTGAGTGTATCTAAGGTTATATTAGAGTCTGAAGAGGTTCATCGTATTATCACATGAATGATGTCATCAGTGATGTGATCAGTAATGTCAAATGAGATGTCATCAGTGATGTCATCAGTGATGTCATTTGAGATGTCATCAGTGATGTCATCAGTGATGTCATTTGAGATGTCATCAGTGATGTCATTTGAGATGTCATCAGTGATGTCATCAGTGATGTCATTTGAGATGTCATCAGTGATGTCACTGACCATGTCATGAATGATGTAATATGTGACATGATCAGCAGTGGATTGCGGGTGCGCGATATATAGTTAGTACAACTAACTATATATGGAATTTCAATGGTTTTGTGTGAGTAAAAAAAGGTTTTTTAAATGCTAATTCCTAACTATATATGGTCTATAACCTATGGTTTTTTCAGTGAATTTTCAAGGTTTTGTAAATGCTAATTCCTAACTATATATGGTCTATAACCTATGGTTTTTTCAGTGAATTTCATTGGTTTTTTAAAAGCTAATATCTATAGCTGTAAAATGTATTCTTCTTTAAATCAAAAAATATATTTTATATGTTTATTAATAATTTTTTTTATTATTATTTTTTTTTGTTCGCTCCCGGTTCGCGAACCGGGAAGCTTCCCGTTAGCTCAATTTGGTGCCGCGACCCGGTCCGCGAACCGGTAAACGTTCCGTTTGCGCAACTGCCGCGTTAGAAATCAACATCGTGACGCGTCGCGGAAGCGCGACGTATCACGTTGTCGCGTAATGCGTCTTATGACGCGCCGCGTTAGCGCACCCGGAAGTGCTCCGGTATGCGAACTGAGACGCGAAGCGCAGCTCCCTGGAAGCGATCCGGGGCGCGTCGCAATAGCGCGACGTATCACGTTGTCGCGTAATGCGTCTTATGACGCGCCGCGTTAGCGCACCCGGAAGTGCTCCGGAGCGCGAACCGAGGCGCGAAGCGCAGCTCCCCGGAAGCGATCCGGGGCGCGTTCCGCAGCGCGTAACATAAGCGTAACAGGTCATGTGACTTGTTAATACAACTTTTCATTGGTTCATTTCACTTTTGGTTTCCTAATGATGTAAGGCTAGGTCAGGTGACCTAAAAATAACACTTTTCATTGGTTTAGAACTATTTTTTTCCCAAATGATGAAAGCCCCCACCTTTTTTCTCACTCTGACTTTCAACTTTGTGAAAGGAAGACCTATTTTGCTCAGTGGAAAATGGCTTCACTAGTAGCTGCAGCTGGTGCACCCCCACCACCACCACCACCTCCTCATAGGAAGAGAGGACCACCTCCACAGTTCCTTCCCAACACAGAGGAGGAAGAGGATCAAGAAGAGGAAGAGGAAATACAGGCAACACAGTTTTTACAAGAGGAGCCCGGGGTATCTCATCATAAAAATAGTTTCATTTGGCAGTTTTTTTCTTTTCCTGAAGGACAGAAAAAAGTTAATGCTCGGTATGTGACGTGCCTCATATGCAAAGTGGACTTATCTAGAGGCACAGATAAGAAGCATAGTTACGGCAACTATACTATGCACCGTCACATGCTGAGGTGGCATCCACTAAATTACAGCCGGGCAGAGATGCATGACCTCCAGGACAACCCACCAACTCCTGTGGCCAGGACATCGGCACAGGTATCTCTGTCGGGGCCAGAGGCACGGGAAACAGTGCCAAACATTCAGGATAACTTTGTCCACGTGAAGATTGTCTGTTTATATTGCGGTACCTTACTCTCATGTGCCAATATGAGCATTAACTTAATAAACAGAGCATTTGAAAACCACAAGTGCTCTAAACGCTCCTGTTGAGCCCTTTCTAATGCCTGTTTTTTGTTGTTCCCCCCCAAAAAAACAAAAAAAACATAAAATTGTTCAAAAAATACAAAAAAAACAAAAAATGTTCAGAAAAAAAAAATATATATATAAAACAACAAAAACATTAAAAAAAATGTTCTTTTCAGAACTACCTCCCCTTTATAAAAAAATTGCTAGAATGTTTAGCACTCTGGCAAGCTCTATTTCTTTTGGTTCGCTTCCCGGTTCGCTCGCCGGTACGCGATCCGGGAGCGAACCAAAAAAAAATTACAAAAAAAAAGAAGAGTAAGTATAAGGGAAGTAAACAGAGAGTAATGTTAAAAGAAAGACAGCTATAGGGACTAAACCAGAGATACTGTTTAATAGATTTATTTACCGAAGAAAAGATGGAAGAGGATATAATTGTGAAAAACAAAATAGATAAGGAAATGAAAGAAAAAAAGGAGAGTAGAAGAATAACACAGAAGAGTTTCTTAGAGAATGTGAGTGAATGTTCAAAATAAGATTAAAACATGTGGAATAACAGAGAGAAAAAACAGAAAGCAGAAAAGAAGAAGTAACAGAAAAAGAATAATTGAAATGTAAATAACATAGGCCCATATTATCAACATAGGCAATAAAAGTTTTGCAGCTTTTATCTGCAGAAATGTGTCGCTAAAGCCGCTTTTGCGGCAGAAAACTGCAGCTAAAACCGCTTTTGCAGCAGTTTTCTGCCGATAAAAACAGCAATAATTTTATTGGCTCTGTTCATAATATGCCTCTTAGTGTGCTTCAACTACACAGAGAAAGCATAATGAACAAGTAGTGAAAGAGTGATCAGTCAAAGACACTAAGAGTAATAGAGACGGAGTGAGTGAACAAGAGTGAGGAACTATGAGAAGAGAGGGACTGAGAAAAGGAGTGAAATGGAAGGAGTAGAGTAAGTAAGTAATAGAGAAAGGGATGAGGGAAGTAGCAAAGGCAGGAAAGTGAGGGTTAAAGAAATGAAGCAGTGGAACTAATAGTAGTTAAATGTGATAGAAATGTAATGAAAAGAGTACAAAACATTTACCTTATAATTGTCGTTAACTTAGTCACTTGTTATTTTTATACTTTCAATCTGTGAAAGAGAGAACAAACATTTGAAAAATATTAAAACATGTATTTAAAAATTAGAAAAGACAAGGGAAAAGATTGAAGGACAAACAGTTTTTCAACAACTTTGACACTTACAGAAGTTTCTGCTTCTCCAGGCCCCCTACACAGTCCTAAAAATATACATTTTAAACTAACAGTATCTTGATGCAGATGAAGTGAGGCCTATCTTGGAACATGGTGCATCTTTTGCACTGCTGTTGTCTCACAAAAGTGACGCAATGGCAGCGCAAAAGAGGTGCACAATCATCATAAAACTGTTCCTAACATTTTAAATGATTGTTTCAGGATGGCAATAAGGTGTGTCCTATCCAGACGTTTGTTTCAGGTGAGGCCTACTCAGGATTGCAGATCAAATTTAGCCTTGTTGAAGAGTACAGAGGAGATAATACATGTGCAGGCCAACCAATAAAGTTCAGACTTCCTCTGTTTCCCTGGACAGGCCTAAACTTCATCTGCACAATTTGATTCGTAATGTTACGAAACACAGGTAATGTATTTGAAAAATGTGCAATTTCTTTTGCTCATTTCACAATCACATCACTTGTGTTTCCTTTGGTTAGGTATCTCATTGTGCAGATGTAGTCCAGCATATGAAAGAGTACGCACTGCATGCAACAACTTTGACACTTACTGAAGCCTCAGCTTCTCCATACCCCCTACACAGTCCTAATTATATACATTTTAAACTGACGGTATCTTGCTGGAAAAGAACTGAGGCCTATCTTGCAACATGGTGCATCTTTTACACAAAAGTGACGGAACAGCGGCGTAAAAGAGGCACACAGCCTTCATAAAACTGCCCTTAACATTTTAAATGATTGTTTCTAGATGCTGATAAGGTGTAACCTATCCACAGATTTGTTTCAGGTAAGTCCTACTCAGGGTTGCAGATGAAATTTAGGCTTGTTGAAGAGTATAGAGGAGATAATACATGTGCAGGCCTACTAACGAAGTGAGTCATGCCCACTGCACTCTTGAACAAATGTCAGACCTCCTCTGTCTCCTGGAACAGGCCTAAACCTCATCTACACAATGTGATGTGTAATGTTAGGAAACACAGGTAATATAATTGAAAAACGTGCAATTTTTTTTGCTCATTCCACAATCACATCACCTGTGTTTCCTTAGCTTAGGTATCTCATTGTGGAAATGTAGTCATTCATATGAAAGACTATGTAGAATCTGAGCACTGTATGCAACAACTTTGACACTTACAGAAGCCTCAGCTTCTCCATGTCTACTACACATTTCTAAATGTAGATCATAAGTACAAAAAGTACAGAATTAATTATACATGTTAAATGGTTTATTTTTGCTGTTCTCAGAATTTATCAAATTTCACTAAAAACAGTGACTTGAAGGTATTCATCATATAACAGCGGGGAAAAAAACCACAATCAAAATGATTGTGTTTAAAAAACCCATATAACATAACCAACCAGAAATCAGAACTCCTCAAAAGTAACTTACTTTCCATGACGTCGAAGGATGTCCTATGAACAGCTTACACTCGGTTGTGCTGTTTTTATTTTCAGCCCGCCACTTTCTGAAAGAAAACCTCCATCGTTTTGAAAAATATGTTACATACAATAAATGACTTCTCGCTCTCTACCACATGTTTCCACAATGCCAAATCATGTAAGAGCCATTTATAACTCTTGGAATTCTTGTAAGCAAATCCCGTCATTTTGTATTTCCGCAACTTTCAGAAAGAAAACGTTCAAGATCACTTTCACAATCCTGGACTAGTAATATCTTACCCTTCTTGCTCACTCATGTTCTACATTTCCTATGACACTGATACTGCTTACTATGAAGCAGACTTACACTACCTCTATGACTACTACAATTATTTAATTGTCTACATCACTTTTAATCACAAAGCAATATAAAACAGTAGATAAAATTATATCAACCCCTAGAATCATTATACGCCAGTTACCTACCCTAAATTCTCTTTTCTGAAAACAGAAAGTAAGAATATTTTTAAATAAAAAGGCAACATTGTATCATAGTCAAATGGGAATAATTTCCGAAACAGCAATTTTTTTTACATTTTAAGCTGTGTAATAAGCTGATCTATCAAATGACCATCATGCCATATAATAGCTGCAGTTACAAATGTTCTTCCTAAAATCAACGACTGTGTAGCCACAACATTTGTAATTAAAGTTGAAGACTTACTTTCATCAGGTTTATATAGTTGGATTTTCAAAATGACATTATAATCAAAAGTTTGGACCAATAATCTAGACAGCATTGCAGACTTACATTCCCTCTACTCCATGTTTTGATTGGCTGCTTGAATTAGCTTATAAAAAGAAACAGTTTTTCTGAACTCATACAAAGTGCAGTTATTTTTCCATGACGTCAAGTGTTATGGTAAGAACACCGTTTGCTTTGGGAAATACTCTGTTGTCCTTCAACTAATCTCCGCCCACCACTTTCTGTAAGAATATCTTCTTTTTTTCCAGGAACTATTTAAAACTCAAAAATAACTTTTGACTCTGTACTACACTTATCCTCAAGGCCAAATTGTGTAGGAGCCATTAGAACCTCTTGAAATTCCTCAGAGCAAATCCTGAGATTCCTTCCCTAAAATTTTGGTTTTAAAAACACCAGGTAAGAATTTTTAAGGTCAAAAGGCAATTTTTTTTTTAAAGTTAAAACAGAATCATTGCAGAATGACCAGACATTTCAAGACTTTAAATAAGCTGTGTAATGTCCTGATGTTATTGAAGGACCGTCATGATATATAATTGCTGCAGTTACAAAAGTCCTTCCTGATATTGACAACTGTGAAGCCACAAAATTTTTAATTAAAGTTGTCAATTTTGTTCCATCAGGCCTACATCGTTGGAACATTAAAATGACATACTGGCCATATGTTCGTATAAATAATGTTGACAACATTGCAGACTTACATTGGCTACACTCCATGTTGTGATCAGCTGCTTTTACTAGCTTATTAAAGGACACTGATTTACTCTCTGGCAAAGTTAAACATATAAATCTTTCTGAGTCTACACTAGTAGTACTTGATACCCTACAGTTCTCGCAGTCATGCTGCCATTGATAAGAAAGCCCAAACAGGTAATCTACATCTACACCTTCAGCATGCAATACATCAAGCATATACATTAAAAACTCCTGACAATCTTGCTGAATATTTTGAGAGAATTGTGTTTGACCTGAACATCTGTCTAACAGATTTCGAATTTCAGACACACTTTCTATTTTTGTTCTATCAGTGCTACATTTCTCTAACACAGAATTTAACAAACTGCAAAATCTTTGATCAGAATTGACCACAATCTCTTCTTTTACATTTTCTAGAGAAAACAAAACATTAACCACTACATTAGCATAGCAGTTGACACCAGAACTGTTTTCAAATTGAAAACCAACAACATCTTCAACAGAATCCTTTTTCTTTCTGCTTATAATTTCAGGTTCATCGACTTTTCGTCTTTTTGCTACAACCTCCCTACTATTGGTCACATTTCTTCGTTTCCGGCCTACCACACGTTTCTCAAACAAAGGATATTGAGGCAAATGTGGCGCATACTCTCTTCTTAACCTATTGTATTCCTTAACACAATCTAGATCCGCACAAATGTTTGTGACATCACACTCAATCAAGTACAATCCCAATAAAGTTCTAACTCGTGACAATGCCACATATGCCATACCCTCCTTGAACACAGAACTGCCAATATTCACCAATGCACTGTCTACACTTAAACCTTGCGATTTATGGATTGTCACTGCATATGCCAAGCAAACAGGAAACTGCTTACGGCGAACATATAAGTCTTTTACAAGCAAAAATCTAGCAGAACAACGACCAATTAGCTGTACTTCCTCAATGCCATCAAATTTAATTTTTAAAAATTCAATTCCATCTCTATTTCTGTATTTCACAAAATCAACAACATTACCCATTGATCCATTTACCAGACCTCTTTCAACATGTAAATTCCTTCTTAAAATTATACGGCAATTTAAGCACACATTCAGAGTCTTTTCAAAACCCGCTGTTTTAGATATAGTCTTCTCTAATTAATCCAATTTTGTTCTCAAATTCTCAGACAAAATAATTGTTGATCCCATATGCTCTACTCTGTCAATAGCTTCCAGTTTCACAATCTCTTGGTTTTCTAAATGCAACATTTTGTTGTTGAAGATGGCACATTCTGCAAGAGTTGGCATCAAACATATTCCAGATTTCTTCTCAGTAATTTTCTGAAAAATATTCTCAGGCACAACGTCTTGTTCTGGATATAAATTTGACAGTAATCGTGCATGTAAAGCTTCTTTCCCATGCTCGGTCACTTTTCCAATTCTAACATCTTGTAGAATATTCTTGTAAACTTCATCCTTCGCCTGACGCATATTTTCATGCAGTTCAGCATAATTGAAGTTTAACCATATATTGACGTTGCCAATGCTCCCTAGGCACTTCCTGGTATCTTCATGCGTGAGCATTTTGAACACAGGTTGTCATTTCACTGGTGTCAGCTGCAGAAGATCTCTGAAAACAATGATGTGTTTGCCACCAAATAACACATCATACTCTGTTTTAAGAACTTCTTGCATTCTCAAATGCACAAAGGCAAGCATGACATTAGAAACCATGCTTACTTCGTCAATGATAAGAAGTTTCATTTTCCTCAAGACTCTTGAAACTTCACAACAAGCATCTCCAGATAACTTGTGGTATTGTAATTTGTTATCATGCTCCACTGGCAGCATCAATAGACGATGCAAAGTAATACCTTTAATGTTATGTGCTGCCAGTCCAGTTGGAGCGGTGACAACACAAGACAGCGATGACTCAGTCCTTTCCTGCAAATAACATGAAATTGCTTTAATGAGGAAACTTTTTCCAGTTCCCGCTTCTCCACTCACGTACAGTCGGACAGGCTTCAACGACGTACATGAGCACTCTTTCTTCTCATGACTTAATCCATGATCAATTTGCTTGGTAACTTCGTCATATATTTTCCTCTGCTCAACGTTGAGTTGTCTTTCCAAGTCTTCTAAGTTAACCACATCCTCCTGAGCATGTGCCATGGCTCTTTCCACGGTAACCGCAAACACAACAATGATGGACAGAATGTGGATCAATGTCACACATTCACCCCAGTCCAAAGATCTGGGCCCAAATCCATCGTTTTTCCACTCCACACCACCCTGGGTTAGACAATGGCGATATGCAAATCAGCGCTGACCCTGTGCCCCATGGGAACAGTCCAGTCCGAACTGCAAAAGCCATGTCCTTCCCAGAACGGAAACAAGCATCCGAGGACCGGCCCGGTTTCGAGGTAACACCTCTCTTCAGCCCGGCTAGCTTGATTCCAGTGGTGTGGAGTGCCTGGGACTCACGTCTGAGCATCCCCAGTACACCCAGAGCGGTAACCGCAAACACAACAATGATGGACAGAATGTGGATCAATGTCACACATTCACCCCAGTCCAAAGATCTGGGCCCAAATCCATCGTTTTTCCACTCCACACCACCCTGGGTTAGACAATGGCGATATGCAAATCAGCGCTGACCCTGTGCCCCATGGGAACAGTGCAGTCCGAACTACAAAAGCCATGTCCTTCCCAAAACGGAAACAAGCATCCGAGGACCGGCCCGGTTTCGAGGTAACACCTCTCTTCAGCCCGGCTAGCTTGATTCCAGTGGTGTGGAGTGCCTGGGACTCACGTCTGAGCATCCCCAGTACACCCAGAGCGCTAACCGCAAACACAACAATGATGGACAGAATGTGGATCAATGTCACACATTCACCCCAGTCCAAAGATCTGGGCCCAAATCCATCGTTTTTCCACTCCACACCACCCTGGGTTAGACAATGGCGATATGCAAATCAGCGCTGACCCTGTGCCCCATGGGAACAGTCCAGTCCGAACTACAAAAGCCATGTCCTTCCCAGAACGGAAACAAGCATCCGAGGACCGGCCCGGTTTCGAGGTAACACCTCTCTTCAGCCCGGCTAGCTTGATTCCAGTGGTGTGGAGTGCCTGGGACTCACGTCTGAGGATCCCCAGTACACCCAGAGCGGTAACCGCAAACACAACAATGATGGACAGAATGTGGATCAATGTCACACATTCACCCCAGTCCAAAGATCTGGGCCCAAATCCATCGTTTTTCCACTCCACACCACCCTGGGTTAGACAATGGCGATATGCAAATCAGCGCTGACCCTGTGCCCCATGGGAACAGTCCAGTCCGAACTACAAAAGCCATGTCCTTCCCAGAACGGAAACAAGCATCCGAGGACCGGCCCGGTTTCGAGGTAACACCTCTCTTCAGCCCGGCTAGCTTGATTCCAGTGGTGTGGAGTGCCTGGGACTCACGTCTGAGCATCCCCAGTACACCCAGAGCGGTAACCGCAAACACAACAATGATGGACAGAATGTGGATCAATGTCACACATTCACCCCAGTCCAAAGATCTGGGCCCAAATCCATCGTTTTTCCACTCCACACCACCCTGGGTTAGACAATGGCGATATGCAAATCAGCGCTGACCCTGTGCCCCATGGGAACAGTCCAGTCCGAACTACAAAAGCCATGTCCTTCCCAGAACGGAAACAAGCATCCGAGGACCGGCCCGGTTTTGAGGTAACACCTCTCTTCAGCCCGGCTAGCTTGATTCCAGTGGTGTGGAGTGCCTGGGACTCACGTCTGAGCATCCCCAGTACACCCAGAGCGCTAACCGCAAACACAACAATGATGGACAGAATGTGGATCAATGTCACACATTCACCCCAGTCCAAAGATCTGGGCCCCAATCCATCGTTTTTCCACTCCACACCACCCTGGGTTAGACAATGGCGATATGCAAATCAGCGCTGACCCTGTGCCCCATGGGAACAGTCCAGTCCGAACTACAAAAGCCATGTCCTTCCCAGAACGGAAACAAGCATCTGAGGACCGGCCCGGTTTCGAGGTAACACCTCTCTTCAGCCCGGCTAGCTTGATTCCAGTGGTGTGGAGTGCCTGGGACTCACGTCTGAGGATCCCCAGTACACCCAGAGCGGTAACCGCAAACACAACAATGATGGACAGAATGTGGATCAATGTCACACATTCACCCCAGTCCAAAGATCTGGGCCCAAATCCATCGTTTTTCCACTCCACACCACCCTGGGTTAGACAATGGCGATATGCAAATCAGCGCTGACCCTGTGCCCCATGGGAACAGTCCAGTCCGAACTACAAAAGCCATGTCCTTCCCAGAACGGAAACAAGCATCCGAGGACCGGCCTGTTTTCGAGGTAACACCTCTCTTCAGCCCGGCTAGCTTGATTCTAGTGGTGTGGAGTGCCTGGGACTCACGTCTGAGCATCCCCAGTACACCCAGAGCGGTAACCGCAAACACAACAATGATGGACAGAATGTGGATCAATGTCACACATTCACCCCAATCCAAAGATCTGGCCCCAGTCCCAGGCACTCCACACCACTGGAGGCAAGCTAGCCGGGCTGATGAGAGGTGTTACCTCGAAACCGGGCCGGTCCTCGGATGCTTGTTTCCGTTCTGGGAAGGACATGGCTTTTGTAGTTCGGACTGGACTGTTCCCATGGGGCACAGGGTCAGCGCTGATTTGCATATCGCCATTGTCTAACCCAGGGTGGTGTGGAGTGGAAAAACGATGGATTTGGGCCCAGATCTTTGGACTGGGGTGAATGTGTGACATTGATCCACATTCTGTCCATCACTGTTGTGTTTGCAATTACCGCTCTAAGTGTACTGGGGATGCTCAGACGTGAGTCCCAGGCACTCCACACCACTGGAGGCAAGCTAGCCGGGCTGATGAGAGGTGTTACCTCGAAACCGGGCCGGTCCTCGGATGCTTGTTTCCGTTCTGGGAAGGACATGGCTTTTGTAGTTCGGACTGGACTGTTCCCATGGGGCACAGGGTCAGCGCTGATTTGCATATCGCCATTGTCTAACCCAGGGTGGTGTGGAGTGGAAAAACGATGGATTTGGGCCCAGATCTTTGGACTGGGGTGAATGTGTGACATTGATCCACATTCTGTCCATCACTGTTGTGTTTGCAATTATGGCTCTTTCCACTTCATTCATGGCAGTGGCAGCTTCATTTTCGATAACAGGTCCTCCTAGTGGATCCTGACTCAATGAAACAGAACTCTGACTGTCCTGAGAACTGTCTCTGGCAATCTCGGCTGCAATCGTTGCTTCCTGCTCCATTTCCGCATTCAACATTTCAAGATATTTGGGAAAAGCAGGACATTCTATGGTCTCCTTGGCGGCAGTGAAAGAGTCTTCGTAACAGAGGAAATCTCCAAGCAGTTCCTCTGTGCACGCCAAGGCTTAAAAAGTTGCAAAAGTGCTAAATAGAAAAACTCCTTTTTTTCAGGAGATTCGCCACTCAATTTTCGATGGTTTACCAAGTGGCATTTTCTTTGCTTGACCAGACATCCCTCACTTCCAATTACAGCATACACTCCTTTATCAATATCTTCGTTGATGTTCCTCTTGAATATGTAATTTTGTAGAACCTCATACAGACAAACATTCTCGAGGTGACTGCTTCGATTTGGATAATATGTATCCAACATGTTGGTCTTCAAAATATCGGTACTGTTTGGCTCCTTTTCCGCCAAATACTCAATTTCCCGCACAGGTTTCAGAACTCGATTACGCGTTGCAGCAAGACCAAGACTCGCCCAAACGATACTCCTAGATTTGGCATAGAAACTTGCTGAAGACAACCGGTCAGAACATTCGTAAGCTCCGATTTCTCGATGCGACAACATCTTCAGACTGAAACTGTACAACTTCTTACTGAGGCTCTTTTCATGGGAAATGTCCTCCCACATATCCTTCAATTCTGTCTTTTCTTTTTTGGTGATGTAAGATGTCACATACCGAGCCACAGCCATACAGTTATCAGCCACAAACTGTATATCCATGTTAGCATTCCACATGGACAAAATCACTGGGTTGTAGTCGTTGATGTACTTGGAGTCTTCGTTCCTTTTCAAATTGTATGTGTTTTTAGGTGATTTCTTCATCACATTATGTCGCAGCGAAGACATCAAACTGTTTACTCTTCCTTTAGAAATCACCGGTCGTGGAAAGGCGAAACGACATTTGGTGTAGAACTTGTCCTTGTTTCTGAATTTACGACGACAGTACTTTCCGCAACGATGGCTTTGGAAGCATAGAACTTGTTCTCTTAGGCTTTTGTCCTCCTTTGCATTTGGAACAGCACATGTAGAATACTGTTCTATGAAACTCATCACTAAGTCTTCTGGATCCGTTCCAAATTTAGGTGCATCCTTTATCCACAGCAGCATATGTATATGAGGAGCACCTCTTGCTTGGTACTCCTTTCTCCAGAAGAAATCCAACACCTCTCCAAGAGGTGGATTTCTCTTGTTCATGATGAAAGACATCATAGCTTCAAATCTATGATTGAAGTACCGGCATACATTCACTAGATCCAAAGAGCACAGTTCTCCGGGTGTCTTGAATTCGATATTTTCAATGTTTCCATTTGCCTCTCGTAGAAATTCAAGTAAGTCTTCCCAGCCATACTCGGCACAGCTCAGAGTGAGGAACCATGTGGGAGTTCCTAAGTTCCTCAGCATACATTTTAAATCACCATGACGACGGTACCAGTACTCATTAATACCACACTGACACGCCATGAGATTAATCAGGTGACAATCCAAAATACTGTCTTGCACATTGACTTTATCCATAAAGTCACTTGCAGAGATGTTTTGCATCTGTATACCACTTTTCAAGATGTGGTTCACTGCATATGACAATCCAGACAGATCGCTTTCAAACAGGAGATGAAACAAATAGGGAATGCATTGTCGAAACCTAGCATCTTCTGCATACAATCGTAAAGTCCGGTATTCAGAAGCAGGAATTTGATGAGGTCGCTCATCATATCTTCCTCCTTGACCTGTTGGAAATAGCTGTGGGAAACACCGAGCTTCCAAACTTTCCTCCCAATCACTAATGGGACTCCCTTTGGCTTGTTTCATTTGAAACAACTCAATAGCATTCCCCATGACTTCCTTGGAATGCAAAGGATGAACACTATAATGTTCATATATTTCTTCACTTTTAGAGGGTTCTACTTTCTCAATTTGACCAGCACACAATTCGCTATCCTCTTCCTCACTTACTTCCTCTTCTGCAACATATACATTCTTATAGTACTTATTATTTTTTTTCAAATACAATGTTGCCTTTTTGACTTTCCTAACATCCACTAAATCTTGCCATATTTTCGTATTCTTTGTCGGAACCCCATTAACTAAGATAACCAGAGGTTCCTCTTCCACTTTTTCTACTCCAATTGTGTTAATGTTTTTCTTCAAATCTAGAGGCAAATAAACAACTCTTCCCTTTAATCCTCTCTGTAAATCTGATGGAGGCAATTTCCCTGTCTTTGGCTCCATTCTTACAATAGCCTGAAAGGGATGGATACTTTGAATCAAAATAGATTTATAAGTATTTAAATCCTTCAATTCAGAAGGAATCTCAACCAATTCCAGATTATTATGAACCGCTCTAGCAGGCATCTGGTTTTGATTTAATTTATTACAACAATGAGTACACACACGTTGATCCAATCCCAAATCAAAACAATTTTCTACCATCAAGTATGTTGCAAAATCCTTCCATTCACTATTATTTTCCCTTTCACTTTTTGCATATAAATCCACTAACTTAGTCTGATTCTTATAATAAGTGCGTCGACAACACACACAAGTGAAATTAGGCCTCTCACTTGATTTCACCTGAAACGTGGCAATTTCCTTCTGAAAATTATCTGTACTGGAAACCTGTACACTATCTTCCACATTACCCTCTTCTTGTGGGTCAATTTCAACATTCTCCTCTTTACTTCCAAAGTAACAAAACTCAATTTCTTCACACATATTCTTCACATCTATTTCAGAACCATGCAAAAGAGCAGCGCATAATTGTTTAAGCATAACTGCTGGACTCTTAGCATAATACAACATTCTAACTAATTTCCTCACTTTATTATGATGCACTGCTAGCATCCTGAAATGATGAAAAACACTCTGGCATACTCTCCTGGAAAGACAAGCCAGTGAATGACCATGCAAACCTGTCACTTCTCTCACTCTGCAAGGATCTAATTCTTGCAACAACTTCATTTTCTGCTTCAAACTTTTCTTATTAAATGTCCGTACAAAATCACAAAGCAAATTGATGGAATCCTGTCGCACACTGCAAATACTACTACACTTCCAGGTGTACACAGGACCCTTAGGACGTCTTCCTAAAACCTCATTACCTAACACCTCTTCTGTCTCTGTTGTCACAAGTTTTTCTTTTTCAACTGGACAACCATCTTTCACCTCATAAGCTCGACCATTGGTGTCAACTGCATGCACCAAATCATTATCCTGGAAATAACTCTCCTCATTAAAAAATGCCTCACAACTTGAACTATGCATCCATTCTCCGGAAAAAACTTCACAAAAATTACTACGATTAACTATTCTCTTCCATCTACTATTTCTTTTGAAATCATAAATTGCCTTGTTTAGCCTACTAATTCTATTGATTATCAAAATAAATAACTTTCGTTTAATTTCAAATGCCTGATCAATAACTTTCTCAACTTTTATTTTCTCTTATAAAAAACCACTTTCTGTTGACCTTTCTTAATATTTTTTAACAAATTGCCAATTATCCTGTTGCGGAACATTCGTTTACGAATGTCCCTAAACTGTTGTTTCCTTCTACTATCATGCACAGAGTTATCTCTTGCTCTAGCAGTAACATTTTGGATTGGCCTTTCCTTTCCGTTTAAATTGCTTCTCTTTTTCTGGACTAAAACATTTTCTGTAGTACTACTTTTTTTTTACAAATGTTTCTTATGAATGATTTTGTGGTCTTACCCGGTGCTTTCTTGTTGACTTGACGATTTTTTATTGTAGAGGACTGCTGCATTAATTGATGAACCGGCTGTCTTTGACGTTTTGTAGCCTTTCTGATTCTATCCTTAGACGGCATTCTCAAAATTTGAAATGATCTGCAGTTGAATCTGTGGTAAAATATAATAAAAAATGTAATTAACCACTATTACCAAACAGTAAATCAATAACAGTCATCAAAAACTTAACACACTACTTGACATTTTTACATAGAATATTTTTTAGTGCTTTGGCAAATTTAGAATACACAAATAGCAGAAAAGAAATGGAATTCTTCTTCATTTTACCTGTCCTGTTTTATATGTGAATCTGATCTAATTTTATGAGCATATTTTAATATTTTATTGAAGACACTACACATAACCTGTTTTTGAAGGTGTGTTTAATTTTAAATGAAACGGTTTACATTTTTACTTTTCATTTATTGTAAATTTTAAAAATAAATGTTTATAGTTCCATAGGCTCAAGCAGGTCAGCTTCCCACCCTATGTCATACAATTCTGACAAATCGGCATCCTCATCATGTTCTTCATCATCCTCAGGATTTAAATCATCCAAGGGATCTACTTCCACTGACGTTTCAATTACAAGTTCAATGATAAGGTCGAGATCAACTGATTGCTGATTGTCACTCATGGTTGATGTTGTCGTTATCTTTAAAGAAAGAGAACAACAATGAGATGTTGCAGAGTAAGAGACAAATCTCAGAGATTATAATAGTAAAATTGTTTAACAAGAGTAACATTTTGCAGCTATTATTTAGCCATGTCCAGCGATGCTGAGGAGGTGAGGCCTATGTCCAAGTTTTCAGTGAACAGGACTCATCTCTTCTTAACCTTGGATAAGCCTCACCGACTCTGTGTCCCCTGCTCATACTTAAATGTACAGGGGCAGATTTATGCTAAGTGGCGCATCCCCACGGATGCACCAGTTAATGTGCACCGCTGCTCTGCCACCCATAGTGTGCCACATTTACAATGTGGAGCACCATTGAGCAAAAACAGCACAGATGCGTCACGCATCTGTGCCGCAAAAGCAGCACATTGCAGGAATCACGTCATAAGCGCGACATGTCTACTGCAATGCACAGGAGGAAGCCTCACATTGCATGGTGCATCACTTCTTATGCCTGTTTCAAACAGGCGTAAGGATTTGATTCAGCAATGCTATAAAGCTGACTCAGTGAAATCTTCTAAATTTCACTGTGTTAGTTTTACAGGGCTTTCATGCAAATTAATGCATACCTTGCAACAAAACACCTATATGAAAACTGACGCAGGTTTCATGTGGCACAGGACTTTACAGCATGACACATCTGCCTAGATGCATCAAGTTGTAAATATGTCGCCACATAGCAAATCTTTTGCACCGCCGCTGCGTCACAAAAGTGACGCACAGTGACGCAAAAGAGACATACACCTATCATAAATCTGTCCCTAACATTTTAAATGATTGATTCAAGATTACGATAAAGTGTGGCCTATCCAGAGGTTTGTTTGAGGTGAGGCCTACTCAGGGTTGCAGATGAAATTTACGCTTGTTGAAGAGTACAGAGGAGATAATACATGTGAAGGCCTAACAATGAAGTAAGTCATATCCACTTCACTCTTGAACAAAGGCCAGACCTTTTCTGTGTCCGTGGACAGACCTAAACTTCATCTGCACAATGTCATTCGTAAACTTAGGAAACACAGGTGATGTAATTGAAAAATGTGGAGTTTCTTTTCCTCATTTCACAATCTCATCACCTGTGTTTCCTTTGCTTAGGTATCTCATAGTGCAGATGGACTCTAGCATATCAAAGAGTACACATAAGTTGAGCAGTGTATACAACAATTTTGACATTTACAGAAGATTCAGCATCTTATCTTGTTGGAGATGAAATGAGGCTTGTCTTGCAACATGGTGCATCTTTTGCATCACTGCTGCATCGGTTTCATGTGGCACGGGACTTTACAGCATGACACATCTGCCTAGATGCATCAAGTTGTAAATATGTCACCACGTAGCAAATCTTTTGCACCGCCGCTGCGTCACAAAAGTGACGCACAGTGACGCAAAAGAGGCATACACCTATCATAAATCTGTCCCTAACATTTTAAATGATTGATTCAGGATGACGATAAGGTGTGGCCTATCCAGAGGTTTGTTTAAGGTGAGGCCTACTCAGGGTTGCAGATGAAATTTACGCTTGTTGAAGAGTACAGAGGAGATAATACATGTGAAAGCCTACCAATGAAGTAAGTCATGTCCACTTCACTCTTGAACAAAGGCCAGACCTCTTCTGTGTCCGTGGACAGGCCTAAACCTCATCTGCACAATGTCATTTATAAACTTAGGAAACACAGGTGATGTAATTGAAAAATGTGGAGTTTCTTTTCCTCATTTCACAATCACATCACCTGTGCTTCCTTTGCTTAGGTATCTCATAGTGCAGATGGACTCTAGCATATCAAAGAGTACACATAAGTTGAGCAGTGTATACAACAATTTTCACATTTACAGAAGATTCAGCTTCTTATCTTGTTGGAGATGAAATGAGGCCTGTCTTGCAACATGGTGCATGTTTTGCATCACTGCTGCATCGGTTTCATGTGGCACGGGACTTTACAGCATGACACATCTGCCTAGATGCATCAAGTTGTAAATATGTCGCCACATAGCAAATCTTTTGCACCGCCGCTGCGTCACAAAAGTCACGCACAGTGACGCAAAATAAGCTTACACCTATCATAAATCTGTCCCTAACATTTTAAATGATTGATTCAGGATGACGATAAAGTGTGGCCTATCCAGAGGTTTGTTTGAGGTGAGGCCTACTCAGGGTTGCAGATGAAATTTACGCTTGTTGAAGAGTACAGAGGAGATAATACATGTGAAGGCCTACCAATGAAGTAAGTCATACCCACTTCACTCTTGAACAAAGGCCAGACCTTTTCTGTGTCCGTGGACAGACCTAAACTTCATCTGCACAATGTCATTCGTAAACTTAGGAAACACAGGTGATGTTATTGAAAAATGTGGCGTTTCTTTTCCTCATTTCACAATCACATCACCTGTGTTTCCTTTGCTTAGGTATCTCATAGTGCAGATGGACTCTAGCATATCAAAGAGTACACATAAGTTGAGCAGTGTATACAACAATTTTGACATTTACAGAAGATTCAGCTTCTTATCTTGTTGGAGATGAAATGAGGCCTTTCTTGCAACATGGTGCATCTTTTGCATCACTGCTGCATCGGTTTCATGTGGCACGGGACTTTACAGCATGACACATCTGCCTAGATGCATCAAGTTGTAAATATGTCACCACATAGCAAATCTTTTGCACCGCCGCTGCGTCACAAAAGTGACGCACAGTGACGCAAAAGAGGCATACACCTATCATAAATCTGTCCCTAACATTTTAAATGATTGATTCAGGATGACGATAAGGTGTGGCCTATCCAGAGGTTTGTTTAAGGTGAGGCCTACTCAGGGTTGCAGATGAAATTTACGCTTGTTGAAGAGTACAGAGGAGATAATACATGTGAAAGCCTACCAATGAAGTAAGTCATGTCCACTTCACTCTTGAACAAAGGCCAGACCTCTTCTGTGTCCGTGGACAGGCCTAAACCTCATCTGCACAATGTCATTTGTAAACTTAGGAAACACAGGTGATGTAATTGAAAAATGTGGAGTTTCTTTTCCTCATTTCACAATCACATCACCTGTGTTTCCTTTGCTTAGGTATCTCATAGTGCAGATGGACTCTAGCATATCAAAGAGTACACATAAGTTGAGCAGTGTATACAACAATTTTCACATTTACAGAAGATTCAGCTTCTTATCTTGTTGGAGATGAAATGAGGCCTGTCTTGCAACATGGTGCATGTTTTGCATCACTGCTGCATCGGTTTCATGTGGCACGGGACTTTACAGCATGACACATCTGCCTAGATGCATCAAGTTGTAAATATGTCGCCACATAGCAAATCTTTTGCACCGCCGCTGCGTCACAAAAGTCACGCACAGTGACTCAAAATAAGCTTACACCTATCATAAATCTGTCCCTAACATTTTAAATGATTGATTCAGGATGACGATAAAGTGTGGCCTATCCAGAGGTTTGTTTGAGGTGAGGCCTACTCAGGGTTGCAGATTAAATTTACGCTTGTTAAAGAGTACAGAGGAGATAATACATGTGAAGGCCTACCAATGAAGTAAGTCGGTATACAACCTTTACAACGCAACTTTTACCACGACCTACCATTACCACGCATTTTTTACAACGCAGGATCCATTACAACGCATACCATTACCACGCATGTATTTACAACGCAGGTACTTTTACAACGCATACCATTACAACGTAAGTATTGGTAAGTATATTATTTTATTAAAAATATTATTTGGGTTTTTTGGTAAAGGGGTATTTTTAGGGTTCAGGGTCAGTTTTGGGTTTTTGGGTAAAGGGGTATTTTTAGGGTTCAGGGTCAGTTTTCAGTTTTTGGGTAAAG
This sequence comes from Lissotriton helveticus, assembly GCF_964261635.1. NCBI lineage: Eukaryota > Metazoa > Chordata > Amphibia > Caudata > Salamandridae > Lissotriton > Lissotriton helveticus. The sequence goes on along the minus strand of NC_136063.1, from coordinate 1,965,380,394 downwards.
GGGTATTTTTAGGGTTTAGGGTCAGTTTTCAGTTTTTGGGTAAAGGGGTATTTTTAGGGTTTAGGGTCAGTTTTCAGTTTTTGGGTAAAGGGGTATTTTTAGGGTTTAGGGTCAGTTTTCAGTTTTTGGGTAAAGGGGTATTTTTAGGGTTTAGGGTCAGTTTTCAGTTTTTGGGTAAAGGGGTATTTTTAGGGTTCAGTGTCAGTTTTCAGTTTTTGGGTAAAGGGGTATTTTTAGGGTTCAGGGTCAGTTTTCAGTTTTTGGGTAAAGGGGTATTTTTAGGGTTTAGGGTCAGTTTTCAGTTTTTGGGTAAAGGGGTATTTTTAGGGTTCAGGGTCAGTTTTCAGTTTTTGGGTAAAGGGGTATTTTTAGGGTTCAGGGTCAGTTTTCAGTTTTTGGGTAAAGGGGTATTTTTAGGGTTCAGGGTCAGTTTTTAGTTTTTGGGTAAAGGGGTATTTTTAGGGTTCAGGGTCAGTTTGGGGTTTTTGGGTAAAGGGGTATTTTTAGGGTTCAGGGTCAGTTTGGGGATTTTGGGTAAAGGGGTATTTTTAGGGTTCAGGGTCAGTTTTGGGTTTTTGGGTAAAAGGGGTATTTTTTGGGTTCAGGGTCAGTTTTGGGTTTTTGGGTAAAAGGGTACAGGGTAAAAATTAAATATAATTAAATTTAAATTACATTAAATTAAATTGATTAAATTAAATTAAATTAATTAAATTAAATTAAATTAAATTAAATTAAATTAAATTAAATTAATTAAATTAAATTAAATTACATTATATTAATTTTAATTAAATTAAATAATAAAAAATATTATATACTTACCAATACTTACGTTGTAATTGTATGCGTTGTAAAGGTATATGCGTTGTAAATACATGCGTGGTAATGGTATGCGTTGTAATGGATCCTGCATTGTAAAAAATGCGTGGTAATGGTAGGCGTGGTAAAAGTATGCGTTGTAACGTCATACATCCAAGTAAGTCATATCCACTTCACTCTTGAACAAAGGCCAGACCTTTTCTGTGTCCGTGGACAGACCTAAACTTCATATGCACAATGTCATTCGTAAACTTAGGAAACACAGGTGATGTAATTGAAAAATGTGGAGTTTCTTTTCCTCATTTCACAATCACATCACCTGTGTTTCCTTTGCTTAGGTATCTCATAGTGCAGATGGACTCTAGCATATCAAAGAGTACACATAAGTTGAGCAGTGTATACAACAATTTTGACATTTACAGAAGATTCAGCTTCTTATCTTGTTGGAGATGAAATGAGGCCTGTCTTGCAACATTGTGCATCTTTTGCATCACTGCTGCATCGGTTTCATGTGGCACGGGACTTTACAGCATGACACATCTGCCTAGATGCATCAAGTTGTAAATATGTTGCCACATAGCAAATCTTTTGCACCGCCGCTGCGTCACAAAAGTCACGCACAGTGACGCAAAATAAGCTTACGACTATCATAAATCTGTCCCTAACATTTTAAATGATTGATTCAGGATGACGATAAAGTGTGGCCTATCCAGAGGTTTGTTTGAGGTGAGGCCTACTCAGGGTTGCAGATGAAATTTACGCTTGTTGAAGAGTACAGAGGAGATAATACATGTGAAGGCCTACCAATGAAGTAAGTTGGTATACAACCTTTACAACGCAACTTTTACCACGACCTACCATTACCACGCATTTTTTACAACGCAGGATCCATTACAACGCATACCATTACCACGCATGTATTTACAACGCAGGTACTTTTACAACGCATACCATTACAACGTAAGTATTGGTAAGTATATTATTTTATTAAAAATATTATTTGGGTTTTTTGGTAAAGGGGTATTTTAAGGGTTCAGGGTCAGTTTTGGGTTTTTGGGTAAAGGGGTATTTTTAGGGTTCAGGGTCAGTTTTCAGTTTTTGGGTAAAGGGGTATTTTTATGGTTCAGGGTCAGTTTTCAGTTTTTGGGTAAAGGGGTATTTTTAGGGTTTAGGGTCAGTTTTCAGTTTTTGGGTAAAGGGGTATTTTTAGGGTTTAGGGTCAGTTTTCAGTTTTTGGGTAAAGGGGTATTTTTAGGGTTTAGGGTCAGTTTTCAGTTTTTGGGTAAAGGGGTATTTTTAGGGTTCAGGGTCAGTTTTCAGTTTTTGGGTAAAGGGGTATTTTTAGGGTTCAGGGTCAGTTTTCAGTTTTTGGGTAAAGGGGTATTTTTAGGGTTCAGGGTCAGTTTTCAGTTTTTGGGTAAAGGGGTATTTTTAGGGTTCAGGGTCAGTTTTCAGTGTTTGGGTAAAGGGGTATTTTTAGGGTTCAGGGTCAGTTTTGGGTTTTTGGGTAAAGGGGTATTTTTAGGGTTCAGGGTCAGTTTGGGGTTTTTGGGTAAAGGGGTACAGGGTAAAAATTAAATATAATTAAATTTAAATTACATTAAATTAAATTGATTAAATTAAATTAAATTAATTAAATTAAATTAAATTAAATTAAATTAAATTAAATTAAATTAAATTAATTAAATTAAATTAAATTACATTATATTAATTTTAATTAAATTAAATATTAAAAAATATTATATACTTACCAATCTTACGTTGTAATTGTATGCGTTGTAAAGGTATATGCGTTGTAAATACATGCGTGGTAATGGTATGCGTTGTAAAAAATGCGTGGTAATGGTAGGCGTGGTAAAAGTATGCGTTGTAACGTCATACATCCAAGTAAGTCATATCCACTTCACTCTTGAACAAAGGCCAGACCTTTTCTGTGTCCGTGGACAGACCTAAACTTCATCTGCACAATGTCATTCGTAAACTTAGGAAACACAGGTGATGTAATTGAAAAATGTGGAGTTTCTTTTCCTCATTTCACAATCACATCACCTGTGTTTCCTTTGCTTAGGTATCTCATAGTGCAGATGGACTCTAGCATATAAAAGAGTACACATAAGTTGAGCAGTGTATACAACAATTTTGACATTTACAGAAGATTCAGCTTCTTATCTTGTTGGAGATGAAATGAGGCCTGTCTTGCAACATGGTGCATCTTTTGCATCACTGCTGCATCGGTTTCATGTGGCACGGGACTTTACAGCATGACACATCTGCCTAGATGCATCAAGTTGTAAATATGTCACCACATACCAAATCTTTTGCACCGCCGCTGCGTCACAAAAGTGACGCACAGTGACGCAAAAGAGGCATACACCTATCATAAATCTGTCCCTAACATTTTAAATGATTGATTCAGGATGATGATAAGGTGTGGCCTATCCAGAGGTTTGTTTAAGGTGAGGCCTACCCAGGGTTGCAGATGAAATTTACGCTTGTTGAAGAGTACAGAGGAGATAATACATGTGAAAGCCTACCAATGAAGTAAGTCATGTCCACTTCACTCTGTCTTGAACAAACGCCAGACCTCTTCTGTGTCCGTGGACAGGCCTAAACCTCATCTGCACAATGTCATTCGTAAACTTAGGAAACACAGGTGATGTAATTGAAAAATGTGGAGTTTCTTTTCCTCATTTCACAATCACAGCACCTGTGTTTCCTTTGCTTAGGTATCTCATAGTGCAGATGGACTCTAGCATATCAAAGAGTACACATAAGTTAAGCAGTGTATACAACAATTTTCACATTTACAGAAGATTCAGCTTCTTATCTTGTTGGATAATGAAATGAGGCCTGTCTTGCAACATGGTGCATGTTTTGCATCACTGCTGCATCGGTTTCATGTGGCACGGGACTTTACAGCATGACACATCTGCCTAGATGCATCAAGTTGTAAATATGTCGCCACATAGCAAATCTTTTGCACCGCCGCTGCGTCACAAAAGTCACGCACAGTGACGCAAAATAAGCGTACACCTGTCATAAATCTGTCCCTAACATTTTAAATGATTGATTCAGGATGACGATAAAGTGTGGCCTATCCAGAGGTTTGTTTGAGGTGAGGCCTACCCAGGGTTGCAGATGAAATTTACGCTTGTTGAAGAGTACAGAGGAGATAATACATGTGAAGGCCTACCAATGAAGTAAGTCATGTCCACTTCACTCTTGAACAAAGGCCAGACCTTTTCTGTGTCCGTGGACAGACCTAAACTTCATCTGCACAATGTCATTCGTAAACTTAGGAAACACAGGTGATGTAATTGAAAAATGTGGAGTTTCTTTTCCTCATTTCACAATCACATCACCTGTGTTTCCTTTGCTTAGGTATCTCATAGTGCAGATGGACTCTAGCATATCAAAGAGTACACATAAGTTGAGCAGTGTATACAACAATTTTGACATTTACAGAAGATTCAGCTTCTTATCTTGTTGGAGATGAAATGAGGCCTGTCTTGCAACATGGTGCATCTTTTGCATCACTGCTGCATCGGTTTCATGTGGCACGGGACTTTACAGCATGACACATCTGCCTAGATGCATCAAGTTGTAAATATGTCACCACATAGCAAATCTTTTGCACCGCCGCTGCGTCACAAAAGTGACGCACAGTGACGCAAAAGAGGAATACACCTATCATAAATCTGTCCCTAACATTTTAAATGATTGATTCAGGATGACGATAAGGTGTGGCCTATCCAGAGGTTTGTTTAAGGTGAGGCCTACTCAGGGTTGCAGATGAAATTTACGCTTGTTGAAGAGTACAGAGGAGATAATACATGTGAAAGCCTACCAATGAAGTAAGTCATGTCCACTTCACTCTTGAACAAAGGCCAGACCTCTTCTGTGTCCGTGGACAGGCCTAAACCTCATCTGCACAATGTCATTCGTAAACTTAGGAAACACAGGTGATGTAATTGAAAAATGTGGAGTTTCTTTTCCTCATTTCACAATCACATCACCTGTGTTTCCTTTGCTTAGGTATCTCATAGTGCAGATGGACTCTAGCATATCAAAGAGTACACATAAGTTGAGCAGTGTATACAACAATTTTCACATTTACAGAAGATTCAGCTTCTTATCTTGTTGGAGATGAAATGAGGCCTGTCTTGCAACATGGTGCATGTTTTGCATCACTGCTGCATCGGTTTCATGTGGCACGGGACTTTACAGCATGACACATCTGCCTAGATGCATCAAGTTGTAAATATGTCGCCACATAGCAAATCTTTTGCACCGCCGCTGCGTCACAAAAGTCACGCACAGTGACGCAAAATAAGCTTACACCTATCATAAATCTGTCCCTAACATTTTAAATGATTGATTCAGGATGACGATAAAGTGTGGCCTATCCAGAGGTTTGTTTGAGGTGAGGCCTACTCAGGGTTGCAGATGAAATTTACGCTTGTTGAAGAGTACAGAGGAAATAATACATGTGAAGGCCTACCAATGAAGTAAGTCATGTCCACTTCACTCTTGAACAAAGGCCAGACCTTTTCTGTGTCCGTGGACAGACCTAAACTTCATCTGCACAATGTCATTCGTAAACTTAGGAAACACAGGTGATGTAATTGAAAAATGTGGAGTTTCTTTTCCTCATTTCACAATCACATCACCTGTGTTTCCTTTGCTTAGGTATCTCATAGTGCAGATGGACTCTAGCATATCAAAGAGTACACATAAGTTGAGCAGTGTATACAACAATTTTGACATTTACAGAAGATTCAGCTTCTTATCTTGTTGGAGATGAAATGAGGCCTGTCTTGCAACATGGTGCATCTTTTGCATCACTGCTGCATCGGTTTCATGTGGCACGGGACTTTACAGCATGACACATCTGCCTAGATGCATCAAGTTGTAAATATGTCACCACATAGCAAATCTTTTGCACCGCCGCTGCGTCACAAAAGTGACGCACAGTGACGCAAAAGAGGCATACACCTATCATAAATCTGTCCCTAACATTTTAAATGATTGATTCAGGATGACGATAAGGTGTAGCCTATCCAGAGGTTTGTTTAAGGTGAGGCCTACTCAGGGTTGCAGATGAAATTTACGCTTGTTGAAGAGTACAGAGGAGATAATACATGTGAAAGCCTACCAATGAAGTAAGTCATGTCCACTTCACTCTTGAACAAAGGCCAGACCTCTTCTGTGTCCGTGGACAGGCCTAAACCTCATCTGCACAATGTCATTCGTAAACTTAGGAAACACAGGTGATGTAATTGAAAAATGTGGAGTTTCTTTTCCTCATTTCACAATCATATCACCTGGGTTTCCTTTGCTTAGGTATCTCATAGTGCAGATGGACTCTAGCATATCAAAGAGTACACATAAGTTGAGCAGTGTATACAACAATTTTCACATTTACAGAAGATTCAGCTTCTTATCTTGTTGGAGATGAAATGAGGCCTGTCTTGCAACATGGTGCATGTTTTGCATCACTGCTGCATCGGTTTCATGTGGCACGGGACTTTACAGCATGACACATCTGCCTAGATGCATCAAGTTGTAAATATGTCGCCACATAGCAAATCTTTTGCACCGCTGCTGCGTCACAAAAGTCACGCACAGTGACGCAAAATAAGCTTACACCTATCATAAACTTAGGAAACACATGTGATGTAATTGAAAAATGTGTAGTTTCTTTTCCTCATTTCACAATCACATCACCTGTGTTTCCTTTGCTTAGGTATCTCATAGTGCAGATGGAGTCTAGCATATCAAAGACTACGCAGAAGGTTAGAACTGTATGGAACATGGCTATGTAAGTCAAATAATCAAAATCTAAATTTGCCAAGCACACATGGGGGCGTATTTACAAGGACCTTGCACCACAGGGAAAGGTCTTAAATTAAAATGGGAAAAATAACATCAGAGAGACTCAAAGGCCTTATAAATATGCCCCAGGCAACCTATGAAGCTCTAGCATTACATATCAAGAAACCTAATTGATTTCAAAAATCGTTTTTAAACACATCATCTAAATAAATTATATACCTACATTCATCGGGAAGTGACTTAAAATACCCTAAGACACATGAAAGCGTTTTTTTTAAGCCCTTGCTCCATTTTTAGATCACTTTTAACATGGCTATGTAAGTCAAATAATCAAGATCTAAATTTGCCAAGCACAGATGGGGGCGTATTTACAAGGACCTTGCACCACAGGGAAAGGTCTTAAATTAAAATGGGAAAAATAACATCAGAGAGACACAAAGGCCTTATAAATATGCCCCAAGCAACCTATGAAGCTCTAGCAGTGCATATCAAGAAACCTAATTGATTTCAAAAAACGTTTTTAAACACAACTTGTAAAGCAATTATATTCATACATTCATGGGGAAGTGAGTTAAAATACCCTAAGACACATGAAAGCATTTTTGTAAGACCCTTGCACTATTTTAGCGTCACTTTTAACATGGCTATGTAACACAAAGAAACAAAATCTATTTGTAAAACACTTGACACAAATCAAAATTTTAAATACACAACTTTCTTCATAATGTTCTCCCTAAACCATACTATTCTCTATCTAAATTAAATGAATCTTTTCTCACCTTAGCAAATACTTTATGAGTTTCAAAACAGTCTCAGAAACACACCAAATTGTCTTTAGCAGAGCAAAAGGTATGCACTCCAGAGTCTGCAGCCATAAAAAGTACAGAAAACCTGTAATTCATCATACATATCTCTCATGTCACCCAATCAAAACTCTTCCCTCACTTTTTTCAAATCAACACCCTTCCCCCCTCTGCCCTTTCTGCCTTTTTTGCATAGCAACCACCTCCTGAAAGACCTCTCATGTTTGCAAGTTCACACAACAATGTTTCAATTGAACTCTGAACTCTCAGTGCACCTGCGTATCCAGTGCAATCTTTCATAAAATGATTTTTTTTGACCATTCAAATTACATCTTTCAAAGAACTCATCCATGCACCCTAACTTTCTGTTTTCAGCAATCAAAATCCACCAATCACTGCTACTGCTTCATTAACACAGAAACTCCACAGTTTTTTTCATTTTAAACTCTTATGTTTTCAACTCCCATTTCATTGCCACACTTCATCTGACTGCAGCAGAACCTCCTCTCACCATGTTTTCTGTCTGGATTGTTGGACATAGTTACATCTACTGGGCTCAGAGGTATGCTGATAACGGAAATTTACATAACCTCAATTTACAAGATGTGGAAATTAAGTGGTTTGGCCACAGAGGATTAAAGTGTCACCAATTGATACCATTGGTGAAAACCTTTATGCATTTGCCTAAACCTGACCTGTTAATTGTGCACTGTGGAGGAAATGACTTGGGCACTTTGACTGGGGTATGTCTGGAAATGCTTTTAAAGGACACCTTTGAGCAATTGATGGCACTTTTTCCTCAAACTGCCTTGGTATATTCAAATATATGCCAAAGACAGAAATGGAGGTGGTCGAACCAATTTTGTCCACAAATTGAGAAATCGAGGAAGCATGTAAACAAATCTGTTTCAGCTTACATGAGAGACCATGGAATGGGCTCCATCTACAACAATAACTTACGTTACTACATGCAAGATATCTACAGAGGAGATGGAGTTCACTTCTCAGATGAAGGGAACAGAGTTTTCATTCTGAATTTAAAAATGTGCATTGGTACCTACTTATAAGTACCTAAATGTACCATAAACCCAAAAGCTCTTCTCAGAGCTACCCTACATCTGATCACTCACAATTATTATTTTACTCTAACTTTTTTCACTAATTTTCAACAAAGTACGCTCCCCGGAGCGCTACCCGGTACGCGAACCGGAAGCTAACCGCGCGAAATGTTTTTAAAAAATGATTTTTTTTCACACATATGGGCCTCCTCAGCCACCCTCAGAAAACCTAGGGGGTCAAAATACGTCTACCGTGCCCCCTTCTACTCATTCTGAACATTATTTGCCCTCCATCTTGTATCTTTATTCGACCGAAACACAAAATGGTGGACTCCCGTAACGCTGCCGGTTCGCGTACCAGGGCGCTCACCGGGAGGCGCTCCATTAAAAAAGGTGGGAAAGTAATTTACAGAAGAAACCCTGGCGACACTTTCACCAAATATAGATTAGCTCATACTACATATCAATCCCTACCATTTTCACACATTTGGTTGGAATTCCATTTAGCCATTTAGCCTGTAGACCTCTCTAAATACCCTGAGGTAAATTACTTCACAAAACACATCCGAAGTGTTGGAAGTGACAACCAATTAAAATGTTACTTTCATTTTCTACTTTTTTTACCTGACATTTGATTGGTTATGTACCTGAATATATATAAAAAAAGAGAGAGAAACACAGCCATTTTGACTACTACTTCCTGAACTACATTGCAAGATCATTTTCACTCACAACTTAAACTTGTTTTTAAAAGGTAAGATATTATTTTATAAATTTGAAAACATTTTCAGATAGTTATATACTATCCCTCTGTAAGAGTTAGACATTGAGAAAGGCTTGTTTATTATAATTATGGATTGATTTAGGTTTCTGTGGTATTATTATGAATTTACATAGGCTTTCTCACAGGCACTTTTTAATAGTACTACTTCATGCCTCAAAACTACCTGTCTGAACTTAAACCCAACAGTGCCCTATCTCTACTGATATATTTATTTTTTATTCAAATTTCAGCACAAAAATGCAAGGAGAACAGAACGTTTCCTTTGAAATTGTCCTAGACATGAATAATGAGGAAATAATTGAACCCATTGACTTGGAATTCATGGATGAATCACGAGACCATGAACTTCTACAATGTGTAGAATCTGTGGATCATTTACTTCATTATGATGACGGTCAAATGTGGGAAGTTATGTTCACTCAACAAGAGGACATATCGGACAGTCAAATGTTAGACGTTCTATTAAATTTTGAAAAAGAATCAGAAAAATAAAATTATATTTAATATTTAAAAATTGTTTGAGTCTTTAATAATTTTTATATGTAATTCATAAACTAGTACCAAATTGATTATAAAGTAAAGTCAGACTTATAGTATACTGTGCACAATTTCAAAAATACATTTATATTTAATAATCATTAATACTGCTACTTAAATAAAAAAAAAAAAACAACAAAAAGAACAATCAATAAACATACAATATTTCAAAATATCATAGTCTATCATTCTTTTTTCCTTATAGTACGCTCCCCGGACCGCTTCCCGGTGCGCGTACCGGGCGCTACCCACGCAAAAAAAACAAAAAAAAAATTATTTTTTTTTGCCCCGCGGGGCCCTTTTAAAGCCTCCACATCAAACCTAGGGGGTCAGGAAGGATCTACTATGCCCCCTTATGGTCATTTCCCCCTTTCTTTTGGCCTTCTCTTGTCTCTCGATCCTACCGAGAGACAAGATGGCGGCCGCTCCGGACTGTTTAGAATGTTGACAGACACCGGAGAGCCAATCAGCTTCGCTTCGCGAAGTTCCGTTACGCGTCAAGTACGCGAACCGGGGCGCTGCCCGGAGCGCGCTTACAGATATATATATTTTTTTGAACGTTAATTTCTCAAAATCCACTGGAGCACATATCTTGAGACCTAGCAAAGGCACATCGGGCTAACAGTCCCTACAATTTTGCCAAGTTTCGTGCAAATCCATTCAGCCATTCGGGCTAAAAGTGAGGCCAACCGCCCTATGGAAATGAACATGGGAAAAACGCGTTTTGGGACCCCCCTTTTTTCTCGGCCCCCCCTTGACGAACCCCCCCAAATTTTCAGTGGCTGCTCAGAAACAGAATGTTCCATTTTCCTGAAAATTTCAGCCAATTCCGTCCACAAACGCCAAAGTTATTAGACATAGAATTTTCAAAAATCCCATAGAGAAAAAATCCTAACTATATATACCTACTGGCGACCGCCAGTAGGTAATATATATATATATATATATATATATATATATATATATATATATATATATATATATATATATATATATATGTTTATGTAATTTCTGCCCCCCTGGGGACAGATCTGCCTCTTTTTGGGCCTTTCTCCCCTAGACAGTAGGCAGAAAACCCTACTAGGCACCAGGGATCTATTTTTTTTTGCAAGGGGGCACATTTCTGTCTGCTGTTGTCTGCCCCACCTGGGGGACAGATTTGCCTGGCAGAAACCCCACCTAATCCCCATTTTTCTCAGCCCTATTTGAAGGCCCATCTGGCAGATTGGCCATTTGGGTAGTGACACAGTGTTATAATTTTTATATTTTTAATTCTTGTGAATTGTAATTGTAATTTTTTCTTTCTCCATGTTATCCTAGTTCAAGGCTTTTGCTCTTTAGACTGTTCCAGGTTGCGGGTTTGTTACTGGTAGTTCTGCAGTTTGTGTAGTTGCATGTGTTTGGTAAGATAATTGTTTTTTAAAATATTTACTCTAAATGAGATTAATTTCCCTCCATGAATGTGTTTACTTCAAATGGTGTAATAATAGCAGTATGTTTGGCTTCTGTTTTTGGAGTGTCAGAATATTTTTGCATTAGTGCTCGATGTGCACTTTGTTGTTTTATGAGTAATTGGTTTTGTTTTTTCTTTCTAGTGGGTGATAGTTGCTTTTTGCTGTGTCGCTGCAAAGTAGGTGCTGGTGAGTGTAGCTATCTTTGGCAAAAGAGTCATATTGTTTTTGAGTATATCGATCTTTCTGCTTAATCCACACTTTGTTTATTACTTATTTTGCACAGTGTTGGTTGTTGTTGACTTGTTTGTGAAGTCTCCTTTCTTAGTGAGGATTATAACTAGTCGCATGATTACTGCTCAGCAGGTTGTTGGTATGCTTTTGAGTCTTCGTCTGACCATGGTCCAGTGTCTGACTCTGCATCTGAGGAAGTGGAAGATTCAGGCAGTGAGTTTTTTGTCCACGAGGAATCATGGGATGATGAAGCTACTCTCAGTGTGGATTAAGCTACTCTTAGTGCTGATGAAAGACCTGTTTTAGAGGAGGACATTGTTGTGCCGATAGTGAAGCAAAAGGCATCTGGGCAGCAGCCTGGGGCTGCAAGACTTCCCTTTATAAGTGATGACCTCTGGGTTGCCCCTGGCATGGTGCAGCCAGCATTGCCAAACTGTACTGGTGTTCCAGGTTGTAGAGTGGATACTGAAAACTTTTTGCCGATAAATATTTCCAGTTGTTTATGGATGATGTATTGTTGGCACAGATTGTTAAGCAGATTAATGTATATGCTGAACAGTTTTTGAGAGACAACAGTGGCAGCCTTAGACTGAACTCCAGCGCTACCCAGTGGACTACCACAAATCTGGATGAGTTGAAGAAGTTTTTGGGCTTAACCTTTTTGATGGGCTTGCTAAGGATGTCATCAATGTCTTCATATTGGTCTACTAGTCCCTTGATGGCAACGGCTATATTTCCGGCAGCCATGAGTTGTGATAGGTATTTGCTTCTGCTTTGGATGCTGCATTTTGTCTTTAACGGTTTAGCATTGCCACGAGTTCACCCTGATTGTGACCGTCTTTTAAAGATTCGGCCTGTCATTGATCACTTTGTAGATCGATTTTCTGAGATCTATACACCAGGGAAAGAAATAGCAGTGGATGAGTCGTTGGTCTTTTTCAAAGGCAACTTGATTTTTAGGGAATACATTCCTAGTAAGAGGGCACACTATGGAATTAAGATGTATATGCTGTGTTACAGTGGGACTGGATATGTCTCTAATTTTAGGGTGTACACTAGTAGGGATTCCAAGATTGCCCCCCTTGGTTGTCCGTCCACTTTTGGAGTAACTGAGAACATTGTGTGGGAGCTTGGTAGAGGGCATTTTAACAAAGGTCACCATTTATATGTAGATAACTTTTACACTGGTGTGCAGTTTTTCAGGGAATTGGCCAAAGTGGACACTGTTGCTTGTGGCACAAACTGCTTTATTCTAAAGGTTTTTCAAAAGAACGTGTTTGTAAAACGTTTGTGAGGGGACAGTGCACTGTGTTACATAGCGAGGAACTTCTACCTGTGAAGTTTTCTGACAGGAGAGATGTTTACATGCTGACTACCATCAATGATGAAAGCACTTCATCTGTGACTCTTTGGGATCAGGTTCCTGTAGCGCGCAAATATGTGTGCATTTTATACTATAATAGGGACATGGGTGGTGTTGATAGAGTAGATCAGCGGTTGGAACCTTACACTGCTCTTCGTAAGGCTTACATTTGGTATAAGAAGTTGGCTATCCATCATTTCCACTTGGCAAACTTTAATGCATTTGTTTTATTTAAGGATTGTTGTCCTGAGTCAAAGTTGACTTGTTGCTAAGTTTAAGGAGTCTGTACTAGGCAGTCTTGTTGTAGAGGAATAGGCAAGTGTTTCTAGAGTTGGATTATTGGAGGATTTGGCTAGATTGAAAGATTGCCACTTTGTATTTGGTTTCAGATTTTGTGTTAGTAGATTTGTATCTTGTTACAATTTGTTTGTGTTTTCTTTCTTGTATGAAAAAACCTACATTTGATTGCGGTGTGTCTAGGGTGGCGCATGGATGGTGGTGTGCATGAACTGGCGCTTGGCTGGATGTGTGGGTGAAACGATTCAAAAAGTGGGTGGTGATGCACAGAGTATCTGAATTAAGCAGAACACTCCTACCCAGTCAAAAGATCAGGGCTTGATCCATCACCGTTTTTTAGCTCACTGCACCATCCCAGTTCGGAACCTGGCTACATGCAAATTAGTCTGACCCTGGCCCAGTGCATCATGGGAACAGGGCAGACCAAACTACCAAGCCCATTCTTTACTGGAAAGGAAACAAGCTTCCGGGGACCGGTTTCTGGCATTACAGCCGTCTTCGGCCCGGCTTGCTTGAATCCTGATGGTGCAGTGAGCAAGGGACTCACATCTGAGCATACCCTTCCACACTTGTGGTGGCCAAAACTATTCAAAAAGGGGGTGGTGATGCACAGAGTATCTGAATTAAGCAGAACACTCCTACCCAGTCAAAATATCAGGGCTGGATCCATGACCGTTTTTTAGCTCACTGCACCATCCCAGTTCGGAACCTGGCTACATGCAAATTAGTCTGACCCTGGCCCAGTGCATCATGGGAACAGGGCAGACCAAACTACCAAGCCAATTCTTTACTGGAAAGGAAACAAGCTTCCGGGGACCGGTTTCTGGCATTACAGCCGTCTTCGGCCCGGCTTGCTTGAATCCTGATGGTGCAGTGAGCAAGGGACTCACATCTGAGCATACCCTTCCACACTTGTGGTGGCCAAAACGATTCAAAAAGGGGGTGGTGATGCACAGAGTATCTGAATTAAGCAGAACACTCCTACCCAGTCAAAAGATCAGGGCTTGATCCATCACCGTTTTTTAGCTCACTGCACCATCCCAGTTCGGAACCTGGCTACATGCAAATTAGTCTGACCCTGGCCCAGTGCATCATGGGAACAGGGCAGGCCAAACTACCAAGCCAATTCTTTACTGGAAAGGAAACAAGCTTCCGGGGACCGGTTTCTGGCATTACAGCCGTCTTCGGCCCGGCTTGCTTGAATCCTGATGGTGCAGTGAGCAAGGGACTCACATCTGAGCATACCCTTCCACACTTGTGGTGGCCAAAACGATTCAAAAAGGGGGTGGTGATGCACAGAGTATCTGAATTAAGCAGAACACTCCTACCCAGTCAAAAGATCAGGGCTTGATCCATCACCGTTTTTTAGCGCACTGCACCATCCCAGTTCAGAACCTGGCTACATGCAAATTAGTCTGACCCTGGCCCAGTGCATCATGGGAACAGGGCAGACAAAACTACCAAGCCAATTCTTTACTGGAAAAGAAACAAGCTTCCGGGGACCGGTTTCTGGCATTACAGCCGTCTTCGGCCCGGCTTGCTTGAATCCTGATGGTGCAGTGAGCAAGGGACTCACATCTGAGCATACCCTTCCACACTTGTGGTGGCCAAAACGATTCAAAAAGGGGGTGGTGATGCACAGAGTATCTGAATTAAGCAGAACACTCCTACCCAGTCAAAAGATCAGGGCTTGATCCATCACCGTTTTTTAGCTCACTGCACCATCCCAGTTCAGAACCTGGCTACATGCAAATTAGTCTGACCCTGGCCCAGTGCATCATGGGAACAGGGCAGACCAAACTACCAAGCCAATTCTTTACTGGAAAGGAAACAAGCTTCCAGGGACCGGTTTCTGGCATTACAGCCGTCTTCGGCCCGGCTTGCTTGAATCATGATGGTGCAGTGAGCAAGGGACTCACATCTGAGCATACCCTTCCACACTTGTGGTGGCCAAAACGATTCAAAAAGGGGTGGTGATGCACAGAGTATCTGAATTAAGCAGAACACTCCTACCCAGTCAAAAGATCAGGGCTTGATCCATCACCGTTTTTAGCTCACTGCACCATCCCAGTTCGGAACCTGGCTACATGCAAATTAGTCTGACCCTGGCCCAGTGCATCATGGGAACAGGGCAGACCAAACTACCAAGCCAATTCTTTACTGGAAAGGAAACAAGCTTCCGGGGACCGGTTTCTGGCATTACAGCCGTCTTCGGCCCGGCTTGCTTGAATCCTGATGGTGCAGTGAGCAAGGGACTCACATCTGAGCATACCCTTCCACACTTGTGGTGGCCAAAACAATTCAAAAAGGGGGTGGTGATGCACAGAGTATCTGAATTAAGCAGAACACTCCTACCCAGTCAAAAGATCAGGGCTTGATCCATCACCGTTTTTTAGCTCACTGTACCATCCCAGTTCGGAACCTGGCTACATGCAAATTAGTCTGACCCTGGCCCAGTGCATCATGGGAACAGGGCAGACCAAACTACCAAGCCAATTCTTTACTGGAAAGGAAACAAGCTTCCGGGGACCGGTTTCTGGCATTACAGCCGTCTTCGGCCCGGCTTGCTTGAATCCTGATGGTGCAGTGAGCAAGGGACTCACATCTGAGCATACCCTTCCACACTTGTGGTGGCCAAAACGATTCAAAAAGGGGGTGGTGATGCACAGAGTATCTGAATTAAGCAGAACACTCCTACCCAGTCAAAAGATCAGGGCTTGATCCATCACCGTTTTTTAGCTCACTGCACCATCCCAGTTCAGAACCTGGCTACATGCAAATTAGTCTGACCCTGGCCCAGTGCATCATGGGAAAAGGGCAGACTAAACTACCAAGCCAATTCTTTACTGGAAAGGAAACAAGCTTCCGGGGACCGGTTTCTGGCATTACACCCGTCTTCGGCTTGCTTGAATCCTGATGGTGCAGTGAGCAAGGGACTCACATCTGAGCATACCCTTGCACACTTGTGGTGGCCAAAACGATTCAAAAAGGGGGTGGTGATGCACAGAGTATCTGAATTAAGCAGAACACTCCTACCCAGTCAAAAGATCAGGGCTTGATCCATCACCGTTTTTTAGCTCACTGCACCATCCCAGTTCGGAACCTGGCTACATGCAAATTAGTCTGACCCTGGCCCAGTGCATCATGGGAACAGGGCAGACCAAACTACCAAGCCAATTCTTTACTGGAAAGGAAACAAGCTTCCGGGGACCGGTTTCTGGCATTACAGCCGTCTTCGGCCCGGCTTGCTTCAATCCTGATGGTGCAGTGAGCAAGGGACTCACATCTGAGCATACCCTTCCACACTTGTGGTGGCCAAAACGATTCAAAAAGGGGTGATGATACACAGAGTATCTGAATTAAGCAGAACACTCCTACCCAGTCAAAAGATCAGGGCTTGATCCATCTCCGTTTTTTAACTCACTGCACCATCCCAGTTCGGAACCTGGCTACATGCAAATTAGTCTGACCCTGGCCCAGTGCATCATGGGAACAGGGCAGACCAAACTACCAAGCCAATTATTTACTGGAAAGGAAACAAGCTTCCGGGGACCGGTTTCTGGCATTACAGCCGTCTTCGGCCCGGCTTGCTTGAATCCTGATGGTGCAGTGAGCAAGGGACTCACATCTGAGCATACCCTTCCACACTTGTGGTGGCCAAAACGATTCAAAAAGGGGGTGGTGATGCACAGAGTATCTGAATTAAGCAGAACACTCCTACCCAGTCAAAAGATCAGGGCTTGATCCATCACCGTTTTTTAGCTCACTGCACCATCCCAGTTCGGAACCTGGCTACATGCAAATTAGTCCTACCCTGGCCCAGTGCATCATGGGAACAGGGCAGACCAAACTACCAAGCCAATTCTTTACTGGAAAGGAAACAAGCTTCCGGGGACTGGTTTCTGGCATTACAGCCGTCTTCGGCCCGGCTTGCTTGAATCCTGATGGTGCAGTGAGCAAGGGACTCACATCTGAGCATACCCTTCCACACTTGTGGTGGCCAAAACGATTCAAAAAGCGGGTGGTGATGCACAGAGTATCTGAATTAAGCAGAACACTGCTACCCAGTTAAAAGATCAGGGCTTGATCCATCACCGTTTTTTAGCTCACTGCACCATCCCAGTTCGGAACCTGGCTACATGCAAATTAGTCTGACCCTGGCCCAGTGCATCATGGGAACAGGGCAGACCAAACTACCAAGCCAATTCTTTACTGGAAAGGAAACAAGCTTCTGGGGACCGGTTTCTGGCATTACAGCCGTCTTCGGCCCGGCTTGCTTGAATCCTGATGGTGCAGTGAGCAAGGGACTCATATCTGAGCATACCCTTCCACATTGGATGTGTGGGTGGACTGGTGCTCAGCTGGCGGTGTGAATGGACTGGCGCTTGGCTGCCAGTGTGTGTAAGCTGGCCCTTGACTGGTTGTGTGCGTGGACTGGCGCTTGGCTGGCGTGTGCTTGGACTGATGCTTGGCTGGTGGTGTGTAAGTAATGACTTGCTGCTGGTCACTACACACAATGCTAGCCAAATACCAGTCCATACAATCTGTCAGCTGGTGTGGTTGCTGTGTCAGGCATGTGTGCATGTGAAAGTGATGGACCCTTGAATGGCGCTGTCTGCTAGTGTGAGTGTTGTATTGTGATGGGTCCCCGGCTGGCGGTGTGAATGGTTTTGTACGTGTCACACATATGAAAGGTATATGAATGCCCTGTAAAGAGGTTGGTGCCTTGTCATTGCTTTACAGCTCAAGAGCTGTGAATCAATGGTTCAGTTTCTCATCCTTTCAATTATTAACAGTGCATTTCATTTCTGTGAAATCTCTTGTTAATACAATTGTATATTCTGAACCATCATTCACCCTCATGCGATATCCAACCGGTATGTATGTGTGCTTGAGGAATAGATGGTGGTGCAGTAATATTTGTCTTTTCTGTCTTTCTTAAGCAAGGTGTACCTTGTCCCTTTTTGTGTTGTAATGTGTTGGTTCCGTGCCTGGTGGTATGTATGGCCTTGGGTGTATCACGTACGAAATGTGTGTGAATGGCCTGTAAAGCGGTTAGGAACTTGACACAGCTTTACAGCTCACGAGCTGTGAGTCACTGGTTCAGTTTTTGTCCTTTCAATTAGACTCCCCTATGTCACGGTCAAACATAAAAAAGGGAATGTTCCAAACGATTGCTGTGTAAGCTCACTGTCTGAGGAGCTAGGCACCCTTCTGTCTTAGCTTCCCCTGCGACCTCTCAGGGGTGCCAGTGGCCATACTAGATGTTGAAGAGATGAAGGGCTTGTATCCTCGGTCCACAAGCAAACAGGGGCAGCCCCGCGGATAGGTATTCCACCAGTGAGGCACACACAAAGGTAAACCCTTACTGGAGTCCTCTACAATATCTGCCATTTGTTCCGTCACCAGTGCCAGCTACAACCTGGTGTGCCATTGTGTGAGGGAGGGGGACTTGGACTTCTTCCAAGGTGCGGTCACTGCCATCTTGGCCACCACAAGGCAAAGCCACATCACCAAGTGGTGCCCTTGTGTCTGGCACTTTAGCTTAATGTCCCAGGTCCCCAGGAGTCTGTGTTCTAGAGTATCTGGAATCGGGTAACCCAAGATCTGCTTGATTTGAGTGAGGACCTCATTCCAAAAAGGCTTGATGCAGGGGCAGTGCCACCAGATATGTCTAAAGTCACCCTGCTTCCCGCACCCCCTCCAGCACCTATCCGTAGCGTTAGGGAAGATGGTGTGTAGCCTCTGAGAGTGGGGACACCAATCGTACATAATTGTATAGTGGGATCTATTAAGCGCATAGACCGGTTATACTTGGGAATATCTCTACAGAGTGAGGACCATTGTTTCTTCTGTAGTGGGGAGTCTAATAGTGTATCCCAGAACCTTTGGTGTCTTGGGGTGTGCAGGGAGCTCTGCACCATTAGAAGGGAGTAGAGAAAGGAGATGGTGTCCTGTGAGGAGGCCCCTGATTAGGCACATTTTTCAATGGGAAATTACTCCCTGGTAGCGACCAGCTGTACCTGCGGTTGCAGAGCACAGTGTTTAAGTTGAAGTTAATGGAATTCCTCTGAAGGTTGGAGTTGAAATGCCCTAGAACATTCCGGGAAGGAGAGCAGTTTCCCCCTCTCAAACATGTGGGAAAGTATAAAACATCCCCCTTCCCGCCAGGCGTTAAAGGGACCTTTCTGCAATGCCAAGTGTTATTCAGGATTGAAGTGTATGGGCATGTATGGGGAGGGAAAATTGGTGAGGGGTGTGGTTTTGTTCACAACATCCCAGACCATCAGGGTGGTTGCTGTGGGAGTGCTGATGTAGGCGTTCCAAGGCCGATGTTGTTTGCATTTCCACAAGAGGTCCATATTGTTCTCCCTGTGATTTGTCTGTCCATATGGAGCCAGAGTTTTTCTGATTCTCGGAGGGACCACTCTGTGATCACCCTCAGTTGGGCCACCCTATAATAGCCCAGGAAGTCAGGAAGGGCCAACCCTCCCTCCTCCCTCTACCTCGTCATCATGCGGTTGGAGAGACGTGCCCTCTGCCCTTGCCAAATGAACTTGGTGACCATTGTTTTTACTTCAGAGAAGAGTGCCCTATCCACCGGGACCAGAAGGCCTTGGAAAAGGTATAATAAACACGGCAAAACATACATTTATATAGCATTTAACCTTTCTATCCATGAGAGGTAGGCCTTCTGCCATCTGGCAAAGTCCACTTTAAGTTGTCGCAGTAGTGGGGGGATGTTTGCCCTGTAGAGGTGCTCCACCTTGAGGGTGAGTTTTAGGCGCAAATAGGTGATGTCTTTCTGTGCACTACAAATAGGGGTCACGCCCTCAATGGACCACATTGTGTCCCTGGAGACAGTGAGGTTTAAAAGTAAGGATTTTGAGAGGTTTATCTTGAAGCCCGAGGTCCACTCATACAAGGCAAGCTCTGCCATAATCGCCAGGAGGGAAGTATTGCGGTCTAGTGACAGGTAGGAGCACGTCATCTGCAAAGAGGGATATCTTGTGTGCATCCGTGCCGAATGGGACTCCCCCTATGTCCCGGTTGGACCGAATGCGCTCCGCAAAGGGTCCGATGCTGAGTGAAAATAGGAGGGGAGATTGGGGGCAGCCCTGACGGGTTCCCTGTGAGAGAGCGAAAGGTGCCGAGGCCACCCCATTCACCAGTACCTTAGAGGGAGGCACATGGTAATTCGCTTTGATCATCCTGATAAAAGTCTTGGTGAAGCGAAAGCGACACAAAGTGTGAGTCAAGAAGGCCTAGTCCACCAGGTCAAAGGCCTTCTCCGCGTCCAGCTCAAGAAGGAGCGTGGGTATTGCCTTTCGATGTGCTTTCTCCATTATATGGACTTCCCTTCATGGGTTTGTCTCCCATTGATAAAGCCCACTTGGTCAGCCTGCACCAAGGACGGCATATTGTCTTCCAGGTGAGTTGCCAAGATTTTTTAATAGAGCTTGGCGTCCGAATTGAGGAGCACTATCGGCCTGTAAGAGGTGCAGTGGGAGGGATATTTCCCTTGTTTGGGGATCACAGAGAGCAGGCCTTCACCTATCGAGGGGGTCACCTGTTGTGTAGAAGTGATATCATTAAAAAGCGTTATTAGGTGGGGGACGAGATCTGGAGCAAAGGTACGATAGAAGTGAGCATTAAGGCCATCCGGACCCGGTGCTTTTTTAAGCTTAAGTGAATCAATCACCTTCTGAACCTCCTCGGAAGAGAAGGGGCTACTCAGCACCTCGTTGGTAGAAGCAGGTACCTGTGGCAGGGTAAGTCCCTCTAAATATTGGTCACGGGCTTGCAAGTATGGTTGGTCCACCGTGTACAAAGTATGATAGAAATCTTCAAAAGCTTTGGCCTTAACCTCTTCGCTCTGGTGCAGGACCGCCTCCCCATCATCTACCTAATAAATAAAGTTCTTCTCCAGCCAGATCCGTAGCTGGCATGCTAATAGCGAGCCTACCTTGTTTTCCCCCCTCATAGTTACGAGCTTGGAGGCACAAAAGAGTCTTTTCGGACCCATTATTGTAGATCGCTTGGAGTTTCCCCTCAACCTGGGTAACCTTGTGGAGGCTTTGTACAGAGGGGGAAGCCTTATGGTCCTCTTCAGCGGAGAGAAGTTCGCTCTCCAGAAGGAGAAGTTCACCTTGCGTTGCGTCATGAGCTTGACCTGTAGTTCCATGCACTTCCCCCTAATGACCACCTTGAAGGCATCCCAGTTGCAGGCTCGAGAAGTGTGTTCCGGGTCATTAAGATCAGAGAAGTCTGTAATTACTTGTCGCAATTATTCCCAGAGCAGTCTATCTCTGCACAGGTATTTGGGGAAGTACTACCTGGCAAATTTGGAACGTGGTGCACGCCAATCTAGGGTCAGTTCTAGAGGTGCGCTATCTGAGAGGCAACTGAGTACCCAACACCATATAGAGGAGAGATTGACTCAATAAGGTATGATCTAGTCTGGAGTGTGTCCTATGTGAATGGGAGAAGAAGGAGTAATCTTGTGTCGTTGGATGGGCATTCCTCCAGCCGTCTACCAAGCCCAGATCCCGTAAAGTTGCTTGAAGCGGTTTACTGAAAAACCCCCCTGTTGCCTTGTGGCTGTGTAGTTTCAAGAGTCGGTCCCATTTTAAGTTGAAGTCCCCTAGCAGTATAACATCGCCCCTGGCGAAGCCTCCCAGGGTAGATAAAGAAGCGTTGAGGAAATCATGCTGTCCTGTTTTGGGTGCATAAAGCACCGTAAACGTACAAGACCTGCCCAGTAACTCCCCCCTCACCATCACAAACCTCCCCTCCTTGTCTGTTTTAGTGTCTTGGAGCAGAAAGGGGATTGAAGTGTAAAAGAGCAGTGCCACCCCATTGTGTTTGTTGTGTGCCGAAGAGCAAAAAACCTTGTGCTTAAAACAGTGTTCCTCTTTAAGGGGTAGATGTGTCTCCTGAAGGGCAGCAATTTTGATCTGGTGATCATGTAAGAATTTCCCAGATCAACTGCCTCTTGTAAGGAGAGTTAAGACCCATAACATTCCATGTCAGACAGTTAAAACCTGCCATTTGTCGATGGTAACAGGACAGCTAGGCTTCCTCCTCCCCCCTACACTCTGGTCTTCAAGTTCACCCCTTCCCTCCCCCATAGCAGCAAGCAAAAAGGAAAAGCAGCTGAGAAACAGACTGTGACACCAAAAAAAAAAAAAAAAAGGAAGAAAAAAGTGAACTGCGTCCAACTAGTCCAACGATTTGCTCCGGAAGATCCTCGATCATGGAGGAGGACCTCATTTCGAGCAAAAAACTGGGGCGCACCAAATTCCGCCACCGTGGCCCATTTTCAGTATTGTAGATGTTGAAAGAAGTGGAAACCTGTAGGTCTCCGGCAATGTGGTTGTTGTGGTCGACATCGTAAGTTCAAGCCTTCCTCTGCATCACTTTAGCGTGAGTGACAGAGCATGTCTTTTCAGTCTCTAAGAAACCCCAGATTCGTCAACCGGCTCCACCCTCCTCTCAATTGTTGCATGTGTTGTGGCGGGCACCACGACGCCGAGGATATTTGGTGCTTCCTCTAGCTCCGTACAGTGATAATTTTTATTGTCCCACGTGAATGCAAGCTCAAAGGGGTATGTGTGTTCTCTTAAGGCTGCGGTGATAGGACGGAATTGTGGACGTTGAGCTAGAGCGAACACTTTGTGTTTTGGAAGGAAATCTTGTCCAGGACTCATGCTTTCTGGAGGACTCTTTCCTTCATTTTAAAGGAACTGAATTTCGCCAACACATCACAGGGCTTTCTGGCATCACCAGGATCTCGGGGCTCCACTCTATGTACTCTCTCCAGACGCATCTTCGGCTCGGAGTCCACTGGTACCGTAGAGAAGAGCCCCACCAAGAAGGCTTCCAGGTCTGGGCCCTCGCATCCTTCCTCCAAGCCTCTCACTCGTATGTTCTGCTAGTGGGAGCGGTTATCCAGGTACTCACACTGGAGCACCGTGGCCTTCAGCTGCGCTCAAAGGTCATCGGATTGGGTTTCCAAGGGTCTCACGCGGTTTTACAGATCTTGCTTTCTGGCCTCAAGGTCGAGAGTACTAACCCCGACTGAGTCCACGTCTGACTGCAGAGCCAACCGCCGACCCCTCATCTCTGACTTGAATACTTCGAAGGAGGCCCCTATGTCAGCTTTTATGTTGTCCCTCCTCTCCTGCGTGAATTCCCTTAGTGTGGTCAGCAGGTCATCTCTGGTGAGCGCCATATTGTCGGTTGTTCGCATGGGTTTGTCACTAGTTGCCCCCTTGGTAGCGGGGGAGAAGAAGTTAGAGACCCTTGGAAGCTGTGACTTTTTACACTCCTTACCGGTGTTATCATTTGGCTCTTAACCCGTTAGCCGCGGCCGTTTTTTCGCGGAAGTGCGGCGGTAGAGCGGGTGGGGATGCGTCGGCCGTTGAACGTTCGCAGCACCAGCCAGGTAGTACTCCGAACGTTCAACGGCTGACAGCAGCACTGAACAGGTTAAGTGGGTCCTGTTCTTCTCCGGTCCCTCGGGGTCCTGGCCTGACCAACAGTGTTGCTGGTTGGGGGATACGACCACCCGCATGTGCGTTGGTGGCTCTGGTTATCTGTAATTAATATGCACTGTCATCCCTAGGGTCCCTGGGACTTTGCCCCGCTGCCGACTGTCACCAGGGGGTCGATATCTCACCGTCGGTGCCTCCGCAAGGGATATCGAGTCATCGCCTGGCTGCCACCATCTTAGGGCCAGGCACCCTAGTCAATTGGCTCCATGAGCGGGCTGTTTGATTAAAAGGTGCCCCCCCACTCCTCACTGGCGCCGGACAACACCATTGGGGGTCCCTTCTCCCCTCCAGTCTCTCAGGGACTCTGCTCCGGCCATCTGGAATGTTGGCGTTTGGGTGGTGGAACCGCACCGGAGCCGAGGTCAGCAATGATCACACCTTCTGCTTGCAGGGGCAGCCCCCGGGGGCGAAACAAGCAAGGGATTTTGCTCTCACAAACTCCCTCCTGAGTGCGGGGCCCTCAGCGAACCAAAGCGGGCTCTCCCCGCCAAGCAGCGTGACGACCACCATTTTGCTCATCTCCTGGTGACATCTAATGAGGCTTCCTGCTCTGCACGCTGCACCAGGGGGGCTGTTTCTCTTTCTGGCTGCTGCCTCTGAAGTCACAGGTGCGATAAATGTAATCTCCTGCCAAGTTTGAGGCATGGGGAGCCTCCAAAGCTACTGGTTTTTTAGGGCCTGGCGCGGAGCCAATCGGATTCATGTCCGGTCGCCCATGATGGTTAGCCATGCCCCCATGTCAATTTTTTTTGGCTCGGCTACCAGCAAAGAGACAGAGGAGGGAAGGAAAGTCAGATTTGCAACAATATATGAACTTACCTTAGGGAGGTGCACTTTGGGGCTGCTATTACATTAGATGAAGTCAAGCTACTACATGAAGGTGCGATTTAAGGTGCTGCAAAGTGCCTGGGAAATATGGACCAGGGTGTGTAAGGCTATGGCAATCCCAAAAATGTATCGCTACACCCCACTGTGGCGATCGCATGTCTTTCCACAAACTTTCTTTGATAATATAGGAAGGCACTGGGCCTAATATTGATAGGAGATTTATATGTGTCAGTCCAGCTACGCCCCCTCACTGCCATGGAACTGGATTATGGGATCCCTGCAGGATACTAAACATTTATAGCATACTGCTAAAAAGCATCCCAGACGATCTAGTGAGGACCAAAGCTAATTGGGCTGGGAAGCTGAATGACCTCGATGTTGATGTGTATATGGCTCTATCAGCGGCCAAAACTTTTTGATCAAACAATCTTAAGACACAATATTATCAAACATAGTTCAATGTGTATTTTACCCCTGTCAAGCTTTATAGTTGGGGCAAGAGAGCAGACGATAGCTGCCCAAGATGCGGAGAATGGCCTGCAATGATAGTACATATGTTTTATGATTCTATTAGGCTGCTATCTCTAAAGAACAAGGTGGTAAGTTTTTAGGAAGACTGCTAGGACGCAGGATTAACTTATCCCTTACCCTGATGCGTATGGGCTATGATAGTTGTATGGGCCTGGATACTACAGAGAAATAGTTTGTATTTATTTGCATAGACGTTTTTAGGATAATAATCACAGCAAGATGAGGATGCTGATCATCCACCTGTCAAGTATGGCTAGCACGTCCCTTGTGGATATTTAATCAAGAGACCGCACTATACACATGCAGGGGTAGAGAGACTAGGAAACTCAGGAGGGCAATCTGGTCACCTATCGCATGGTTGAGGAAGAATATGGGAAGCCCTGGCAGGATAAGAAGTGGCGAACTTTGAGAAGTGCCCTAAACTATGTGTATATCAATTTAATATATGTAATTAGGAACTAATATCATCCGGTTCTATCTATCTGACTGTTTACCCAGCATTTATAATATTTATTGTATTATAATATTTATGATAATTCCGTCCCTAATTCTGATAATAATATTTATAAGAGCCTTTATGTGTATATTTTATAAACTTAATGCACTGCCTTATTCTGTATGCAAGAACTGATATATGTATTGTAACTGGATTTCTACGGGTATAAAATACAAAATTTAAAAAATGTGGTATGTCCATGTTGCATTTTGGGCCGTTTCCTGACGCGGGCACCAGGCCTACCCATATAAGTGAGGTACCATTTTCCTCAGAAAACTTTGGGAAATGTGGGGTGGGTTGGATTTTGTGGATCCACGCAAATTCCAGAACTTCCCATCACAGAATTGTGAGAAAAATATGTTTTGTTTGGCAAAATTTGAGGTTTGCAAGGTATTTTGGGTAACAGAACCTAGAGAGAGCCAGCCAAGTCACCCCATACTAGAGTCCCTTGGGTGTCTAATTTAAAAAAAACATATAGGCTTGCTTTGTATCCCTAGGTGCCAGCAGAGCTAGGGTTCAAAATCTACAGCTAGGCAATTTGCAACAAAAGGGTGCGTTTTCACTGAAAATGTGGTGTGTCCATATTGTGTTTTGGGCCGTTTCCTGGCGCGGGCACTAGGCCTACCCACTCAAGTGAGGGACCATTTTCCTTGGAAGACTTTGGGGACTAAGGGGTGCATGGAATTTTGTGGATGCACGCAGATTCCAGAACTTTCCACCACAGAGGTGTGAAGAAGATGTGTTTTTTGGATACATTTCGAGATTTGCAAGGGATTCTGGGTAA
This sequence comes from Lissotriton helveticus, assembly GCF_964261635.1. NCBI lineage: Eukaryota > Metazoa > Chordata > Amphibia > Caudata > Salamandridae > Lissotriton > Lissotriton helveticus. The sequence goes on along the minus strand of NC_136063.1, from coordinate 1,965,354,021 downwards.
CAGGACTTGGTGGGAGCCAGACAAGTCACCCCATCCTAGATTCCACTTGGTGTCTAGTTTTCAAAAATGTATAGGCTTGCTAGGTATCCCTAGGTGTCAGCAGAGCCAGGGATCAAATCTACAGCTTGGCACTTTGCAAAAAAGGTCAGTTTTCACTGTGAACATGTGGTGTGTCCACATTGTATTTTGGGCTGTTTCCTGTCAAAAGGCACCAGGCCTACCCACACAACTGAGGTACCATTTTTTTGTAGGACTTTGGGGAATGCGGGAGGGTGATATTGTATGGATCCACACAGATTCCAGAACTTTCCACCACAGACATGTGAGGATAATGTATTGTTTTTACAAATTCTGAGGTTCATAAGGGATTCTGGGTAACCAAACCTGTTGAGAGCCAGAAAATTCACCCCATCCTGGGTTCCCTTGGGTGTCTAGTTTTAAAAAATGTATAGGCTTGCTAGGTTTCCCTAGGTGCCGGCAGAGATAGGGATCAAAATCTACAGCTAGGCACTTTGCTAAAAAAGGGTCAGTTTTCACTGTGAAAATGTGATGTGTCCACATTGCGATTTCGGCCATTTCTTCTCGCGGGCACTATGCCTACCCACACAAGTGAGGTACCATTTTTCTCTGAAGACTTTGGGGAATGCGGGCTGGGTAGAATTTTGTGCATCCATGCAGATTCTAGAACTTTACACCAGAGAAATGTGAAGAAAATGTAGTTTGTTTGACACATTCTAAGGTTTGCAAGGGATTCTAGGTAACATAACCTAGTGAGAGCCAGAAAGTTCACCCCATCCTGGATTCCCCTGGGTGTCTAGTTTGCAAAAATGTATATGTTTGCTAGAGTTCCCTAGGTACCAGCAGAGCTAGTGTTCAAAATATACAGCTAGGCACTTTGCAACCAAATGGGTCCTTTTTCACAGTGAAAATGTGGTGTGTCCATCTTGTGTTTTGGGCCATTACCTGTCGCGGGCACTAGGCCGACCCACACAAGTGAGGAACCATTTTTCTCAGAAGACTTTGGGGAATGTGAGGTGGGTGAAACTTTGTGCATTCACGCAGATTCCAGGACTTTCCACTCAGAAATGTGAGGAAATATGTTTTTTGGGGACAAAGTATGAGGTTTGCAAAGGATTATGGATAACAGAACCTGGTGAGAGCCAGACAAGTCACCTCATCCTCGATTCCCCTGGGTGTCTAGTTTTCAATAATGCATAGGTTTGCTAGGCTTCCTTAGGTGCCATCAGAGCTAGGGTTCAAAATCCACAGCTAGGCACTTTGTAAAAAGACGGGCTGGTTTTCACTGTGAAAATGCGGTGTGTTCATGTTGCGTTTTGGGCCGTTTCCGGTCGCGGGCACTAGGCCTACCCACAGAGGTGAGGTACCATTTTTCTCAGAAGACTTTGGGAAATTCGGGGTGGGTGGAATTTTGTAAATCAACACAGATTCCAGAACTTTCCACTAGAGAAATGTGAGGAGATTGTTTTTTTGGACACATTTTGAGGTTTGCAAGGGATTCTGGGTAAAAGAACCTGGTGAGACCCAGACAAGTCACCCCATCCTGGATTCCCTTTGTGTCTACTTTTTAAAAATATATACGTTTTCTAGTTTTCCCTAGGTGCCGGCAGAGCTAGTGTTCAAAATCTACAGCAAGGCACTTTGAAAAAAAATGTCAGTTTTCACTGTGAAAATGTGGTGTGTCCACGTTGCATTTTGGGCTGTCATTATTTTTGTAAGACTTTGGGGAATGTGGGGTGGGTGGTATTTTGTGGATCCATGCAGATTCCAGAACTTTCCACCACAAAAATGTGATGAAAATGTGTTTTATTGGAAAACTTTTGAGGTTTGCAAGGGATTCTGGGTAACAGAACATGGTGATAGCCTGACATGTCACCCCATCCTTAATTTCCTTGGGTGTCTAGTTTTCAAATATGTATAGGTTTGCTTGGTTAACCTAGGTGCCGGCAGAGCTAGGGTTCAATATCTACAGCCAGGCACATTGCAAAAAAAAGGTCAGTTTTCACTGTGAAAATGTGGTGTGTCCACATTGAATTTTGGGCCATTTCCTGTCGTAGGCACTAGGCTTACCCACACAAGTGAGGTACCATTTTGTTTGTAAGACTTTGGGGAATGCGAGTGGTTGGTATTTTGTGGATCCACGCAGATTTCAGAACTTTCCACCACAGAAATGTGAGGAAAATGTGGTTTTCTTTACAGATTTTAAAGTTTGCAAGGGATTCTGGGTAACAGAACCTGGTGAGAGCCAGACAAGTCACCCCATCCTAGATTTCTCTGGGTATCTAGTTTTCAAAAATGCATAGGTTTCCTAGGTTTCCCTAGGGGGCGGCAGAGCTAGGGTTCAAAATCTACAGCTAGGCACTTTGCAAAAAAGGGTCCGTTTTCACTGTGAAAATGTGGTGTGTCCACATTGTGTTTTGGGCCGTTTCCTGTCGCAGACACTAGGTCTACCCACATAAGTGAGATACCATTTTTCTCAGAAGACTTTGGGAAATGCGGGGTGAGTAGATTTGCATTGATCCACACAGATTCCAGAACTTTCCACCACAGAAATGTGAGGAACATTTGTTTTTTGACAAAGTTTGAGGTTTGCAAGGGATTCTGGGTAACAGAACCTGGTGAGAGCCAGACAAGTCAGCCCATCCTGGAGTCCCCTGGGTGTCTACTTTTTAAAAATGTATAGGTTTGCTAGGTTTCCCTAGGTGCCGGCAGAGCTAGGGTTCAAAACCTACAGCTTGGCACTTTGCAGTTTTCACTCTGAAAATGAGGTATGTCCACGTTGAGTTTTGGGCCGTTTCCTGTCGTGGGACCTACACCTAGCCACACAAGTGAGGTACACTTTTTATAGGGAGACAACATTGTAGAGCAACTGTTATTGCCTATTGACTTGCAATGCATTCCTGCCTGCAATGTAAGACAATGTGTAAAAAAGAAGTCACTTTGAAAAATTACCTACAATTCACATTCTGGTATGGGTACCCACAATTTTGGAGATGTGCAAATAGCTTGTGTTTCTAAATGCTATATTTTGTTCCCATTTCCCTCTTCATATTTTCCCAAATGAATTGCTATTTGCCCTGTACGCAATAAAAAACCATTGCAAGACGCTGCTCAATTATTGGCTCTGGGTTCTTCGGGTTCTTGATGAACCTTCAAGTCCTATTTATCCCCACAACCAGATGGGTGCAGCGAATGTAACGGTGTATTGATTTTGTTAACATCTGTCATAACTAGTAGAAGTTACAGTGAAAACGTTAGCACAAATGGTAAATCTTATTTTAACTCATTTTCAATTTTTTCTATTTTCAACTGTTAGTTTCTATATGAAAACATTGAAGGATCTACACAAATGACCCCTTGCAGAATTCACAATTGTATCCACTTTTCAGAAAGAAATGTATGGATTTCTAGGATCCATCACTGCTTTCATACCCTTTTGCATCATTAACTAGATGGAGGTTGAAAGAACAAAAAATAGCAAAAATAGGCTATGTCCAAGAAAAATGCCAAAAATGTGTAAAATATGTTTGTTTTCTGACAAAAGTCTGCTTGTCCCTGAAATCTGGGAAGATGGTGATTTCAGCACCACAACCCCTTTGTTGATACCATTTGCAGGGGAAAAAACAGACGCTTTCATCTATAGCCCTCTTAGCAATTTTTCCCCCAAAAACTAAATGTATCTATATTTTGGATAATTTCTTGGTCCCCTTCAGTGGAATCAACAAACCGTGGGTACCTTTGAAACCCCAATGATGTTGGAAGAAAAGGACGTACATTTGGTGTTGGTACATTATGTGGTCAAAACGTTACAGGGGCCTAAGCGCAAACTACCCCAAACAGTCAAAAAAAGGCTTAGCACAGGGGGAAAGGCCTAGCAGCAAAGGGGTTAATGGTTGTGTTAACTGGAAAGGCAATATTTACTTGAAATCAATTTTGGGTACAAACTCCTGGCAAGTCCCGAGCCCAGAAACTCAATTTCAAGCCTGTCTGATTCCCACGCATATTATTTTTCTAAATGAAACTGTCCAGAAACCTACTTGTCTGTGATTGGCTTAAATTAAAAATCTGAATGCCCTAACATTTCCTTCAGGTACAGATTTTAATAATTAGCATTATTACACAAATTGTACAAAAGACCAGTTAAATATTATGATACAAAATGGACCATTTAATTAGTCATTTGCAAATCCTTGTGGGTGGTTATTGTGGCCAGTAGAAACTAATGGTTGTCATTCTTGTTTTCTCGATTCCACCTCCAGTTTCCAATCAAGTAGACAAGATCTATGGTACACACAGTAAACCCGTTCAAATACTATTACCAAATATTCAGTGGGTAAAATATGCCAGTAATGGTTAGAACATTCCACCCTGTCTGCAGTAAAAGAACATCTTTGTCTTCTATCCAAGGACATGAAGTTATGTGATTTTTTGTTAGGTCCCAAGTCCCCTCATTCTAAAAGATTCCTATATGTGGCTCACAATGAAATTCGGAAATGATCACAAATTAAAGCTGCAATGCGTTTGAAACAAATTGGTCAAGATAATTTGGATAAAGTACTGGCTGTAGTGAACAATAGCATTAATACGATATCTTGTATTTATAAGTTGAGCAGTATTGTGTCATCTGTTATTAATATTGTAGAGAATAATATCTCAACATTGTATCATGGTCTGAGTCAGCTCAGATCCATTATGCAATTTAGTTGAACACTTTAAACACTCAAAAATGGACACATTTCTTGGCATTACCTGAATTGTACAGCTTTGTTTTTGCCTTTCAACTTAATGCACACACAAAAATCAATTGATATGAAAGATACAACATACAGCATGCTACATTGAGAGGAATTTGGAAAATTAAATTCACTGTAGCCAAAACACTTTCATCAGTATAGTTAATACACAGAGGGGCAAATTAACATGGGCTTTATCTCTGCTTTTTTGCTTTAAAAGCCAAAAAAGCAGAGATAAAACTAGCGCCCTATCAGCAACAGGGTGCTAACATGCAAATTTGCATGTTAGCACCCTTTTACTCTACGCTTCTCCTTGCATCTCTAATGAGATGCAAAGGGGGCGTTCCAGAGTAAAATAATAAGAGAAATGTCGCTAAGCAACATTTCTCCTATTATCAAGGATATCGCTAACCCTGTTAGCGATAAAAAAAGAAGCGCTAACCGCGGTTAACGCAGCTTTTTTACGTCTGGTATTTTTATGACTTAGCCATGATATCCTGTGTAAGGTGGATGTCATGGCTACGTATGTCTATCCCTATCAGCAAGCTATCGCCAAACCTTGTGGGATTATCTCTGTATTTCCAGCGATAATCTCGCGGTCTGAATTTTATCGCTTTGGAGATAAGCATTGCTGATAGCACGCTATCTCCACGATAAACTTCAGAGTTGGCCGGCGATAATTATCCTAGCGCTAAGCGCGCTTAGCGATTATTATTGCCTGGCCTTGTTAATATGCCCCAGAGTTATCTCCATGCCCATATTGACATTTCAGTTTATAGCGTGCATGAAACATTTTCCAATCGGTATATATGAACCCCTTGGGAACAGCTACATCCATGAGCAATGGTCTCAGCTGTTTACCTATTGCTGAGAATGTGCTGATAGAGATGTTTTTCTTAAGTGGGAGGTCCACTGCTTCACTTATTTGCCAATATGTTTAAATTCACGGCGCTTGTAATGTTTCCGCATCTAATGTTAATGTTATGTTAATGTTCAAGGAAATTTATTGAGCGCACTGTCACCATGAGTTTCCTGGCGCTGATAGGACACTGGGCCAAGTGAGAGGAGTTAGTGGGGGTGTGAGAAAAGCAGAGTTTTTAAAGATTTCCTAAAGGATAAGAGACAGCATGAGGTCTTAAGTGAGAGTGGAAGAGAATTCCATAGCTTAGGAGCCAGTGAGAGAAACTGCGGCCGCCTAGTTTAGTGAGTTTGAAACGGGGGATAACTAGAAGCTGAAGATGGGTGGACTTCAGGGTACGGGAAGGACAGTAGGGGATGATAAGAGACTGCAGGAAGGCAGGGGAGGGGCCAGTTAAGGCTTTGAAGACCAGACAGCAGACCTTGAAGGCTGTTCTTTCGCTGACTGGTAGCCAGTGTAATTGATGTAATAAAGGTTTGGCCGACTGCCATCTAGGGATTTTGAATGCCAGTCTGGCAGCCTGGTTTTGGATGATCTGTAGCCTAGACAGCAGGGATTTGGAGAGGCCATGGTACAAGGAATTGGAGAAGTCCAGACAGGACATCACCAATGCTATTAGGACTTGTAGCAAAGCTTCAGGAGTCAGGAGGTGGGCAACTTTCCGTATCCTGTGTAGCTGGAACATACAGGAAGATGTTACGGCACTCACCTGGGCCTTGAGAGTAAGCTCAGAGTCGATAATGACCCCGAGGCTCTTTACACAGCCATCAGGAGAAGGTGGTGAACCAAGCTCAATTGGCCAATACTGAGGGCCCCAGTGGGAAGCACTTCTCCCAGGAAGGAGAAGCTCAGTTTTCCCAGGGTTGAGCTTTAATTGATTTTGATTCATCCAGTGCTGGATGTGTATCATGACCGCCTGAAAGTTGGTAACGGCGTCAGGGGAGGTGAGGGGGAAAATAATTTGTAAATCGTCAGCGTAGTTAAACACGGTGATGTCCCACCTACCCAGGGAGTGAATAAGAGGTTGAAGATACAAATTAAAAAGAAGAGGGGACAGAGATGATCCCTGAGGGACCCCGCAGGATGAAGGAGCACTGGTGGCACTAAAGGGGCCCAAGCTGACTGCTTGAGATCTACCCTCTAGAAAGGACTTGACCCAGGATAGGGCAGGCCCACGGACTCCGGCGGACTCGACACGGTGGAGTAAGATGTTGTGATCCACCGTGTCGAATGCCGCCGACAGATCCAGTAGGACCAATGCCTGGGAGAGTCCTCTGTCGGCGTTGCTTCTGAGGTTGTCCAACACGGCGAGGATCACAGCCTCGGTAGAATGGGCTGGTCTGAAGCCGGCCTGGTTTATTTCCAGGAAGTTGGACTCCTCCTCTTATTTAAAAGGAACTTTAGTTCCCGCAATTCTTCCCGTCATTACTGTACTTTCAAATGGTAACTATCTCATGCTCAATAATCAAGAAAAATGGGGTATGCAGATGGCAGTCCCGTATATGGTGTCCTTTTCCCAGTTAGTCACTTGTTGCAACAACATCCTGTTTCCCTTTCTGCATGGAGTGGTAGTTAGCTCATTGTGGCCTTCCATTCAGACTTTGAAGGCAGATTTCAACAAGCTAAGCACACTCAATGAATTATTGTTTCAACTAGAAGTGGCTTTTACATATGTCCGCGAGACCTTTGAATTGCAGGTGGACAGTACTACTGTTGAAATACAGTCATTATCAAAACCAAATCTTCCCCTGCATTTTGCTGAAATGATACATCAAAAATGTAATGCTTGCACCATGTGCAGTGGGTTTCCGGTACTGCTGTTCCCCATTTGCAGCATTCTCATCTTGTTACTGCTATTCCGTAATAGATGTTCCTTCTGTGGCTGCCATGGACCTGGCATCGCTCCTGCACTACCGTGAGTGCATGCTTCAGCTCTTTGGCATGATTCAGCTGCAGCCATTGAATGTGAATTGATGTTTAATCTTCCGCTGTGCTTACTTCACCTGCATGCCACCTGTATTTCACTGCATCTGGTGTGCCTTTCAATGGGCACCTGAAATATGCCTGCCTCTGCAGACGCCAGCTGCCCTGGATCTCGAACTGCTGATGAGTTCCTCAGTGGCCCATTATCAGGATTGTTCCATGGATTTGCAACCTCTTCAATATCTGAGTCAGGAGCAAATGGCTAATGGGAGTTCCTATGCATCGGCACAGCGATTACTAGATCAGAGTTTCATTGAAGTCAATGTATGTTGGCTGGTAAGAGTATCTGCATCTGTTGGAGCTGAGGATCATGTATGTTCTTTGAGGCCGCAGTCTAATCCAAACACTTGGAATCAGACCCGTCATAGAGTCCTTTGACTCTACAATGGTTGCTTACATTCTGCATTCCTCCGACATGCATTATTGTTTTTTTCCTTTTCAAATTGCCATTTATTGGCTCGCGAGGAAGATTAATTATTAATGCTGGCTTTGAGTTTGCTTACCTTCTGCTTCCGTTATCCCTCTACATGCTTCCTTCCTGACCAAGGGGAGGGTGTCATGTGTTCTGTGCAGGCCCATTGTTGTTTTCCCTATGTTAGCCTAACTGTGCACTTTGTAGGGCCCGGTTTTGTTTACACACGTTACTATATAAACACGCTTGGTTTTGTGCCACATAATATTTTCACACAATAACTGCAGTTGTTTTCATGTGCTGGTCTTCCCTGGGATTTAGACTGAACAGTAGAGAAGGTCAAACAACAATGTCCCTTGTTATATTTTTCTGGTAAGGCACTCACACGTAGACACAACACAGAAATGCAGCGTGTGTTTATGAACATGTGAACCTTGTAATATACTTACGCACAGCAATTTCACACAGAGAGAGAGATACAGATTTTGTCTGAGAGAAGACCACATTTGTATCTGAGAAGTAGAATGTCCATCTGTGTATGCTAAGGTACGGAGTCCACTGCTATACCCAGAGATTTGTGTTGCATTATAAGTTTGCTTCTGTAGAAGGGGAGAGGGGTTAGGCTATTCAGTCTTATAACATGACTGGGCTTATCATAATATTCGGTTTATTGAAAATGCTGATGGTGGTTTTGCTAGGCACTTGTTTTCTGATTTTGGCAATAAACATTTCAAACTTCCTTTGTGTCTCTTTCATATCTTATTGTGGGTGAGTACAAGTGTGTGAGAACGAGGGAGTGTCCTGTTTCCACGATCCCTGATAGGCATAGCTAGTTGAACTCGGGAGTGTTGTGTTCTGGGGTATCAATTCACCTGTTCCCCTAGTTATGAATAGGAAGGCAAGGTAGATACTATAGCTAGTTGGACTCAGGCTCTTGGTACTGAGGTGGTATGGTGACTGAGTCCCTAACTGTTGATGTTCTATGGTCCCAAGTATAGTTCTGTTCCTGAGCAAAATCCCTGCAACATCACTAGATATGTAAGTTATTACATCGCTATTTGACTGGCACTTTTAGAAAGTGGATGAGTCACTAACTGTGTATGTTAGTGCCTGTATTGATTCATTACTAGATGTATTAACGAGTCTCGGGGTGTGTAACTGTGTGTGCAAATGGCTCTCTTAGTATTGGAAAAATATGTACTGTATAGGTGACTATGTGGTGTGTAAGTGCCAATGGCTACGTGTGGCTGGGTTTGTAAGTACCTTTTTTGCTTTTGTAAATTGCTTAATGAGTTGCAGTATGGCTGAGAGACTGGAAGTAAAACTAAGCATATGGGCCTGGAAGTGTGCATGTGTGAGAAACTTGGTGTCTGTTGCAGCCCTCTCCCCCACTTATTACATGATTTTTGATGCAACTTTGACTGAGTTGTTCTGGGTCCCTGGTAACCAGGCTCCCAGTCCCAGTGTTATTTCCCTCATGATGTACCAAAAATGGCACCACTTTAGCTACCCCTGTACGTCCCAAGTAAATGGTACCCCTGACACCTAGGGCATTGGCACAGAGAGGGTCCTCTGAGCTGCAGCACAAATTGTGTCACCCCAAAAACCCCCAACCAAGGCTATGCACACTGCCAGTGCAGGCTGTGTGTCTTGGTGTAGAGAAATCCGAAGAGTGGGCATGGCACACAGCGCTCTGTGCCATGCCACCAATACATTGCAGAAGGCATGTCACACCTACTACAAGTCTTTATCCCTAAGGCTGGGTAAACTTTAACCTTTGCAGGGCCATACAGCATGAGCAAATATGCCCCTACAATGTCTAGGCCATTCTGAGAATTTGTAAGTGAACAGGGGAGCCATAAAGAGTACACAGGCTTGATACCTGTCAACACGAGTTTCCTAGCTCCATGATGGCTCACCTATACACTAAGATGTTTGTTACCAACCATCTAGTCTTACTAAATCCTTACTAATGCCAGTGATGGATCTAATAATAAATTCACATAAGAGACCATTTTAGAGAGTCCATGGCAAAATTGCCAACCCCTGGTTTGGTCTCTAAATTGTTCTAACTGGTCTGCCACAACCAACCATGTTTCTGACATCATGGGATGCAAGGCAACACTCTCAAAGGAGGACAGAGACAAAGCCTGATCTGGGCAGAGGTGCCTCACATTTGTGGCAGAACAGGATGGCCTTCCTGGGCTGGAAGCTTCAAAGTCAATGCTGCCTTTAAAATCCAACCCAGGAACCTCCAGATAGTAGAGAGGCCAACCCACCTTTCCTGTTCCGCTTTTGGCATGAGGAAAGGTGGGAACGTTTGTGAGATTAGCAGAATGGTCTCCACCTAGTCTAAACCACCCCTAGGATGGAGCAGGCGATGTGGACCACTCTCCTGAAATGCCACCATCTTGGGATGGTGGAAAAACAACCTATCAGAGCTAGAGAGTGCAGACACTCTAAAGGTAGGCAGCCCATTCGCTACCACCTGTCTCCTCTTGTGACGCCCCTAAGTTTTGTATTTAGGTGGCACCCCGAGACCTGAATATCAGATTAAACGTAACAAGTGAAGGAAAAGGGCTAAGAAGAGCTGCTGTTCAAAGACTGATGCCCTACTGCAGAAGAAATTGGTGCCAAACCCTGCCTCCTGCATGGAAGACTCGATAATCATGATTTTCTCTCTCGTCCTGCAACTGTGAGCCTCCAAGTACCCCGGAGCCCCTTTAACAAATCACCAAGAAGCTCAATTGGAGTGAAGGTATCACTCCCCGCACACCGCAGGCACCAAACCCATAAAGTCCTGTTTGTCAACTTGATGCTTCCCGACAACCTCGACACAGCACTGAAGCAAGAAAATGCACCACTGCTATGGAAGGTCAGATCTGTCTTCTGCCCAAGTTTGGAGACACCAGGACAAACCAGAACCACGGCGCACCAATACATGGGGTACCCCAATGGTAAACACCAAGAAGAAGTGTCCTCTCCGGACTCCAATGACTCCAGAAGCAAGCACCCATCGAGGTGATTGGAGTCTCTCAGACCCATTTGCTGAGTGGCCCAGTTGCCCAAGATCGCCACTCCAAGTTGCCCGCTCTTGACAGCAAGGACTCCTAGATGCTGAACACCTGGCTGACCTAACTACTCTGCACCCAGCCCCACCGGACCTAGTAACAATGAACTAGCTGTGCTCCCATGCTCATGTGGCCAGAGTGACCTCCTCCCTCCATTGGAATGCACCAGACCAAACTGTATGCCCTCCTGTGCAGTATTTTTTTAGGCACTCTGCGCCAGGCCAATCGGGATTCTCTCAAAAGTCTACTGCTGGAACTTTGGACCTGGTCCCGACATAGACCTAAAACGAGAAGGTGAACTTTGTGAAAGCATTGACTGATTTTATGTACATTTTTCTGCTATTGCTCACAAAAATGCTATATTTTCCGAACATTGAGAAATCATAGCTTCTAAAGTATTTACCTTAGAACTGCTTTCCGGGTCTTAAAAATAACATAAAATTTAAACTATTTTCATAATTTGGGCTAAGATTTATTCTTGATTGTATGTCTCATTTATTGCAATTTGTGAGTACAACAAATGCTTAACACTACCCTACGATAAGTCTAATTGTGCACTCACATTACCACAAAAAGAGTTTAGTATTAACTAATTTAGCCTCTGAGTACCAGTAAGTGATCCACAGGACTCTCTGCACAGCCTATTTAGTTTTAACTGCAGGTTCTCACTCCAAAGTCATTCAAAAATCAGTGCTTGATATTCTAGGAAAGTGTAAAGAGACAACCATGCCATTAGCAAACAGTCATAATCGACCCTACAGACATCTTAAATACTAATCGGATGTTGAAACCAAAACACTACTCCGGTCATATGAACCTAAAGCCAACAACAAATGAGAGGAAATTAGATCATTCCCGATCGATGCAAATAGAACGACCTGGCCTAAGAACAGGAAACCTAACCATAGCAACCTAAAACAAGTCCAGCTAACAGCCAATACTCAGGAGATGAACTCTAGTAGCTCAGGGAAATCACTGCTAGGCCTACTGCTCAACAGCCGGTCTGCAGCAAAGCATGCCTCGGACATCGCTGCCGCATCGCTGCCCTAACCAGGAAATTGACGTGACAAACAGAAATATGGCTTACAGAATCTTCTTCCCCAGTCATGGATCTACTGGTGCCTCCTCACTATAACATTGTGAGATTAGACAGACTAAAAAAGACTAGAGGCTGTATAGCCTGCATACACTGATCTGACATCGAGATCAGCCAAATACTATCTGACCCTCTTGAATCCTGTGAATACCTCGGTCTCATTACAAGAACTGCAGATAATCAAAGGTGTAACTTGCATGCGCTCTACCATCCACCAGGCGATAATGCCACCTTTACAGAATAGTTAATGGAGATTATCACGGCTAACTCAAACAGTCACATGAACAACATATTCCTAGGAGACTTTAATTTACACTGGGACGACAATAATGACAAACAGGTCAGCACACTTAAAGAATTTTTAAGAAATCTAAACCTTACTCAAGCCTGTACTCAGCCAACACACTCAAAAGGGAAACCTTAGACTGGGTAATCTTGAGAAACAAGGATATTATTATCCACTCAATTGTTCTGTGCGATTGGTCGGATCACCATTCCATAACCTTTCGGAGACCCACCATAACAAAGATCAAGACTACACAACGGGTCAAACTTAAAAAGTGGACTCGAGATACCAAAGACCCAAATATTGAGCTACTAGTAGCAAGATGTGAGAAGGACCTAAGTCTGCCTAGTGACTTGCTAAACATTAACAAACTCACTGATCACTACACTACGTCAATGACGAATATAGTCAACTCCAACATGCCTCTAAAACTGAAAAGAATCTCGGAAAAAGATAAAAATCCATTGTTCAATGGGACACTGAATGAAGAAAGGCAGAAACTGAGACTGGCAGAAAGAAAATGGAGACAGCATTCATTATCCCCCCAGATGAAAAATCTCAGAAAAATCAGAAACGAGTACAACAAAAGTGTTCTCAATTCCAAAAAGGAATTTTTTAGATCAGAACTGGATGATGCCATAAACAGACCTCGGAAACTATTTGAGATGTTAAAGCAACAATCCAATAAGCTGGCCAAATCTGCCCAAGAGACAGCTAAAACGCAACTGAGCTGTGAGGAATTCTCAACATTCTTCACGGACAAGGCCATCAGTCTAGAAAGAGACCTCAGGATGGCAGCCCACAACCGCGCTAGCCAACTACCACCACTGAACGATGCTAACACGAAAAACGATCATGAGAGTACGAAAAACAATGCACAATGGGCAACCTTCAAGCGATATGACCAAAATACCATTGCCAAAACTATATTGGAGATCAAACCAAATAATCACTACAATGACCCCCTCCCCTCAAAATGCCTAAAAAGAATCAACCATGTTGTCGTCCCTATATGGATAAAAATAATCAATGCATCACTATCTAAAGGGATCCTAGCAGAATGCCTAAAAGCAAGTCAAGTCCTCCCCATAATCAAAAAACCTACAGCAGACCCGGCAGATCTGAATAACTTTCACCCAGTAACTAATATTCCATTACTTGCCAAACTAATTGAGAAATGTGTGCAAAATCAACTGAGCAACCACATCGCTAATTTAAATCTGCTGGACGACTGCCAATCGGGATTCAGACCAGGGCACAGTACGGAAACAGTGATCTTACATATAGTGGATGATGCGCTACAGGCCCTAGATCACAATCAAACATGTTTATAAGTCCTCCTTGACCCGTCATCTGCATTTGACGCTGTAAATCTTGAAAAATTGCTAGCCCGGCTTCAAGGCCAGATGGGAATATCTGGAAATGTTCTGAAATGGTTTGAATCCTTCCTCCAGAACAAAACACAAAGGTTGCTGGTCAACCAGACGCTTTCCCAATCATGCCCAAATTCGATTGGAGTCCCTCAAGGATCAACACTATCTCCTTCACTATTCAACCTATATGTCGAACCTCTCACAGAAATTCTCCGAGACGCAAACATTTCACATCACATGTATGCAGATGACACTCAGATAGACATCAAGACAATGAACGAGGCCCTAAAACTGTCAATACAATACTTAACTAGCAATCATCTGAAGCTAAATGCACAAAAATTGCAATTCCTATTAATATCACCTCCAAAGAACAACACAAATGTGAAGGAATGGAACAAACTGATCACAGCGCTGAACTGCACCCCTACCCTAGTTGACTCGACTAAATCACTGGGAATCACGCTGGATAAGAACCTAGACATGAAAGCTAACATCAAATCAATGGAAAAAGTGCCCAGTTTCACCTGAACTATTTCAGAAAAGTGAAACCTCTCATTACTAAGATGGACCTTAAATTGGCAGTTCAGTCCTTAGTTATCTCAAGGATTGAATATGGATGTACACCACTAGCAGAACTACCACAAATTTCTATAGCACCACTAAAAGCCTGTCTGAATGTGGCCGCAAGACTCATTACAGGGACTAGAAAATATGACCATATCTCCCCACACTTGAAAGCATTAAACTGGCTACCATACGAAGCCAAAATCCAATTTAAGCTGGCATGTATTACCCACAAAGCGCTCCACTACAAAACACCAAGGTACTTAGCCCAGAAAATTGAGATATCAGGGGGAAATAGACCTGCCAGGAGTGCCAAGGAGCTGTTGCTGACGCCACCCATCTTTAGGAAGAAAATGTATGACAGAGCTTTCTCCGGAGAAGCCTCAGGAATCTGGAACTCACTTCCTCCAAACATTAGAAAAATTCCAAACACGGCAACATTCAAGAGGGAAGCGAAGATCTTTCTAATGAACAAGTTCCTTCTTTAGGCAAGACTTTTCATCAGGACTACCCTGGAATTTTGATGTAGAACGTACACATCAGGACCATTTGGAGAGGATTATAGGTACACCAGTGTACACTAAACAGATCCTAAATGTGTTATTATTGAACCTGCTAAGAAAGACATGTACCGGAATCTTACATTTATTAACAATACTATACCGTTGTACTCTAACTGTAATACATGTAACTGTGAAGCGCTCAAATACCCTTGGGTCACGTTCGCGCTATACAAAACTCTATAAATAAATAAAAATAAACTTCACCAGATACCTAAGTGAGTGTATCAGTCCATCCGTGTTTGTGTCAATGTATGTCTAAAACGGTATATGACTGTCTCATTTAGTACATGTATGGATCTGTAAATGTGTATGTAAGTGGCTGTATGGATTGCTTACCGTGTGTGTTTGTGAGTATTGGGGTATGTGTAATTGTGTGTATAACTGGCTTCATTACTGCTGGATGCATAAGTGCTCTGTATGTAAGTAAGTGAATGTTTAAGTTGCTCTTTTATTGTCTTACTGGATGTATTAGTATCTCTATCCTTTTGTACATAGGTATATGAGTTGCAGTATGGGTGGTAGACTGGATGTATAACTGGGCATGTAGGTCTCTAAGTGCATGTACCTCATTGAAACTTCCAATTACATTTCATTTTTTTACCCACTTAGCACTGCCTAAGGGGTGACTTATAAGTAGAAAATGGGAACTTTAAGGATTGGAAGGAGTTTTAACTGGAAAGTTGGCCTGGCAGTAAAACTGCACACACAGGCTCAGCTGTAGCCAACCCGAGACATGTTTAAATGGCTACCTATTTGGATGGGTGACTTAGTTGTGTCAGTACTTGAGTACATATCTGAGTGAATGTATCAATCCCTGTATGGGTGTGTGAGTGTGTGTGTAAGTAAATATGTCTGTTTAAGAGTGGCTGTCTTAGTAACTCTATGGGAATGTAAATCTGCATTCAAGTGGATGTATGGATAGCTTACTAGCTGTGTTAGTAAGTGTTAGCATATGTACCATGTGTGTGCAACTAGCTCTGGTACTGCTGAATATATAAGTGCTGTATGAGTGTGTGAGTGAATGTCTAAGTCCCTCTGTCACTGTCTGACTGGCTGTGTGAGTTTTGCAATGCATTTATAAATACATATGTAAGTTGCAGCATAGGTGAGAGACTGGATGTATAACTGGGTGGGGACGCCCTACCTAACACCAGCAGAACCGCCAGCAGCACCAGGGTGAGCGCCACGCACAGCGGGTCCGCAGAACTCCAATCCCCAGGCTCCCCCGCATCGCACTGTCACACCTGCAGCGCCTGGAGGCGATTAAAGCATTGGCGGGCTCCCGCACCACTGGACATGCGCAGGCATGCCCGGGTGAAGCCTGGGCCAAGGGAGGGCCCGTCTGCGCCCGTCTGCGCAAGATCCTGGCAGGGTAGAGCCACATTATTTGACCTCTGAATCTAGTGCCCGGGCCTGAACAGCAGAGTTCTATTTTTAGTGACTGTGTTATATTTTATCGGTATTTTCAGTATTTGGCACTTTATGCACTTTACATCACCGGCACTCAGCACTTTATGGTAACATTGCGATTTTACTACCTCACTACATTAGGTCCTGTGACGTATGTATTTTGAATTTCATTTAGTTGCCATTTAGTTCCCAGCGGTTGTATCAATCGCAATCTGTACACCGCAGAGAACAACCTAGGTCCCATTTGCTGTCCTTGTACTTGGATATTATAGCATATCACATAGTATAAGGATGGCGAAACGCAAATTACTAAAAACCCCTAAAAATGCAGCTGATTCATCCTGCTGTACAATTGATGCCTACCTATTTAAGGCGGTCAGCGCCATCAATGTTAAAATGGATAGGGCGGAACGCCGCCTATCATTAGGTGTAGGTACTGGGATAGAGGAAATAGCGAGCCCAGAAGTAGAGGCCACCATAAGTAATGAGCAAAAACCTACTCCTCTTGCAGATTCCGGGACCTCTGCCCCTAATCAAGATTTACAACTAACACCTGAGATACTGCGATCACCATCTCTCAGTGGTCCACCGACTCTGAAAAGGAAAAGGAGTTGTAGGAAAGTCCAAGCAAAAACAGAGACTATTTGTAAAATTAAAAAAGGCCCTCCATCAAATTCTAATGTTAAGGTATCTGAGAAACCCCCCGACTCAGGTCCCCTGTCCGACGAACAAGCTAACCATATTGTAGCTCTTCTGACACAAAAATTGGAGGTATCCATTTAACCACTATATGATAAACTAGATAAACTTAATGGTGAATTCACTAAACTGAGCAACATACTAAAATATATCACTGAAAATCCAAGGGAGAATGTAAATGGGCCACAGGGGGGACATGATGAGCATCCTAAACTAGGCTTAACCAATGCTATAGTAAATACAACATCTTGTATTACAAGCAACTCCAATAGCCTTAACAGGAACGGCGAAGGCCGAGATTTCATCAACCAAGCACCCATGTTAGATGCTAATAGGATCTCAACAGGCCCCAGACAGAAAGTGACACAGAGTAGATATCCCTCCATAACAGAGGGGACAGGATTGTAAGTGAAGAGTCAACACTGGCCTCTAATAAACCCAAGGAGGGGGAGGAACAAGAGCGACAAACTGACTTGCCGATTAACTTACTCCCAGAATGCTGTCCATACGTGGGTGTATTGGTAAATGTACCACCATCAGAGACAGGCCAAAAGGAAAAGTATGGCACCTCAAATAATAAAGTGGTGCATTGGTTAAACCAAACATTTTTTTTTTCCTGTGGGTCGTGCTGACCAGATACTCTTGACCAGGAGAGTTAACTGGATTGGGCCCATAAGAATATCATTGCATGGTGACTGCATAATTATTCATTTCAAGAATCCTAACTGGGCCCGAACCTCTCTGGAATGAGCAGCTACTTACCCGTAAAAAGATCGTATTGCATCACTCTTATCCTTCTGCTTCTTTTATAGACACCTAAGACCCTCACCCAATATAGGAGGGGACCAGGAGCCATGTAGAACTAAATCATTAGTTATACCTCAGCACCGCTTTGGTTTATCTACATTCAATAGATTCTCACCACTTAGCAAACTAGATGTTAATGACTGACAGGACACTGGCCATCTGCCCGAGGGGGAGGAGGGTGGTACTGGGTCGACGGGAGCAGGGTTACCTGCAGGTAGTGTTATAATAGGGCCAGGGATAATCTAACTATGCCTAAAGTTCCACTAAATGACATAAATATGCTTGCCTCACATTTACCACACTTATTAGGAAAGCAGCTAGTTGTAAACGTTGGGGTCAACTTAGATGTGAATAAAGGACAAATAATGGCAGACAGCCTAAAATCACTCATATTGCTTTTTGATATCAGTGAGGGAGCTGCCAGTGCCAGTAGCGGAATTAGTAGCACAATTAGTGACCAACCCATCGATTGCTCAGGAAACCCCACAGCTTACGGCTATACCATTGGCACCTGGAACATAGACTGACTTGCAAGTAAAAAGGATATGTTAGGCTGGATAGAGTTTATTAATACACATGACATAATCTGCTTAAAGGAAACCTGGAGTATCGATAATGGTTGTTTTGAAGGGTTCTCTTCTTATGATTTACCAGCAATTCCTTCACTGTCTGGCAGAGCGAAGGTTGGGTTGTTAATTCTATTGAACAATAATTTGCCCCTGAGAGTCAAAAGAGTTATTATTTGACTCAACTCGCCATAATGTAGTTTACTGAGTTAAAGCTGGTACTCGATAATCTGGTTATTGCTGATAAAACAAATCTGGCTATTGTACGGATCGGAGATGTTAATATTCCAATTTGTCCTTTGTCTATGAAAAACGTTTGTGGGTTTCAGACTGATGAAGGGGATGACTGCATACATTTCCCACATACCGCCTATGGAGATACTCTAAATACTGTCCTGGCAGAATTTGATCTTGACATCATGCAATGTGCACTGGATGGGTGTGGGAGAGAGATTCCAACCTTTACCGGAAGAACAGCCTATTCGCAACCTATTCTCAAACATCAACTCCATTGCCAAGAACACACATTATCAGCTGCCCCTTCTGTGGGGGATTCATCGGTTCTTCCCGGAGAAAGACTTAAAAACCTTGGTCCAATCGCTAGTTCTCTCTAGACTGGATTATTGTAATTTTCTTCTGACTGGCCTTCCCAAATCTCACCTCTCACCCTTCAAATCCATCCTCCATTCAGCAGCTCGCTTCATTTCAGGGCCCAAACGAAGTGACCACATCACTCCAATCCTGTCTTCTTTCTGATGGCTTCCCATCGAGGTTAGAGCTATTTACAAAACGGCTTGCATCACTCACAAAGCTTTGCACTCCTCCTCCCCACGCTATCTGGCAAATAAACTGAAATTGTCTGAATGCTTGAGACCTTCTCGGAATGCTGAAAAGTTTCTGCTTAAACCCCCCCTCTCCTTCAAAAGGGAAAAATTGATGGCTCAATCATTCTCAGGTAATGCGGTGAGAATCTGGAACTCACTTCCTCCATCGCTCCATGTCACCACCTCCATTTGGATCTTCAAAGCGGACCTCAAATCTCTTCTATTACAAAGAAACTTTCAGAACTAATTCCTTCATTCTCAGACCCCGCCAGGAAGTCTGTTAGTCATTGTAAATTTGTAATATTTATCTATTTTTGTACATTCCTTGCTTGCTGTGTTTGATATTGTGTTCCTCTTGCCTCCTGTAACGTAACTGGTTCTATTGTACAGCGCTCTCACACCTTTGGGTAAAGTCAGCGCTTTATAAAAATGCATAAATAAATAAATATTGTAATTTCTGTTCTACCCCATGGATTGATGACTTGTCCCTGAGTGATCACAGCTGTATTATTATGCCACTGCTCGTGTGGGGGAATAAATCAGTAGTGCAATGTACGGCTATCAGTAATATTGCCATGTGCAGACCAAACGGCTCTAGAATTAGAAGGAAAGGCACTAACTCAGGTGAAATATTAAAAAATATTGTGCAGGACTGTGGTAAAGAGATCGAAGACTTTTTAGAGGTTGAGGTTGAACCAGCCAAGATACTGATTCATTTTAGCACAATCAATGATTCAATCTCTAAATTATTTACTGCACCACCACGAAGGAAACATATGTAGGTCAGGGGTTGGTTTAATCACTCCTGTACCGACTCATTGAACCAGCTAAAACAAGCTCTTTCCTGCAGACCAGGGGATAAGGTGTTAGTACAAGAACTTTGATCAGAATATAAATCTAACTTAAAAAGCAGAAAGAGGGAACTCCAACAGGAGGCATTGGGATAACCTTGCGCTAGCAGCAGATTCATCTAATAACAAGTTGTTCTGGGAAACTGTGAAGTTGACATTCCTCAAAAATGATTCTTTCCCAGAACTGCTGTGCCATGTCAGCTGTGAGGAGTGGATTTTACATTACACTAGCATATTTAACCCATGCCATACAGTTAATAAGGACCATGTTAACCTGTGCAAATGGCTCGTTATTCCTCTAAATATATTCCTCTAAATATATAAGGTAGTGTTAGGCCTTGGAAGCAGCAAAGGGGGAAAAGCACCAGGTCTGGATGGTGTACCCATCGATGTATATAAAACTGTGCCCGAACTATGGGGCCCGATATTAACAAGAGTTTTTAATGCTGCAGTAACAGAGGGTTCTCCGACTACATGGGGGGAATATGTTATTATCCCCATCTATAAAAAGGGTGAAAAATCTGAGGCCAAGAACTTTCGGCCAATTTCTTTACTTGATTCCTCAGTAAAGATCATGAGTAGGGTTTTATTAGTAAGACTAGAAGAGTGGGTCACGGATAATGGTATTTTGGCACAGGCTCAATACAGTTTTAGAAAGGGGCTAAACAAGGATGGCTCATTTTATGTTTTGCTGATCTCAGCAGCGCTTTTGATTTAGTGGAGCACTCTATTTTATGGCCAGTTTTACTTAATCCTGGTGCCCCAAAGCCTATTATTTACTTTTTAGCCAGGCTGTACGAGAAGCTATCAACTAAAGTACGGTACGGCCAAATGGGCGCATGCACCCCAAATTTTAACGTAAATGTGGCATCCGCCAAGGCTGCATCTTAGCACCATTGCTTTTTACCTTATTTATTAATGAAGTTGACGCAGTAATTAGAATGATACAGGCGGATTACCCTCAAATTGAGGACAGGGATGTTCCAGTCCTGCTTTATTCAGATAACGCTGTGCTCCTATCTAGAACACCAGTAGGCCTCCAGAGGTTAATTGATGGGTTTTCAGATTTTATTAGTAAGAGGAAGCTGTTGATTAACAAGGCCAAAACATTCACAATGATATGCGGCTCGAAACTTAGGAATATGAAACCCTTTTTTATTGATGGCAATAAAGTGCAAAATGTAGACAATTTCTGTTACTTAGGGATATCTGTTTCCTGTGATGGGAAATGGAACCGTGAAATGTCTAATGTTTGGGCCAAAATGACCAAAAAGTGTGTACTGTGTCTTTAAGTTTGCATCTAACTTGGGGGATCGCCAAATTAAAGATATGGCCTATATCTATAAAGCTAGATGTGCCTCTGTTGTGTTAAATGCAAAAACAACAGTTGATGGACAGAATGCAGAACAATGTCATACATTCACCCCAGTACAGAGATCTGGGCCTAAATCTATTGTTTTTTTGCACTCCACACCACCCCAGTTCAGACATGGCCATATGCAAATCAGCCTTGACCCTGTGCCTCATGGGAACAGTCCAGCCCGAACTGCCAAGCCATGTCTTTACTGGACCGGAATCAATCATCCTAGGACCAATTTCTGGCTATCAGCCGTCATCAGCCAGGATAGTTTGACTCCAGTGGTGTGGAGAGCACGGAACTCACGTCTGAGCATACCCGTCCCACTCGGGGTGACAAATGCAAAAACAACAGTTGATGGACTGAATGCACAACAATGTCATAAATTCACCCCCGTACAGAGATCTGGGCCTAAATCCATCGTTAATATGGGGCAGGTGTTTGGGGACACCACCCAAGTCATGAATTGCAAACCAAGGAAAACTCTTTTTTTTTAAAACATTTATGTCTGGCGGCCTCAGCTTCCTCTGAACTAATTCACCGTGAAGT
The DNA here is from genome assembly GCF_964261635.1 of Lissotriton helveticus. Taxonomy (NCBI): domain Eukaryota; kingdom Metazoa; phylum Chordata; class Amphibia; order Caudata; family Salamandridae; genus Lissotriton; species Lissotriton helveticus. The sequence continues at coordinate 1,965,331,937 of NC_136063.1, read as the reverse complement.
GGGGCTCAATTATCTGTCAGACTTGATTGCACTGAGACCCTTACTGTTATGGAGATCAATATGGTCAAAAGAGGAGACCATATTTACTAAATCTATTATTAATGATTGCCTGCGATTGGATAACTGTTTTAAGATCCCCTGGCTCAAATATTTAGTTAATACCTATAGAGAGTTATTCAATCAGATGATCCTGGGAAACCCAAATGATGTAACGAGATTGTCCAAACAGGAGATAAAGAATACGTTCCTGTATCATAAGAAGGAATGCAGGCTGAGAACAGTAGGGAAGCAAACCACGTACCAGCTATACCATCTGCATATTGAGACCGATGGCTTCCAAACTTATTTGACTCTTGGCACAAGACCTTCCCACCGATATGTTTTACAAGAATGAGGCTAGGCCTTGCCCACCATTTAGTAGCATTCCCCACAATGAAAGAGCGACCAGTCTCCCCATGCCCATGTGTAGGGTATACTACGCAGAGCACCTTGCACTTTCTACTTCTATGTGATCTGTCTTTGAATTTTAGAATTGTTTATCTTAAACCATTGTTTAAAATATATATTGCCAAAGCCGCTAATGCTGCTATAAGCCTACTGCTTACAATAAGAGAACCTGAGATTAGTTTTTATGTTGCATCATTTATTTTAAGTTCAATTAATGCTAGGAAAAGTATGATATTTTAATGAAATTTTGATCAGAAATGTTATCGAATAGAATTTCCTGTCGCTTATGATTAATTCTATGAAGTGGAACTGTGACCAGTCTCCTCAAGACTGGGGATGGACATACTAATGCAGCACTTTGCACTTTCTAAGCCCTTGTGACTTGATCTTGACCCCTAGAACTGCTTATGTTACACAACTGTCTATGAAATGCTGCTATGAGATTAGGGTTTACATAAATAGAGCAGAGATTCGTTTTTATGTTGTGACATCTATTTTAAATTTAATCTGCTGGGAATTGTATGACGTTTTAATGAAATTATGAAATTCTAAATGATTGCTTGCTGTTCTTAATGATTCTGGTCATTGAATCTGTACATGTACATTTGCTTTTATGGTTGCCTTGTTTTAACCGAATAAAGCTTATTGAATTGAATTGAGTATGAATACTTGAGTACACATCTGAGGGACTGTATTAGATCTTCTGTGGGTGTGTCACTGGATGTGTAAGTAACTATGTAACTATGTGACTTGCTGGTATTCAAACTATGGTGCTGTAAATGTACATTAAATGGTTGTATAGATAGCTTATTGTCTCTTTTAATGAGGTTTGGAATATGTAACTGTGTGTACAAGTGGTTCTCTTAGGGCTGCATACATAACTGATGTTGATATGTATGACTGGATGTGTAAATGCCTCTGTCACTGTGTGGATGGATGTGTGAGTAACTGTATGATATTGTAAATAGGTCTTTCAGTGAGTGCGTAGATAGATGAGTGGTTGTATAAATGAGTATACTGGTATCTAAGTGTGTTTCTAATTCATTCAAACTTGATATCAACATGTTTTTCCTTCTAAAGACATGTCTTCCTGCCCTGTTGCCTACACTACAGCTTACTTAGTGATTATGTATATATACTAAAACAAAAGCGTAATACTTGGCACGTTGGGATAAAACTCAATTCTACAGAGCAGTATAAACTACAGACACGAGTTCTGGAGTTCTACATATAACACATATTTAAAAATCAAATTCCTGGTTTGCACAATCAGGCCTTCAATTAATCTCCTACTATTTACTGTACAGATCCTGGGCACAGTTAGAGGAGTGAACCACAGCTGTGCAAATACATTTAATATACCAGTATAATATCATGAAATAATGTGTAGGGAACAAAAATATTTACTTCACCACTATCTACCACTAATAAAGTTTTAAGTCAAAACTGAATGACAGTATGTATCTAGATTTGTTAGTGAATATTTCATAATCCAAATGGCTTTATAACAGACTGTATACATGTGTAAATCAGTTACTGCTCACATGTCTGACTATTTCCTTCAGCACCTCACTTCATATATAATTGAGCATACGCTTACCTACTTAGGTGTGTAACAGAATATGTAGCCCCTTTTCTATATCTTATTATTTAACATGCACTCATAACTCAGAAGATATACACACACACACACATATTATCATTGTGCCCCATTATTAACATACCAATAAAATCGCTGTGTTGTTCTCCATTTTTTAATGCACTTTTACTTCTTATCAGGCATAACAATACGTACCACTCTGAGTAGAAAAGTACCACTAATGCCATGCTTTCCCACTCTTTTTCCATTGATACTGATATACTTAGCAAATCATAAGGTGTCCTTCATTTATTTCTTTTCGTACTCCACTTCTAAATGGTAGTGTCTGTGGGTGAATTTGCAACTTCTTTGCGATGCTCAGTGCAGCCCCACCATGTAACTTTGTGACAATGGTACATGCATTACAGGAGTCCGTTAATGCATGTACCATGATACTACTAGCATTTCTCATCTATATGTAGAATTCTGTGATTGTAATAAATCAGGAAATTTCTTACTATGAATACCTACTATGTCTAAACCACTCTCCTTTCAAGTATGAAAGTACAGTGTATTTAGAACCCTTCCCTACATTGTTTTAGCTCAGTTACCATAGCAACCTACTTTGCAACACTGTACTGTAAAGGTAGCTCATACTAACAAAGAAAGAGCAAACGGCAGACCAAGGTCCTGCACATCCAGTCCACATGTACAAAATATTTGAAAGTGGTGCAATCACTTCCCACACCCACCGTCCAAAGGTATCAGAAATTGCTGAATTTTCGAGAAAATACGGAAGGTGCACTCGTTGAGGAGTCAAGAGGCCCAAATCAAAAGCAGTTCCAAAATTACTTCTTTTTATTTGAATTGATCTTTAAATCTGGCACACAGCCAACGTGTTTCGTTCCCGATTTTTGCCAGAAGGAACTTCGTCAGGGCTGTAATTTTATAAACAAGACATGTCTTTAGAACTAAAATCACCAACATATAAAAAACATGTCAAAACATTTAAAAGGACATTTAAAAAAACACACATCTCAAGATTGATAATGACAAATGGCCCACCATGTCTTTACATTAATACAGCTCATATATGTAAGGGGAGAGGAGTTAGCCTAACGGCTAAGGCGCTCGACCTCGGACCTGGGGATCTGGGTTCGAGTCTCGGTAACGACGCCAAAAACTCCTGTGATTCTGGGCAAATCACTTAATCTCCCCGTGCCTAAAAATGAAAGTGTGTTTCCTCATGTAAAAACGTAACTTGTGCTATGTAAAGCGCTTGGATACCTGATTCAGTTCGGGTCTAGTTCGCGCTATATAAAACTCTACAAAAAAAAATATGTAGAATACATGAAAAATACATGAAAAAACAGACACACATACCCCAATTGAATGTCTGTGCCTGTCAGTGGGCGAGTGAGTGTCTGAATGGATCTGTGAAAATGTGTGTGAGTGTCCGGTTGGGTCTGTGAGTGGGTGTGTGAGTGAATGAGTCTGTGAGTGGGTGCATGTGTCTATGAGTGGGCCTGTGACTGGGTGCGTGAGTGTGTCTGTGAATAGATGCTGGCCATGACTGGTGCTGTGAGTGGTTGTATGATTGAGTGGCTGTGAGTGTGCATGAGCATCTGTGAGTGGGTGTATTAGTGTGTGATAGGGATTTTGAGTGGGTGAATAAGTGAATGGGCCTGTGAATGCATGTTTGAGTGTCTGAGTGACTCTGAGAGGGTGTGTGAAAATATTATGGGGTCTGTTATTGGGGGTGTTATTGGGGGTGTCATTGTATGAGTGGGTGTGTGCTTGGGGGCATGGGTTTCTGAGTGAATCTTTTGCTGGGCGCATGACTGTCTGAATGAGTGAGTGGGTGCATGAGAATCTGACTAGGACTGTAGGTGGGTGCAAGAGTGTCTGAGTGCATCTGTGAGTTGGTGCGTGAGTCTTTAAGTGGCTTTGTGACTGGGTGGGTGAGTGTCTGTATAGGTCTCTGACTAGGTGCATTAATGTCTGAATGAGTCTATGAGTAGATGCATGAGTGTCTGGATCTATAAGTGGGTACCTGAGTATCTGAGTACATGTGTGAGTGGATGCATGTGTCTAAGTGGGTCTGTGAGTGGATGTGACAGTGTTTGAGTAAGTCAGTGAATGGGAGTGTGAGTCTCTGAGTGGATCTGTGAATGGCTGTGTCAGTGTCTGACTGGTTCTATGAATGGGTATGTGAGTATCTGCGTGGGTGTGTGAGCCTCTCAGTGTGTCTGTGAGTGGGTATATGAGTTTCTATGTGGGTCTGTGACTATGTGTATTGTTGTTTGAGTGGGTGTGTCAGTCCATAAGTGGGTCTGTGTCTGGGTGCATAATTGTCTGACTAGGTCTGTGAGTGGGTGCCTACGTGTCTGAGTGAGTCTGTGACTGGGTGTGTAGGTGTCTGAGTGGGTCTGTGACTGAGTGTATTATGGCATGAGTACATGTGTGAGAGGATACATCAGTGCCTGAGTGAGTCTATGTGCTGCTGCAACAGTTTGTGAATGGTTGAATGAGTGTAGGAGTGGGTCTGTGAGAGGGTGCTTGAGTCTCTGAGGGGTCTGTGAATGGGTGCATTTGTGTCATTGTGACCCACACTGAACATCACTCTATGACTCCCCACATGTGAAAAAAAACTGTTTGAAGCATTTTGAAACTCATAAGGGGTCCCCAAGTTACCCCTTCGATACGCCCATGGGGCCAAGGTACCTCTCCTTGACCCCTTCAATAATTTATAACCTCTATTTTCATCCCCTGGGATAGTGTCCTTTTTTTTACCCCCCTTTTTCGGGTGGCATGGATAATTGTAGGGTCTAGGGTGAGTATGGGTTTTTTGGTGGCAAAACATTTTTTAGGGTTCATGGTGGATATGGGTTAATGGGTAGTAAGGGCATTTTTAGGGCTTGGGGGTGAGTATGGGTTTTATTGTGACAAGGACTTTCTTGTGTTTAGGGTGGGTATGGGCTTTTGGCTGGCAAGCTCAAACTGAGTCACATAATATTCATAACATAAAGCTTAACTTACCTCTCATTGTGATCCTCATTCTATTTAAAAAAAATATTAGTATTGTAGCACACAACAAATACCTAATTACTCACTGAGCTCCGAAACCTCGACGCCTAGCAGGTTGAGCAGGTCCTGCTACCGGTTGAGTATCTTGGCCAAGCGGTGGGTCACCTACTGCTGGGTGCACTTGACCCCAGGGCTCTGGCGCATGCACTGGCTCATGCTGCTGCAGGTAATACCCATTACAAGGCCTGCTATCTGCTGCCAACATGAAGGGGAGATGGAGCTCCAAATCAGTGCCGCCACCTCTGCCTCCAAAAAATGGAGTGGGTCTGTACCACTTGGCATCATCAGAGACCGCAAGGTGTGGCGCACTGGCGCACCACTTCCTCTATCGACCTGCTCCGCCATTTCACTGGGTAAGAAAAATAAATAAATTGGATGAGAAAATGTGCCAAATACTTGCTTTAATGAAAAAATAAGTATTTATATACGACTACAGAGGAAAATATGAGAATCACAAACAATACACACATTCCCCTGAGGTTAGAGCGCTAGTGTTTCAAAGGCAGGTCTCTTAGTCCACTCTCCTAAGCTATCAGTAGTGATTATTCACCATTGCTACAGGCTACATTCAGGTTAAGCTCCACTAGAAGTACATGTCTTAGGAGTCCCACTCCAACTAATAAAGTCAAAAGTGTTCAAGTGCTGTAGTGCTATCTGGCAAGTGCCCCAAATCAGCCTTACCCACACTAGAAGGATCTGAGCAACCGGAGACTCTGAGCAAACCCCCTTTGTGGGTGCTGAAGCTGCAGCTGCTGTCTCTGGTAAGTTTTTCACAAGTGGTGCAGATGGTCTGGGGTCGCCTGTCCTCGAGTTTCTCACATGCAATCCTGCGACTGCTGCCGCTGGGTAGTTCTTGATGCTCCTTCAATGCGAGGTAAGTTCTTCAGTTATTCCCAGAGGTGGGGGTGTTTCAATACTGGTACCGGACTCAGGCCTGATAGGGTCATCACTGTGGGCTCATTCCTCTGTCGATGATCTCAACCAGACTATACTACTTGCTTGGTCCAGTTGCCCCTCTGGTATAGAGGGTCACCGTTCCTCCTCTGCTCCAGCCCAAAATCACAGCAGCAGCCTTTGCAGTAGCCCTCCGGCATACAGGTTCACGGCCTTGATACTGCTCATGGACTACAGACCGATCAGCACTGCAGCAATCTTTATGGTGCCCCACCTTGCATACAGGGTCACTGACTTAATACCATATTTGGGCTAATGCCAAATCAGCATCGCATTAATCTTTATGGCATCTCCATCTGCCACATGGGGTTGGCAACTTATTAGTGCACATGGACAAGTCCCTGGCTCATTTAACTCCAGCCCTCCTTTGGCATACAAGGTTTGCTGCCCTTACACTGCACTTAGGCAACAGCTTGATCAGTTGAGAAATAGTCTCCACAGACCTAACTTTGGGGATGAACTCACCAGGATTCCCCCACTGAACCTTGTTCCCTCAAACGCTCTCCTCTTCTTTACATGGCACATAGGTCTCGGAAAGCAGGTAGGCACTGGGGCACAAGTCTCCAGGGCTGGTGGTCTTGGATTCCCTGGGTGATATCCCCTCACCCAGCTGCAAGACTAGAAGACCTTTCCCCCCAGTCCTAGTCACAGGCAGAAGTCTGGAAGAAATTCACCTCCTTGCACAGCCCGTCTGCCTGTGTGACTGCTTACAATTTTCAGAGCCTCAAGCGGCTATTCTTATAGTTCATTTCAAACACCTAATGAGTATGAGTCATTGAAGTTTATGTTGGGGCCCACTTTCTTTTGAAGTGCCCTCTCCACTGATCTCTCTTTCTCCAGAAAATAGTCGGTGACAGCAAGAGCAAATCCAAATCCGATAGTCCCGCAACACAGGATATGGAGCTGGCTAGACATTCACACCTGCATGCCAACCACTATGATATGTATATCAAAAGGTTCCACCTGGGCCTCTGCCCTACTTTCTATTATTCTCTTACCAGCCCCACCTCCTTCCAGATATATTCCCAGGCCCTTTCACAGTGACCTCTCTTTGAAACAAAGAGCACCCTTTGAAGTGTACTGGAATGATTGGCTCTCCCTTCCTCCAGTGTGTCAAAACCAGCTCATAGGAGAGCAGCAATACACAAATCTGCTTGAGGGATACTTCTAACTCCTCTCTCATATATCTCCATTCATCCCTGGGTCTCTTAAAATGGAACGCAGAATCTCCTATGTATTGTACAACTCACAGACATGCATTCCTCATAGCATATTCATATAGCAAATATGCACTGCAACGTATTGCATTATCCCTGCATTGTACCATATTGACACAATTCCACGCTCATCTTGTTAGACCTGTCAGCAGGTTTCGACACTGCCGGCCATGATATCCCTCTGCAACGCCAATTAAACTATGGCGTCAGGGAAGTAGCCTTAGATTGGATGACATCATTCCTCTCTGATTGAGAACAATCAGTCTGTAAGAAACCTCACTTCTCCAAGGCCTAACCTTTAAAATGTGGGGTACCCCATGGCTCCTCACTCAGCCCAACATTTTTTAATGTTTACATGTCCCCACTGGCCAACCTGGTAGAATTGTTCGCTTTCACAATAGTCTCTTATGCCAATGATATGCATCTGATCTTGTCCTAGGAGGGCAACTCAGACACTTGCATGAAATCCTTCTCAAAGTACATGAGAGCAATCTTAGGTTGGCTTGAAGAAACTCAACTACAGTGCAACCCGGATAAAACTGAAATCATGCTGTTAGGTCCTAAAACTAATTCAGGTTGGGCCGGCACCTGTCACAAGGATGGACCTATACCAACGCTACCCACTTTGACAGTCAAGAACCTGGGAGTCACCTTTGACAATGAACTATCTTGCAAGACCCAAAACCCCTCAGTCACCTGAAACTGTATACGGATACTCAAGGCTTTCAGGAAATTCCTTCCCCTTCTCCCTTTGGAGGCCCAGAAAACAGTAGTTCGAGTCATGATTCTCTGAAGGCTGGACTCCACAAACACCCTATATTTGGGTCTACCCGCATCCCTAATCCTGTAACTGGAAGTGGTCCTAAACACACAGCACGCCTTCTCTTCAATTTGTGAAAAGGCACTGGATGCCAATCAGCAAAAGGATCACCTTTAATGCACTTCCTTTAGCACACTGGGATCGGCAAAACATCCGGCCCCTGCTATCTGAACAAAAGAATCATTGAGTACCAGCCCAGCAGAAATCTTCTTTCCAATAATGCCAAACTCATAGCAATCCCCCACTTTAAATTAACCCTGGGCGTAGTGTGCATAGTGGGGCTATGTGGAGTGCCACGGAGTTGGCAACAAATTCCATGGGACTCTGCGTAGCTCTGCTACGCTGCCTGTCTCCACCTCCCGATTAATATATAACTTAAAACTAACTTAAAGCAATTAAAAAACACTTACCTTTTAACTGCGGCATCCAAGGGCCGCCCTCCTCCTATTCTTCGCCATTAGAAATACTGCTTCAGAAAACTGCGCTTCCGTGAAGGCCTGCGCAAGAGCATTTCTTACGAGAAATGCTCATGAGCGGGCATGTGTAGTTTTCTGAAGCAGTATTTCTAATGGCAAAAAGGAGGAGGAGGGAAGCCCGGGGACACCACAGTTAAAAGGTTAGTGTTTTTTAAGTGCTATAAGTTCATTTTAAGTTATATATTAATAGGGGGTGGAGGCGGGTGGCAGGCCAACTCCATGGAACGCGGAGTAGGCAAGATCCTGTACACTCCACGGGCGGAGCGGTGTTCTCCGTCCATGGTTTCTTTAAATATACTAGACGTGGTGAGATCTCCTTCCTAATATGTACTGACAAAATCTAGAACCACCTCACACTTCAGCTCAGAAGCATAGAAACTGAGGGGCAGATGTACGGCCCTTCCAATTTGCGAGTAGCAAACTCTATTTTGCAAGTCAGTAATAGGTTACCGACTCGCAAAATAGGGTTTGTAAATAGGGCAGACCTATTTTGTGCTTGCAAAAAGACTGATTTCCTGTTTGAGGCTGCAAAAAATGGTCATATATCTGGCCCTGAATCTGCCTTACGCAAATACCTTAAAACCCATTTGTTCAGCCAATAATATCCTCTCTCCAGTTTTTTCTTTCTCCCCTGTTACTTCTTGTGGCAGCACCGGGGCACTCAATTTTGAGGAGCTGTTCATGTAATACAAATACCATCATTCATTTATTCATACACTGGTATGTATACCACACTTTCATATGTATACCACACTTGCACTGCGCAGCACTACACACACACCGATGCAGGCCAAAGGTGAGATACGTACACCTCAACTGAACTTTAAATTGGTGAGCCTGTAGCTCTCACTGTAGACATCACTACTGTGACACAGGATAAAAGGCATAATTCACACCTTCTAATCACAATACAGTATGCTGCCACCATGGCAATCGTGTTGCTTAACCCCTGGAAAAGGCAATACCCTTTTACCACACAAATCAGCATTATGGATCCAGATATCATTATATTTTAGGGCACTTAGTAAAGGAGTTGATGTCCATCACAACATAAGGGTTTTTTACATCTCAATAGCTAATTTAGAGGTTAGCACAACAATGAGTACTGCAGGCCCACATGTAGCATTTAATTTAAAGGCCCTGAGCACATGTTATATTAAATAGGGACTTACCAAAAAACAAAATGTGCTAATTAGGTGCAAGCCAAGGATGCCAGGTCTAACATGCATCCTCCCCCAGCTGATAGCAGGAAATACTAACCACCCTGATGGACGTTTCATCGCTAAGGCAGAAGAACTGGAAAGACCATCAGCATTGGCGTGGTCAGTTCCAGGGCATTGTTCCACCATAAAGTCCATTTCCTGTAGAGAGATGAACTACGTTCTCACCCCACATATGCATTACCCATCTGAGCTGTCCATGCAGTATTAAGCAGCATTTCTGTAATGAGTTACTTTTCCTTTTTATAAGAGAATGCACTGATTGGATATTAAAAATGGGGGTCTCTAGTTGGCAGAGGTAGGTACCTTTATCCAAATAGGGACCCTTGCTTCTAGTCAGGGTAAGGGGTATACACACTTTTGATAACCCATGCTCACCCCCTTGGTAGCTTGGCACGAGCAGACAGGCTTATCCCAAAGGCAATGTGTAAAGTATTTGTACCAACACACACAGTAACACAGTTAAAACACCACAAAAGCCCACCACACCAGTTTAGAAAAATAAAATATCTTTATCTAAACTAAACAAGACCAAAACGCCAAAAATCCATAATACACAGTTAAAAATATGACTTTCAAAAGGTTTCAAGAACTTGTACCATAGAAAACTATGGATGCATGACTTTTCACCAAAGTACCTGTAGTTGCGTCAAAGTTCACCAAACTGCTGAGACCCTGAGGAGGTGATGCAAGAGTTTGCTGCATGCTGAGGAAAGATTGGGTCGATTCCAGGCTGCATGGGGAGTGAATTGTTGATTCTTCGTGCTGGTTCTGGCCCGCAGGTTATGCAGGAGAGGAACTTGCCATACAGGTACGATGTGTGGAAATCCGGGATGTATCGGCGATCGATGAGGTGGCATTGCACGGCGCTGCATCGGTTCTCTTTAGCCTCGATGCGTCGGTTCTGGCAGCGATGACAAGCACTGTGACAGTTTTTGCAGCGGTGCTGGGATGCGTGGAAATACTCCTTGCGCCATGAAGATGCATTGGAAAAACAGCAGCAGGAAGAGCGATGCATCAATTTCTGTAGTTCTTCTCTCTTCCAGGTCCCAAACCGCAGCAACAACTTCCAAAGGCCCAGAAACTGGCACAGGCACCTCAAGGCAGGTTAGAACTCAAAACAGCAGAGTTCAGGGGGAGCTGGGGTGAAGACTTTTGTGTCCCTGAGACTTCTGAACTGGAGGCGAGCTCACTTCAGGCCCTTGGAGATCTCCTTCAAGCAGGGGTACACAGCAAAGTCCTTATCCTTTCTTTGGGAGAAAACAGCAACTGCAGGCCAACCCCAGACACACAGCAAGGGCAGTACTGCTCCTCAGTCTCTCCAGTTCTTCTCCTTGGCAAAGGTTCCTCTTAAATTCCAGGAATGATCTCAAGTTTAGGGGTTTTAGGTCTAATACTTATACCCCAAAATGTCTTTGTTCTCTTTGTGCAAGGGGCTTTGAGCCCAGTTCAAACCAGTTCTGGGGGCACTCTGCCAGTGCACAACAACATCCTTTGTTAGTATGGGCCTTGGTCCCAGACACACCTCAGGGGGGCGAAGCCAGCATTGTGGAAGGCAGGCACAGCCCTATTCAGGTCAATTTACTATTCCTCCAACCACTCCAAATGCAGATCGTGCCTATTTGGCCTAGTGCTGACTCATCCAGACTCCTAGAGCCAATGCACCCCCCAGCTCCTGTCACTCCAAAGCCAGACAGTCAATCCCCAAACAGGCAGAGGCACACAGGAAGGTTGAACAAGAAAATAGCCACTTTCTAAAAGTGCTGTTTTCAAACACATAATTTAAAAAACATCTTTACTAAGAGATGTGTTATTACATGCTGAGTTCAGGAGTACTAAACTCAATTTTTCTATCTTATCCATATGGGAAGATATGCTTGTGAAATGTTACAAAACATTCCCAATTCTGTTCTATTGACAAGATAGCCTTTCAATAGTGAAAATCAAAATTGGCAGTATTTCCCTATCAGGACATGTTACACAGACCAGTACATATCCTACCTTTCACATGCACTGCTCCCTGCCCAGGGCGGTACTTTGGGCCTGCCATAGGGGTGTCCTATGTGTAAGAAAAGGGAAGGGTAAGGCCTGGCAAGTGGTTGCACTTGCCAAGTCGACATAACAGTTAACAAACTACGCACAGTGGCAGGCCTGAGACCTCTTTTCAGGGCTACTCATGTGGGAGGCACAATTAGTGCTGCAAGCCCACTAGTAGACTTTGATGTACCTGCCCTGGCACACTTAGTGCTCTTTACTAGGGGCCTACTGGTAAAAGAAATGTGTCAATCAGGTTGAACCAATCACAATAACGATTTACACAAGGAGCACTTCCACTTTGACAGTGATCAGCAGTGCCCAAAGCATTTAAGCCAGTAAAAACGAAATCCAGCACACCATCAAAAACACAGGAGGTAGAAGCATAAAGTCAGGGAAAACTACGCCAAGGATGCCAGGTCTATCACTGGACAATGATTTATTGAGTGCTGTTAGTGCTAATCAGCAAGCTGAGGATACTAGCTCACACCACCTCCCTTGAGTAGGCCCGCGGATTGCTCTGCTTCACTATCGTACGTATGCACTGATTCTTTCAGATACGTATACATTAAAGACTGAGTTATACTAATGAAGTGGACTAATTGATGCTACCGATGAGGGAAGGCATAGGTATGTAGCCTCGCTGTCTAGCCATGACGTCAAACTGGAACTTCTACTATAATTTCACATTTTCTTTCTTTTACTCCATATCTTGAATTAATAAATGATAAACCCTCCATTTATTTACAATTAGATACACGGGGTGCCTTCAGCCTATAAACTTGGTGGTGAGCAAATAATTCTACATAATAACTTTACTCTAGGCACAATTATACCATTTTTGTAACTCTCCTGATAACGAATGTGAAAATGTCATATTCAGACATTATTTGGTTTACTTATTATTATTATAATTTGTTTGGGTTGCAGCCCTGAGGAAGTCGTAGGTCTGATCAGACCAGACGAAACGTGCGTTGGCTGCTGTATTGTTGAAATTAAAACGAGGACTGTTTCAATGAAGATTCAATTGTGACAAGAATCAGGAAATAAATAAACAGAACACTAATACTGGACTTTTGAGTGCTCAATGATTATAGTTTCTATGTAGAGCTTTCCTTTAGCTTATTGATCTAGTCGTGGTAACCGATTAGCTATCATTTGGAGCACCATTGTTACTTTTCACTATTACCCTATACTTAGCTGTGCGCTCAATTGAAAACAGTTACCTATTAGTCTTATATCCTTCGTATTGTTATATTGAGCAGCCGCAAAGGAGAAAATGAATAGAGATAAGGAAGCCGAGGAATTGTTTAGTAATTTATTGGCAGGTGGATCTATAGGATCATCAGTTAGACCATCTGCAGATGCAAAAAGAGAGGGACTTGGCGCCAAGTTTAGAAAACTGGAAGCACTCAAAAAACAAGAGTTAAATAAGTGGTGGGATGCTGCCACCCTTGAGCAATACCTAACGATGAATAGGATACCGAGAGGTTTGCGCTCACAAATTATACCCGCCTACGAAGATCTGGAACCTGATTTATATGCAATATGGGAAAAGGAGCTTAATGATAGCTCGCGTAATCTAATGAAAATTCTGATAGACAACGCAGACAGGAAAATAGCCAAACTTCTTATTGAGATACAAAAGGTAGAAGATGAGATTAAAGCCTTAAATCTTCCAGAGGCAACCATAAAAAATTATACTATTATGGATGAGATCCTGAATGATATACAACTAGATATAAAAAGGAGGAAGGCACATAAGATTAAGAGGGACGAGAAAGACTACCGTTCAGGGAGAATATACACTTATGCTAAGAGGTTTGACTATTTAATGAAAACTACACTGAGTAAGAAACAGGGTGGCAACATCACACCACTGAGCGAAACTGAAGCATCTTCTAGTAACTTATCAAGTGATGACAGTGAAGAGGCACCGGTTACAGTAACAACTACCCCTACACCTGAATCTAATTTTTTAGAGGAGGTTCACCGTTTACGGAGGGGGAATCGGGAAACTGGCAGGAATCGGAATACAAATACAAGAGGACCAGAAGAGGCAGGCGAGGAAGAGGGAAATCTAGGGACAAGGATAAAGAGGAGCTTGAGGTCATGGAAGCCACAGCCCTAAAAGATGTAACAGAAGTAAGTGATATTGAAATTATTAATGTATCCGACCAACAATTGTCTCCTGACATGATCTGTGTTCTTAAAAAAGGTCTAGGGTTCTGTCCAGCTAGGAGGCAAGACTGGGTGATGACCAAGATAGATCTTTTTAAATTCACTAGGAGGCTTAAATTGAAAAAAAAAAAATGTAATACACCCGATAAAGAAACACCTACTACTAAAAACTTGAGTAATCTCACTATACAAGAACTTAAAGAGACGCAGCTCCTGTTATCTCTAACAGAAACAGAAGAGGACCCTGCTACACTGGCCAAAATTATGGAAGATTTAGAAGTTGAACGCTATATGACAGAAAGCAGTGGTCTCAAAACTAGCTCTAAATGGACTCCAAGGTTAACACAAGGAAATGTTATCGATGTATTCTTTAAGGCTGTCAGTCAGGATATAGATCAAGAATTAGAACACAAACGTTCGAGCTACTTGCATCCTAGAGAGGATAATTTAACACCAGGAGAAAGGAAAGCCCTTAATGAACTTTTGAATAATAAGGAAATAATAATTCGGAGAGCAGACAAAGGAGGCAACCTGGTATTACAGAACAGTATTGACTATAAAAGTGAAGTCCTATCACAATTAAATGACAAACGCTACTATACAAGATTAGAGTCTAACCCAATGAAGACCTTAGTAGAAACGGTAAACACTAAAGTGAGGGAATGGTATGATTTATCACTGATAAATCATGACGAATACCTGTACTTACAAACTACATTTCCGAGATCACCGTGTTTGTATACTTTGCCAAAGGTCCATAAATGCCGAGACAAGCCCCCAGGAAGACCGATAGTCTTGGGCATTGGTGGACCAACTGAACACCTGTCCGAATACATTGATACATTTCTTAGGGACTTTGTACAGAACTTACCATCCTTTGTTATGGACACGAAATATATACTTAATATATTGAATGACATCACTTGGGAAGAAGGGATGATTTTAGCTACACTTGATGTGGTCTCCCTTTATTCTAATATTGATCACACTTTAGGAATCAATGCTCTTGACTTCTTTCTTAGCAAGCGAGCTGCTGAATTTTATGATCATTCACAAATGCTGTTACAAATGACAGAACTTGTATTGAAAAATAATGTGTTTTTGTTTGATGGTGCGTGGTACCGCCAAGAACTTGGGACAGCGATGGGAGCCAAATTTGCTCCGTCTTTTGCCAACCTATTTATGGGCTGGTACGAGGCGGAGCGAATTTGGGGACCCAGTAACAGGGAATGGATTCAGTATATCCACTACTGGGGTCGTTTCATCGACGACTGTCTGCTTATCTGGACAGGATCGGTTGAACAATTACATGGATTTTTTGATTACTTAAATGATAATATGTATAATCTACGGTTTACAACGCAGTATGATTATAACATGATTACATTTCTTGATGTTGAGCTATTTGTGCATGCAGGCAAACTTAACAGTAGAATGTACAGGAAACCTACTAGCTGTAACTCAGTATTACATGCTAAAAGCTGTCACCCAACGAACCAGATAAAATCCATTCCGTATGGGGAGATGGTGAGAGCCAGGCGAAATTGCTCCCTAAATCAAGACTTTCAAGAGAACTTATTAGACATATCCATGAGATTTGAAAAGAGAGGATATGATAAGAAAACTATAGACACAGCCTTTAACAGAGCAAAGAAACTGAGGCGTATTAATACCCTAAAGGATAAACCTAAGAAGATGGATAAAGATGGTGAAACTAAGGTTAGAATGATCACCAATTACAGTACAGAAAGTAATAAACTGTACTCTATTCTGAACAGACATTGGAATTTACTTAAACTTGATCAAGACATTTCCCCTTTTGTTACTCATTACCCTTCCCTAACTTTTAGGAAAGGTCTAACTCTCTCTAATCTACTTAGCCCTAGCTACCCGACCAAACCTGTAAATAAGGACTGGCTGTCAAAATTTAAAGGTTTCTATAAATGTGGTAGATGTTCTTCATGTAGATGGGCAAGGAAAAAAGTAGTGAGCTTCAATTATAATGGTACAGGAGAATATACTATTGAGACTTTCATTAATTGCGACACAACTTTTGTGGTCTATGCGATTGTGTGTAGCTGTGGTAAGATCTACATCGGTAGCACCAAGAGAAGACTAAGGGATAGGATGGCAGAACACTTTAGAGCCATTGTACAAGGTGATACTAGGTATCCAACCGCAGCACATCTGATCAGGTACTATCAAGATAGGAAGAAACATACATTTACCTATCATGGCATTGACCACTTAGATACAGACCCGAGAGGTGGTAATAGAATATTGAGACTCAGAAGGATGGAAGTCACTTGGCTCATTAAACTGAAAGCAGTAGAAATGGGGTTAAATGTGGATCATGAATTTGAATTTTTCTTAGGCAACTAAATCTCAGAAGCCTGATTATGCACGATAGCTATAGTCATCTAGCATACATTATACGGCTTGCATGTGTTCTATCTGTTTTTCAATATGAAAAGATGTAGTATATTTTGATGCTTGCACTTTCGAAATACAGATTACTGAATTGTACTTTAGATATGAAATTAGAGAAATGATTTACTGTTTAACTGTATGACTCTATGCGAATATGAGAATTACTGTTAATTTAATTTGAGCTGAAAATATAAGTACATTGGAATATGAGAATTTATATTTGAGAGACATTATATTTCTATGTTTTTTCTGTAAGAATTATGTTCTGACCTTTAAACTTTGAGACTGTGAGATATGACTTAATAACTGTATTCAGATGAGATCTTAACCTATCAAAGTTCATTATGTATTGTGGTATGATATTTTGAACACATATTCAAGCCGTTATATTTACAATGAAAATGTTGGTACCAAGTATTGTATATTGTAATCTACTCTCTTTACCTCTAATGCATATTTCTGGTGTTTTTATAGACTATTATATCGGGCTGGCGCTATGGTGGGACGGCGGAGTGAAGTGCTGGTGCCGCCTCTCACCGGTAGACATTAATAAATATTAGGATAATACCATAATACCTAATAGCGGGCATAAACTATAAAACAGGTAAAATATTTTAACTCGAGTCAGGACCAATAACAAGTGAATACGAGACCATTCCAAGATGGCGACTGATAACATTATTGGGAATTAGACTAGCGGTTATAAGTATATCAATAGAAGAATAACTGTGGTGATATATTATATGTTCTGGTATGAGAACGTATTATATTGTCAAACGTTTATAAGTGAATTACTATTTTCTCGCCGAAACTTTCTTTTACACGTATAAATTTCAAAAGTGACGAAAATTTAAATAAAACGTGAGAATAATGATACACAAAGTTTATAATATAAATAAAAATAGTTAAACCTTCAAGATTGAAGTTTACTAATTGACGTACCTATACTTTATCAACATGGCGCCCAAAACCATCTTATACTATAAAGGCGACTAATCAAGATGGCGCCCGAGTAGGACGCAGACACGGAGATATGCGATCCGAGGCTCTAGGTGACTTCGAATCCGGTGAGTGTAGTACCAGCAAACAGGAGTTAGTAATCTTTGAACGTGACTATTAGCTTAAACTTTTATTGAGCTTATACTGGACAACCCGTTCTTTATATATTTACAGATACTTGAGATATTCGGATTGAGTCCTATACCGGCGAGAATCTGGGGATTAACTTTAACTTGCTGAGGTAAGGTTGTGTCCATTTAAAAACGGAAGGCAACTCAATTGTATTACTAAAGGTAGTGATCATAAAACCCTATATAGCGGTCTAAATAAATAATTATTTTTACAGATATTCATACTGATTATGAAAATTGGAAACTGACAACATATATGAAGTTTATACTTGGAAACCTAAGCCAGAATATATAACGTTTTATAATATTGGACGTTACACTTATATGATAAGGTAAGAATGTCCTGACCATTCGGAGCCGATCACAGTAAGGAAACAAGCATTAAAATACTTGAGATTGAATACGTATGCACTGATTCTTTCAGATACGTATACATTAAAGACTGAGTTATACTAATGAAGTGGACTAATTGATGCTACCGATGAGGGAAGGCATAGGTATGTAGCCTCGCTGTCTAGCCATGACGTCAAACTGGAACTTCTACTATAATTTCACGTTTTCTTTCTTTTACTCCATATCTTGAATTAATAAATGATAAACCCTCCATTTATTTACAATTAGATACACGGGGTGCCTTCAGCCTATAAACTTGGTGGTGAGCAAATAATTCTACATAATAACTTTACTCTAGGCACAATTATACCATTTTTGTAACTCTCCTGATAACGAATGTGAAAATGTCATATTCAGACATTATTTAGTTTACTTATTATTATTATAATTTGTTTGGGTTGCAGCCCTGAGGAAGTCGTAGGTCTGATCAGACCAGACGAAACGTGCGTTGGCTGCTGTATTGTTGAAATTAAAACGAGGACTGTTTCAATGAAGATTCAATTGTGACAAGAATCAGGAAATAAATAAACAGAACACTAATACTGGACTTTTGAGTGCTCAATGATTATAGTTTCTAGGCCTGGCAAGTGGTTGCACTTGCCAAGTCGACATAACAGTTAACAAACTACGCACAGTGGCAGGCCTGAGACCTCTTTTCAGGGCTACTCATGTGGGAGGCACAATCAGTGCTGCAAGCCCACTAGTAGACTTTGATGTACCTGCCCTGGCACACTTAGTGCTCTTTACTAGGGGCCTACTGGTAAAAGAAATGTGTCAATCAGGGAGAACCAATCACAATAACGATTTACACAAGGAGCACTTCCACTTTGACAGTGATCAGCAGTGCCCAAAGCATTTAAGCCAGTAAAAACGAAATCCAGCACACCATCAAAAACACAGGAGGTAGAAGCATAAAGTCAGGGAAAACTACGCCAAGGATGCCAGGTCTAACACTGGACAATGATTTATTGAGTGCTGTTAGTGCTAATCAGCAAGCTGAGGATACTAGCTCACACCACCTCCCTTGAGTAGGCCCGCGGATTGCTCTGCTTCACTATCTTGAGGAAGGCAAGTGCTACAATGGGACACTTGGTTACCAGTTAAGAGAATGTTGTGTGTATTTTACTTGTGAAAGACTGACCTCTGTTGCAACAAATAAACCGATTCCTTACAGAATTTATTTAAGGAAAGACAATTATTTGTGGCCTTGCAACTTTATGTACTAAACCCATGACAGGGACAGTAGTGGATTGTTGGTTCAATGAGGACATGCTCGGTGCTTCCCTTAAGGTCACAAGACAGGTCCAAGACCTCACTCAGGTCAAGATGCAGGCCTAGGACTTGAGTACAAGCTAGATTAGTGTGAGGCTAGAACCAAAATCAAAAATGGGTGTTGTGGTGGGGTTTCCACTGCAACGCCCATTTATTTTGAAGCTGCCCCATATTTACAATGCCAGCGTAAATACAGGTCAGTTCCAACATGACCAATGAACACCCGGTCTTAAAGAGATGCAATGAGGAGAAATGTTTCATTTCTCCTTGTGTTTGCTGTTTCAATGTGTGCTGCCTTGTGCAGAAACAGCAAAAGGCCATTGATTGTGCCAGAAGGTGCCCCTTCCTGCACATAAATAATTAACTTAAAAAATGACATTTTGCAACTTCTAATGTGTGCTGCGTTTAGCAGCACATATAGAAGTTACACAACTCCATTTAAAGATTGTTTATGTGCAGGAAGGCACAGTGGATTGGGAACTGAAACCAGCCCTGGCTTTCTAAGGTCACAGATCTGCCTACTGTCAGGAATACCAGTATTTCTGTTGTATTGTATATGTTACT
Source organism: Lissotriton helveticus (assembly GCF_964261635.1). Taxonomy (NCBI): domain Eukaryota; kingdom Metazoa; phylum Chordata; class Amphibia; order Caudata; family Salamandridae; genus Lissotriton; species Lissotriton helveticus. The sequence continues at coordinate 1,965,312,133 of NC_136063.1, read as the reverse complement.
TGTTGCGTCTTCATTTTACCTACAACAGCCATGTAAATCCGCGATGAGGCCTTCTGAAATATGCCAGTTTGAAAACAAAAATCCAATTTGCAGTTAGTCTTTGGAAGTGTCTTGTGTTTTTCTACAGTCTTATGTGCTGACTTTGCAGTCAGAATACCCACCCAGCCTCCCCAGAAAGCAGCCAGTGTGCCAATGTTCTGAAGTCGCCCGGCCACCGCCCTGCAGTTTTCCATCATTTCATTTTTTCCACTGCTCTGCTCTATTTCCACAACTGAGAGATTGCATAGCTTAATGTTAAGCATCGGAATCAAACCTGTCTTATTTCAGATAACTCCGCTGCTCCCCAGAATGAAATATTCCGATAAATGTTAATTTTCAAGTGAATAATTACATTGGACTCGGCCGAGGCAGATGGACTCTGGAATGCCGGGGCGCCAGAATGTTATTCGGTCTGCTGAGCCCACATCCCAGATTTAAAAGCCATATCTGAAATGTAAAGACTGCCACTAAACGAGCCTGCTTTTTAAAAATCGTTCATGCTCCATGGGAAATTACGTTATTACTTAGCCGCGGTTGGGGGGTGGAATAGCAAAGATGCTCACAGTCCTATACAGAGCTTACTTTTAAGTAAGAAATCAAGGGTAAAGCTGTATTAACTTACATTTACGGACACCGGATACAGAGAATCCCCACCCAGCAGAATTCATGAGTGGAAATATACCGCGGTCAGCTCTTTTCTGTTCCCAGTAGTCTTTTGATAAAAAGATGCTAATAAAATCACTAAGAGCAAGGATAGAGACAGACGCGAGCCCTCTCTTCAGTATTTGGTCCATAAATTGAGCAAGCATCAAACTCTCACAAAGTCTTTCTTTTGATTTCTTGTGCAGACACCTACACAATGATACAATCTGCACCGAAGTGTTAAGAAGTGGGCTGCATTGATCGCAAGAACACTCGTATATTTTTGCCCACTGTTTTGAGAAAACACATGCAAAGCAAAATGCATCTCCCCTACCGCCAACACTTGAAGGAAAAATGTGTTTGTTTGACACGTCATTTTGCAAATGGGTTGAGTTTAAATATACAGCCCGTGTGCTGATCCATTAAATATATTCATATTTTCTTCACTAGACATATTTTTTCATATTACAAAACCTCTTTGTCCCCTGATTCCAGAACGGTGCACCAACTTAGCGTTTAAAAGCTCTTTTTCAATGTGAGTAATCATAACACGACCAACAATTAAACTGACGGCATCCTGTTTTTTCAGAACGATTAAACCGAGCTCCTTTATTTATTTATTTTTTTATTTCGCGAATGTTTTCTTAAGTGTGGGACCTAATAGATGTGTAATGGAAAAAGAGCGCCCCCTGCTGACCAGAGAAAATTGAGCATTTAAATTAATATGTACTTAAATTACCGTTTGTTATTCATGAAACTGAATAAAAATGATCGAATAATGTCATGTCCAGGTACTGAATAGGGAAGCATCATTAAATGGTGCTGTCTGAAAGGGAGTCATTAGAAACACCCACCTAAAGTTCTGGAGTATTTAAAATATATTCAAACATATTAAAATATTGTTGTACAATTGTCAATATGTGCAGCAAAATGAGAAATAGAACAACAACATCAGACGAATGTTTGTAGATAAAGGTTGATCATTTGGTTGAATTCAACATCGAAATTATATTTCGTGCTTCTTTATTTAGGAACCTGTATTCATAGTCCACATTTCCCATCGCACAGTACCTTTCAACTGCATTGTTTTCTTTTTATCCACATTCTTGTCTCTGTCAGATCTTCGTAAAGTAGCCTGTCTTTCTCTTCCTACCGTCGCTCATTTTGTATGTTAGCATTTAATGAAGGGTAATTGTGTGACAAATGAATAACATAACCCATACCACACACAATGATAGTTCAAGTCACGGAGGCGATGCGTGACCCTAGAAAAGGCACAAGGCTCTGAGTCGAGTGAATAAATAAGGGCATCGAGGAGCAGCTGTGCCACCGGCGAGCCACTACATGTTGCTTCTTGCTTCTGCCCCCACTGCTCATTATTTAATTTAGCCGTGTGGATGAAAACATGACCATGCGCACTGCAGGCCAATCTAGGCCTCTGAAGGCTCCTGTTAACAGGAGGACAGGAAGGGGGCTGAGATGGCTGAGGCACGATCCAGCTACAGGGTTGTGGTTAATACCTTAGCGGATGAGGCATTTCTTTAATGTTTGTGACACATCACGCTAAGGTTTTCACAACATATTTCCCCACGGTATCCAGGCCAAATGTGAGTCTTTTTTCCCCACAACCGGGGTACTTTAAAGGTACTCATGGCTTGTGAATTCCACTGGAGGGAACAAAGGAAGTAGCCAAATGATAGCAATGTTTAGGCTTTATGAGGAAAAAAATCCTATGCAAGAAAGTGAAAGATTTTTCTCCTAAAAATGATATCAACAAAAGCTTTGATGTGCTAAGGATCTTAACAGGAAATAGGAGAATTGTGAAAGGAATCACATTTTTCATCACAGGTTTTGCATTTTTTAAATGTTTATTTTTTTTCTCGAAGTTTTAGCCTACTTGCAATTCGGAGTAAACACCGGTGAAAACTGATGAGAAACCCAAGGGAGGGACAGACATCTAAACTTTTCTGAAACCTAAATAACCTTCTGAATTTAGCAAGGGGTGATTTGTGTAGATTAATCATGGCTTTTCAAAAGAAATAATTCAATTACAAACAATGAAAATAAGTGTAAAAAATAATAATTTGTGACAACATTTTGATCAGTAATAATTTGATATGATGGTTGATTACAAAAGTAATATAGTAACAAGTATTGTCAGACCAATGTTGGTTGCCAAAAAACACGCCATACCCAGAGTCAGCAAAACAGCTGCAGCTTCTAATGATTTTTCCTTTTATATTTACCAATCAGCAATTTATATGGAAAATGAAAGGAATGAAAATAGGTATGATATGTGCACGAAATAGTGAGTTTAGGACTAGTAGGTATTTGTATACCTCTGTATTTGGGGTTACACATACTATCATATGATTCAGAGGGCAATTTGCAAAAAAGTGATCTTTCTTGCACAGTGGCCCACACTTCTCTCAATAAAAATGCTATCCCATTTGTATTGCTCGAACAAAAATTCCTTTAAAAAATGATTTAACTTGCAATGGACAGGCTGCAGTAATTGGACCTGGGCTCTACAAACACCAAAGAAAACCTATACAACTCAGATTGGTATGAAAATTAGACACCTAGAGGAATACAAACTGGAGTCGCTTGTATGGATTTCATGATGATTTATTTCCCATATTGCCCTGCAAACCTCAAACTTTTTATAAAGTCACTCAGTTTCCTCATATTTCTCAGGTGGAAATTTCTAGATTCTACGGGGAATCACAAAATTCCTACAACCCAGCATTCACAGACTACTTCTTATAAAAACATTACACCACTTGTGTGGCTTGGCCTTTCTCCCGTAACACAACAGAACCTAAAATGCAATGTGGAGACATAAACATTTTCTGTAAAAATAAAATAAATTATCTGTTTTGGCAATATGGATAGCTACAGAATTTGATACCAGCTCGGTTACTACCCAGGGAAACCTACCAAATGAAGACATGTTCAAAACCTAGACATGCAGTGGTGTCCAACTGCATGAGTCCCAAAACTTTTTCTTGCCCACAACACGATGCAAACCTCAAACGTAGTCCAAACAATAATTTCCCCACATTTCTGGGAGTACAAGTTCTTGAAACTGTGCAGATACACATATTTTCTAGTACATAGCACTCCCTCTCTTCTCCTGGTAAAAAGGGTACTCCACTTGTGTGACTGGGCCAAGGGCAAGAAAAAAAGAAGAGTTCCAACTAGGGACCATGCAAGACTCACCACCCCTACATTTTTTCATGTCTAGTAGTCTGCATGCCCCCTGGGGGGTAGATTAGCGGTAGGCACCCCCTATTTGCTCACAGTGAGACAGAAAGATTCTTTACTTGCATCTATGGAGGGGACAACAAGCCCATGCCACAGGGAAGCTACTGTGTTCCATAAATAAGTAAATAAAAGCTTTCCTGGTAGGCTATTGGGCTTTCTGTCCCACCTTGGGGCAGGTTGGGGTTAAACACCCTTATCCTCCCCCAGGGGGGCAGAAGGACACTTGTGTCAGGGGTGGAGAGAGCAGCGGCACATGTCCACAGAGGCACTCCCCCAGATGGTAAATCAGAAATATTTCTTGCTAGTCTAGTGGTCTTTCTGCACCTCAAGTTGGAAGATTGGGAATAACCACCCTATATCTTCCTCCCGGGAAGCAGAAATACTCTATTGCCTTGGGAGAAATACTCCATTGCCGTGCCAGGGGAACCGCAACCACCAATTGGTTAAAAAATACCCCTTGGTGGTCTAGAGGGCTATTTGCCCATGTGGGGGGCAGATTAGGGTAAACAGCCCCTATCCCCACAGAGGGGGGCAGAAAGAATCTTGTGCATAGGAGAGAGTACAGGGCATGCACAGGGAGTCTTCACCCCTAAACAGTAAAGTATATTTTGCAGTGGTCTAGTTGATGGTTTTCTCCTCAGTGGGTCAGACATTTTATTTGGTGATCTCAAAACATTTCCTTGTTTGTATTGTCTTCCCCTCCCTGTTGCTCCACCCTGGGAATTGGCCTGCGTGGGGGTGTCTGTCGCACGCCCTTTGATGAAGCATGTCACAATTTTGTGAGTGAGGGCAGTTTTTCCACACTGTACGCATGCCTTTGGCTCCTATGTATACACTTTTCTATACATTTCTTCCTTTCCCTACTGCTTTGTGTGATAGTCAGGTCAGATTAGTTAAACACCCTCTGTCCACCTGGGGAAGGGAGGCAGAAAAAGACTCCTTTGCCTGAGGGTGAGCACAAACCTATGCCAAAGTGCATCTTCCCCAAACAACATTTCAATAATTCCCGGTAGTGTAGTGGACTTTCTGCTCTAGGGGGGCAGAGTGGGGGCAAACAGCCTTTATCCACACCCTGGGGGGCAAAAAGACTCTTGGGGGTGGGAAGAACACAGGCCAGCGCCCAGAGTGAGACGCCCCCCCCAAACAATAACCCAAACGAATGGCATAGTTTATATTTAGGCATATGGCTCACCGTTCCACAATAGGGAAGGAATAAATGCCTCCATCCTTTTTAATGGAGGGACTGCCTTACAACTTTATAAATAACAACTAAGCAATTCCTTTCAATCCAATCTGCTGTTTGGTGCAGGGCTGCACCAGCATGGCACATCCCTGCACAAAACAGTATTACTTTTTTTTATTTTTAAAAGAAAATCCCTCGCCGGGATTTAATTTTTGAAAATAAATTAATGCTCCCCTCATCATGTGAGTCATCTCCAATGGTGGGATAAGCATTGTTAGACCTGTCATCCACAGGGTTTTCTTCCCCCAGACTTTTGCCTCCCTCTTCTTTTTTCTGTATCTTAGGACTCTGAGCACTTTACCACTGCTAACTAGTGCTACAGTGCATGTGCTTCTTCCCTAAACATGGTAACATTATTGCATACTTGATTGGCACATTTAGTTTACTTCTAAGTCTCTTGCAAAGTCATATGCCATATACCCAGGGTCCGTATTTTAAGGCTACCAGTGAGCCTGCATCACTGGGTGTGCAACCCACACAAATAACCTTTCAAACTAGTCTCAAGCCTGCCATTTCAAGGTCTGTGTGTGTAGTTTACTACCACAATGACACAGCATTTAAAACTACTTGCCAAGCCTTAAACACCCTTTTTATAACACATACGTCACCCCTAAGGTAGACCCTAGGTAGCCCTAAGGACTGGGAGCTGTGTAAATAAAAGGTAGGACATCTACTTTTACATTTTACATGCCCTGGTAGTGAAAAACAGCTAAATCCATCTTTTACTACATTGAGGCCTGTTCCTCTCTTAGGCTAGCTATGAGAATTTCTTAAAACACTTTACGGCTGTAATTCCTGATTTGAAAGGTGTGACTGGCTCATTGTTTCATATCTTTGGAAATGGTAAAGATAAATCTCCTCCACTGGTAAAGTTGGATGTAACATTACTATTATGTAAATGCCACTTTTAGAAAGTGGGCAGTTCTCTGCGCTTTCTGCTCTGTGTGAATTGTAGCCTGTCTCCAATACTCATCTGGGCAGGGGGGATGAAAGTTACACTTTGTGCATTCCTCTAGACAGCCACAAACACAAGAAGGGTGACAAAGAACTCATCTGCATTCATCTACATTCTGATAGCTCTTCCTGGGCAGAAAGAGGGTGGGGGAGCTGACACGTACACCTGAATAGCCAGTGTTCTGTGTCCTACACAAAGGGCTGATTACCCCCCACAGATAACCTAGCAGACATGACCTGGATGTAAGGGGACCTGTGCACTTCAAGGGCCTGCTTTAACCGTACCAAGACAGGACACTACTGGACCTGTGAAGAATTCTGACAGGAGTAAAATCTGCTATGCCACACAGATTGCCACTTTGCCTCACCACTGCTCTGAATGAACTTCTTTCTGCTTATCTGAGTTGCCCTGCTGCCAGCTGATCTTTGACCTGCAAGGACTGGGCCCATCTCACATCAACCCAGTGTGACTCCAAGAGCTTGCTGGGTTGCCTCTGTTTCTGAAGTCTTAGAGTCATCAAAGACTTCCTACAACTCTGCTGCTACACTCTGCCGTCTGTGAGCCAATACCTGCCTGAGGTGCAAATCCAGTCCTGAGCCTTAGCAGTTTGATGACAACGTGGGTTTCGACTGTGAGGCTCGATGATGATGCCTCAACCTGACTGCATGAATCGGAACAGGCACATGGAGTCTTCAATGGCTATGCTTTCTACATTCAAGGTACTTTTGCAACGGGTCCTGGATGGTTCTGGTAGCCAGCCTGCCCTCCTTCGTGTCAGCCTGAACTTTGGATTATCCCAGCCCAGCGCGACCTCAAGTAACCCCTCAGTGCCATTTGACTCTAAGCACTAATTTTTGATTGTTTCTTGAAAATACATAACTCTGTTTCTACAATTTGATTTTTGTTGTTTTGATATTGTTTTACTAATAAAAATATTCTCTGTTTCTCTGAATCTGTGTGGAGTATTTTTGTTTTTTTTTCATTGTGTTACTGTGTGTGTATGTATGTGGCCACACATTCTTTACACATTGCTTCTTTAGATAAGCCTTACTGACTGTGCCAAGCTACCAGAGGGTGAGCACAGGTTATCTTTTAGTGTATATCTAACTTACCCTGACTAGGATTGTGGTCCCTACTTGGGCAGGGTTCACATCTCGCCAACTAGAAACAGCATTACTAACAAGCATTATTTGGTTTTTAATGTCCCTCACCACCAAAGTTTGTCTGGCTGTGACGAATAGTCAAAAATTGCTTCATTTCTGCACAAACAGATTAGGCGGGTGGACATGTAGCCATTTCTATGACTGCCCTTATGCCTTCGGGCCATCAAAATTTGTTTGACTACAGCAGTGATGGAGCAGTCACCATCGTAGCCAAACCAATGGTGTGCCCACATTTAAATTGGTTGGGTGGACCTTCATGTTGGCAGCAGGTACACTCCATCACAAGGCGAGTATACCTACCACCAACATATTATTGAGGCCCTAATTCCCTTGTGGTCTAGTGGGCTTTCTGCCTGGCTTAATGCCCCCCACAATCACTGTCTGTTTTTATTTAGTTTTACTGTGGTGCTGGCATTATAGCAATACCAAAAATAATCAAACTGTGAACACAAGGGCAACACTTCCTATCTCCTCACAACTTTGACCTTTGAAAGATAATATTTTTGGCATTTTCACCACAAACATTTTCATTTTGAGTATGGAAGACAACATGTTGACATCTGTATTACCTAAAGGTAGTGCAGAGGTCATTAGCTGGTCCTTTGTTGCATTGAAGCAGTTAAAAACACAGCACTATGTAGTTACACGTCTTCAATATGGATGTATTACGAGCATACATCAACTATAATTCCTTCACACACAATCCATTTTATTTTGCAGACATAATGCACATGCCTTATACAGCTAATTATATTTGCTAAAATGGGTCTGCCAGGGCACACACCAGTGCATCCCTATGCCACAGAACAGCAGTGATAGATTTGAAATACCCAGTGCTTTAAATGGGCCAGTACTCGCCGGTACTGAGTACCGTCACTTCCGATTTTTTTTGCCGTCAGTACCGGCACTTCTCTGGAGCCAGGGAGAGTACCAGTACCCTGATCGACAGCACAGCAGGCTCAGGTTAGGTTTCTCCTCCAGGGCAGAGGCCACTCTGCTTCTGAGGAGCTGGTAATTAACACGGCTGAAGCAGCCTTTTGCAGATTTGCTGGTGAAGATTCCAGTAGCGCCCATTTGAATGGGCCAAACTGCAGGGGGTTGAGAGGGCTTGTGTCACGCTGTGTTAACAGGACAGGGTCTCTAGACAGACCATGCACTGTGAATCAGGTGCGAGCGACCATTCGGGTGAAAATGCCATCATGACTTTTATCTTGTGTAAGGAGTTAGTTTTTTTTTTTTTACAGAAACACACTCCTCATGTGTTTTAATATGTGCTGCAACTGGTACAAAAGTAATTATGTATGATCATATTTTGCCCTTAGCCCCGCCCCTAGCCCCGCCCACTTGCCACACCTCCATTTTAATGAGTACCTGCACTTATTTTTACCCATTTAAAGCACTGGAAATACCTAACCCAACGTCTGATAGGGCTGGTATTGCAGTCCGAGCATCAGCTGGTAGAGGGCTTGAGGTGGATCATCCACTTCTATTTCTCAGAAATTTTGATGTCTCCTGACTCTGATGCCCTTTCTGATGCCTGGTTCCAAGCCCAGGCATCATGTCCTGCTGGCTCCGATGTTCAGTGCTTGGTTCTTGCCCTATTGCTGCCATGAAGGAGTACTCAGCAGAGGTAGCAAAGTAGGTAAAAATAAAATCAAGTGTGTGCGCTCTGCTTCTGTGTCAGTAAAAGTGCGAGTGAGTGTGTGTTTGTGAGTAAATTAGACTGAGTGTGAATCTGTGGGGGTCTGAGTGAGTAAGTGGAAGTGTGTTCATGAGTGTGTACTTATGATCTACGAGTGGGTGAGAATGAGTAAGAATCAATGAGAGTGAGAGAGTGATTGTGGCAGCATGAGTGAGTGTGAGAGGGAGAGGCAGAGTGAGAGTCAGTGAGTGGGAAACAGTGAGTGTGTGTTAGTTAAAGCGAGTGAGTGTAGGAATGTGAATGAAGAAGTGGGAGGGAGTTAAACTAAGGGAGAGTTAGAGCAAGTTAGCATAAGTGAGAGATTGTGAGGGAATGTGATTGAGGATATATATAAAGGCCTGAGTGGTAACCAAAATCAGCCTTGGCAAAAATGTTCTAATCAATACCCACTAAACTGTTCGAAATAAACTTTGTTTCATTCCTAGTTTTCTCTTCCCCATCCCTCTCATTTCAATCTCTCTTTAAACTCTGTTTCTTTTTGTCTGCTGTGACTATTCTCATAAACCCTAAGGGGCAGAAGACAGGGGCTATCAACTTTTAAAAATGGCTTTATTGGCTCCAACATCGAGAGAAATGCCTGATTAAAAAATGGCCGATCTGTCATGACATAAATTAAGTCATGTGGTAATGTTCCTATTATAGGCAGATTCTGTCACATGCATACTGCATAATCATAGGAAGTGCAACCACATAACAGTTTATAAATCTTATGCACATCTTGCTTCTTTGCTACACAATGTAATGTGTGAATGCAATCTAAAGAAAGCAAGTAAATTAGTAAGTTGTGCAAAGGAAAAGAGAAGTAAAGTCTCAAATTAAGTCTGTCAAATAAATGTGGCAATTTAAGTAAGTGAACTACCTTCAGTCACTTCAATTATTCTAGCCACACCGCAACTGTAACACAGGTAGGGTCTTAATCAACTCTAAAGGGTTGAACACACATTAATACTCAGCTTCTCCCTTACTCGGAATTGGCATTTCAGACACTACCTGAGCATGAGCATACATCCTCCTGTTTAGTTCCTTCCTTGTGAATATGCCCTAAAATGGCCATCTTTCACAGGAGGGAAGAAGGCTTAGCATTTTGGGACCTAGCCTTACCCAGCATAAGATAATAAGAGTGGCATGACGGGGACTTTGAACACAGATTGACGCTAGTCAGATCTCTTTGTCACTAGTCTTGCCATTCAAGTACACAGAGTGTCAATTTTGGATGCCCCAGTGTAAGAAATCATGTTTTTTGAGGGGTTGGAAGCCCCATTTAGGCTACAACTACAATCCTTATCAGGGTGAACCACAAAAGACAATAAAGTAACTTGGGATTAACCTCTGGTAGCTTAATACATTCAGTAGAATCAGAGATATACAATTTCAAAGTTTTATGTATGTAGATATAGCATCAATAACCACAACCTGACAATTGTGGTCATCTGGTCATGCTGGAAGTGGAGAAAGTTAAAAGTTCAGGCCGACTGCTATGAAATGCGGGTCAAATACAGGGACCGAGATATTCCCATTGAAAAAGTTACCATCTCAAAGTAATCAAAGTGATCCATTTGCGGTGGAGGAGGTTACAAAGGAGAGCATTGCAGATGGTCATTTGTGTAGCGCAAAGAACCGGATGGGCATCGTGGATGGTCGTTACTTGAGCTTTGCATTGGCGAGCAATGTGGGCTGTGGTTGCTGTAACGCGAAGTGCAGATCTCACATTGCACTTTGCCACTGTTGCGCCAAGACTCGGGTTCACCTGAGCTTCATGTTGGAGATTGCTGCAGGAGGCAGAGTCTATGCACAAATGGGCCCGTTCACGAGCTGAAAAGTTTAGTATCACAGGAGTAGCTCAACTGATGCCAGCCAAGGGTCCGGGATGGCACTGTTTGATGATCAGGAACTCACTCCAGCAGAGGTCAGGAGTTTTCAGGCAGTTCCAATTGCAAGTCCAGGCACCTCCCATGCAGCAGGCCAGCTGGGTAATTACAGCAAGGCCTCTGGAGCTTGTTGTGTTCCTGTTGCTCAGACAGAAGACCAGCCAACTTACACTAGACCCACTCAGCTTAGGATAGGATGAAGGGAGAAGATCAAGTCTTCCTTCTCAGAGAGCAAGGCACTCATTAAGTGGCAGGGAAGTCCAATGGTAGAAGCAGGGCAGTCATCTGTAATGTCCACATGATCATGAATGCACTGATGAGTGCCTCTGGTGGTACAATATTTATACCCGGTGCCAGCCTTTGAAGTGGGGGTTATTCCCTACACTACTGCCATAACTGGTTCTGAAAAGTTCTTCCCTTCCCCTCTCAAATCTCCAGTATATCTAGGGTGGGAAAAGGCTGGGCATGCCTGGTGTCAAATTCATGTGTGTGTGTGTGTGAGGCAGAGTACTTTGAAGGGATGTATGACATTACAACGCATGCATTTACCACGCATGCTTTTACATCGCAGTTTTTACAACCCATACCATTACAACGCATAGCGCTTTGGGGTGCTGGATAGTGAATAGTTTAATTTACTATTCCAACTCCAATCCCCGTGGATAGTAGGGAAGGTGTTGGATAGTAAATTAAATCTATTCCCTATCCTAGAGCGCCCCCAGCGCAATGCGTTGTAATGGTTTGCGTTGTAAAAGTTGCGATGTAAAAACACTGCGTGGTAAAAGTTGCGTTGTAAAGGATGTTTCCCACTTTGAAGTGCAAGTAGGACTGGGTGCCACTCCCCACTCCCATCCTTGCGGGATAACCCAACCTATACACACCTAATCCCCCCTTTGTGCCATTGTCTGGAAGGAATATTCAAACCCCAACAAAAAACCCATTCATGTGACCCACAACACAGACAGAGGCTACATTTGGATGAGGAAATTAAAACTTTCTTAAAGTGGCATTTTCAGAATTGTGACTTAAAAACCGAGTTTATCATTAAAGAGGGGATAAATTACAAGTTATTTCATTGTAAACATCATATCTCTATCTGCTCCTAATCTAAAGTTATCACTTATTAAATGTAATTAGGAAATCCAGTATTAGTCAATGGGAGAGATAAGTCTTACCATAGTGGGAAAAAACATAAGGAGGGATTCACTACCAGGACATATAAAACTTAAGCCCACATGGCATACCATTTAAATGCCATGCACCCTGCCCTAGGAGCCTTTACAGCCTAATTTATGGATGGCTTATAAAAATTAAAAAGGAAGGTTCAGGCTTGGTAAAAGGTTTATTTTACCAAGTCAAAATGGCAGTTTAAAACTGCACACAGGCTGCAGTGGCAGACCTGGGACGTGTTTGAAAATGCTGCTTAATGGGTGGCATAACGAGTGCCTCCGGCCCTTTGGTATTATTTAATTTACATGCCCTGGCTGCATGTGGTACTATTTGACTAGGGCCTAAAACGTACATTAAATGTGCCATATAGGTGTAGTTCAGTTTCACCATGTTTAGGGTGAGAGTACAAGCACTTTAACACTGGTTAGAATTGGTAAAATGTACTAAAGCCAACAAAAACGGGTTCAGCAACAGACAATTTGCAAAAATCTGGGGAAATGGGCCAGTTCCAACGTGAACTCCCTCCATCCAAAACTCGAATAGATTAATCAATACATTGATGGTCTTCCCTGCTTAGGCAATATATAATGCAGGCAATGTCCCTCTTATGTAGAGGCACTTGTCAGTTCTAGCCCAATCCAAGCCTAACTGTAGCCCCCTGGCACTCTCCTCTGGGGTTACTACTGTAGCCCGTGGGGAATCCTTCTCCTCATCAGTGGACACCATCCGTGAAGCTCCTGTTCTTAACTTGCTCACAGATGCATCCTTGTTGGCAGGCAGTACTACAATGGCCAACACGGTGATGTGGATCATTGCACCCCTTGGGTCAAACTTCTGCCCCAACCCAGGGAAAACTCTACCCCTAAAGACAGCTACCAACAGAGGCAACTGACAATTGTCATTGTTAAGATTCAGGCTTCTGGACATCTACTGCAAAGTAAAGGCTCCGAGCGGGGGCCTTCCACAAGCCTCACTTCCATTCTTGGCACTGGCAAGGGATTCCCTACTTCCACCTGAGGGTTCTCTGTACACTGTGGATTCTCTGAGTGGGTAGGAACAGCCCAAGGTGTTAGGGCTACCAACTTCCACTCTCTTTTTCACCAGTCCCGAGGTGGTATTCCTATGTCGGTCAATCTAAAGTTTGAGAAGGTAATCCCAGTGGTGTAACAATAGTCCCTGCAGCCCCTGCAGTGATAGAGGCCCCCAAGCCCCCAAGCTCCAGCTAACCCCCTACAGCACTGTGCATAGGTGGCAGCCCCCTTGTCTTGGAGTTCCTACTGGATCCGGAGTGTGGGGGGCCCCCTCCATGTAATTTGCAGAGGGAACCCCTCAAGTTTCTTTATGCCACTGGGTAAGCTGAGCAGTTAAGAGGAAAGGACCAATGAACTGTTGATGACTGGATTAGAGTAAAGAATGGAAGAATGCTTAGAGAGGAGTCTCTGAACTCTCTCAACATTTGAATTAGTCATGGCTGATAGAACACCTTATTTTTGAGTGATTGAAGGATGTGACGTCAAAGTCAAAGGAAGATAATGAAGATAACGGAGTGTTTGTTAAACAATTCAAAGAAGCAATTATCTAAGCCCAGCAAGATGAGAAGTAGCAGTAGCTAGAGGGTTAAAAAAACAAGAAAGAACAAAAAAACACATTCACTGAAGGATTATCAAGTGCTGCCTGCTATTACATTTTTAGAGGCGGTGCAACATTTTGCTCCACCGGCAGAGTTCGGGGAGTTTTTTTCTTGCACTGTTCACTAATATCAAATTGGCAAGCAAGAATTTGCTTCCCCTAGCATGAATTTCCACTGCTAGAATGCCTCCCAGGGAGATTTTCTCAATGCAGGTGGTCGTGGCAGAGTACGACCGTTTGTGCTGAGAAATCTGCTGCTCAAGTAGAAAATCTACACGAGGGGCAAAAAGAAGCAGTGACCTCTGGTATGCCGCGTGGTACAGTTTGCGCTGATTTTACATTGTGGAACAAGCTCCGGCATTAAAAATCAGCACGAGCGGAGAAACGCGTCTAAAACAACCCATTTGAGGAAACAACACGAAATCTCGCAGAGGTTCCACATAACTCTGTGGAATTTCACAGAGTGAATCTCTGCGAGCTCTGCCCACTCCTACTCATTTCGTCTTCGATCTTTGTCCCACGATAGATGTTGTATGTAAATGTTTATAGGCTGTCTATAGGTTTATTTGATATTTTGTTTCCTTTTTTAAATCTGTGCATATTATGCAGAATGGCTAACATTCCATTAATTCTATATAATCTTCTGCGAATGGAGAAGTGTAGCATCTAGCTGGAGCAACTGTGCAGTGAAGAGGGTCCTACCCTTGAACTCTATATATATATTTTGTATTTGTTTAAGTGGTGTTAGGATTCCAGTCTTGCTAGTTAGCTAGTGGTTCCTATCATGAACAGAGGTTCTTCGTTAAGCCCACCTTCATACCATACTCTGCAGTTCACTCTCCTGCTTTGTTTCGGGAATCTCTCAGCTAAACACTGTGTATAGCAGTAAGTCATGACAGTACTACCACTATAACACCAGGTATTTTCCCTGTGATTGGGATTGGTTTTTGGCAACAGACATAAATGATGGAACCAAGGTGATATAACAACCGTCACATGTAGCACCAAATTTAGGGTAGAGTAAAATCTATCTGTGGGACATGCTCCCATTTCCCAGTCCTAAAAGTGTCAGAGATAGATGCCAAAAAAGATGTGTTCTAAATGATGTATCTAGTACATCTAGTTTGACCCTTTAGACATACTGAAAAGGATCTTGTTTTATCTACATACATAAAAAATATAATTAATGCAGTTGTCAAAGTCTGAACACGGAGTCTTAAAGAAGATGGGGGACACTGATATCAAAAGATAAAAGAAATAAGGACCACTACCTGTTATTATCCAAGTTAACAAGAGCAGACCAGTGAAATGGCTAAAACTGTTAGTTTAAAACCTTCAAAGAATGAATTAACAAGTCTTGGTCAAATAAAGCAAACATGTTGTTAGGGAATGCCCTGCTCATGCTTTGAAGGTGTGACAAAACAACAAAGCCTCTTTAACAAGTGAATGGTCTTTTAAAGGCCTGTGAAGTACTCGGTGCTGCTGTAATAAGACGGATGCCTATCAAAAACTCTGTGTGTGAGGGAGGGAAGCTGTCTCAGGCCGGGCTGACACACACGATGGGGAACAGAATCTATTAAATTAAAGAAGAAGAAGCACACCATACCCTGCCGATCCAGCCCACTTCGACCATTGCATGTGTGGTGCTTTTAGGATGCATGCAGACTACTTTGAGGGTTAAGGATCGTCTTGCCACTAGAGGTGTGGTGCAGTGGCTAGGGCAGCTGACTCCGGAGCACAGGCTTCATGGTTTGATTCCCGGCTCTGGTGGCAGCTCAGCTCAGCACCCTGTGACTCTGGGCAATAGCTCACTTAATTTCCACGACGGCCCCCTGCGCATTCAGACACGTACAGGTGAGTAGTTCGCACTTTACAAATACGGATTTAGATTTAGATTGGCTGAACTAGACTGCATAAGGTAAATCAACATGATTGAACAGAGTCACTACAAAAACATATTTGTGCTTGAAGTCGGAAAAGAAAGGCAATCCGATTAACATAGTTTGTTTGGCAGTGGGAGAGAACCCCGGCAGAGCGGCATTTTCATTCTATTGCTGAAAGATGTCTAATTCCCTTCTCTGTGCAATATGCAGAGTATTCTAATGAAAGCTCTACTTTTTACTCTTTGGGTCCTGAATACGTACATATGGAATTACCATTCCCTTTCCCTGAAAATCTAATTCTTGACCCCTGAAATGATGTGCCCTCAGCAGCAGCTACTGGTTGACAAGACAGTAAGACTGCGGCACCCCATCTTTGGGGAGAAGATAGTAGTTGAGGTAAGGGTTGGGAAACAAACTTAATCTCACGAAGCCCATTTTCTAAGGAAACAAAATTGTCTTTTTCGGAGGCAAAGCAAGGTTCATTGACAGTGACACTAGTTAAACAATGATAATTCAAAAATTGTGGCAAAGCAGATTATTTCCAAAACAACGTTTTTTGAAGTATATAAGCGATTATTGCTTTAAACCCAGATCATACAAACAGAATGTTTATAAATATGGATTGTAAGCTTGTTCTTAAAAACACCTTTACCTCTGCCAGTCACACTTAAACACTTGTGTGCTGCTCTGACCACTGGTGTGGCAAAGAAAAACAAAGCAATCTTTGAAGCATGTGTGTGCTTCTGGTCACCAAAAGGGTGGTGTGATTGTGAGAAAACAGCAGGCAAGACCTGTCCTAGGGATCACGCACATGATGGCTGGTACCCCCAGAGTAGACTTACAGGAAGGCTCGCTATTGCAGGTCTAATTGATCTGTCAAACTCTGGCCTGCCTGCTCAGCGCTGTTCATGAATATTGTATCTCTGACACATAGCATTTTAAATTTGAAGGTGCAGTTGCATACATATTATGTTAGATAATTTTAACGTGCTGGTGCTGTCTCATGGCCAGTGCACCTCAAATTCAGTATTGCCAGAGGGGCACTAGAAAGAGTGACTAATGCATTTTATTGAGCTGATGCAAACACCATGCATTAGTCTAATACAAAGGTCTTCAATCTGTGAGACTCTACCCCCAGGGGGCCGTGGAAGCTTCGGAAGGGGGGTCTAACATTTCCCAGCTCCACTTGTAAAACCCTAGATTCTAGGCTGTTATAAATGCTCAAATAAATACATTGGCTCGCGGTTTTTATAGCTGGTTAAAGCTTACGTTAATTGATTCATTGATGAATCTCCGATCTGGAGACCAACACATGCATAGAGGCAGCCAAACATACCAGTACCCTTGCACATTAACCAGCATCCATATAGACACCGGTGCACACAGGACAATGAGCATTTAGGCACACACGTGCACAGGTAAATAAGCGACCAAAATGAATGCAGTCACCCAGAGAAATAAACACGGTAATACTCATATACACAGTCCACATGCAGGCTCCCATGACAGACCAGGCACACAGATCAGTAGGCATACAGAAACCCTTGCACACACACTACCATACACACATGTTTCCCCTCAGCGCCATGAAACCTCTGGGTGACCGTGCGCTTGACAAGTTCCGAATAACATAACATAACAAACACCCTTGAACATAGGCCTAGAGACACACACGTTCCAATGCACACACGCTAACAGATAGACACCGATGCACACAGATCGTGGTTACCCAAAGGCCTCCCAGCTCTAGAACACTCTACAATATCAATTTTTCACCTGTTACACATACAGTCATCAAGCACAGAAAACATTAGACATACAGCACTAATGCTTTTAGTTTGGTGCTTACTAGGGCTGAACCAATGGGATTTAGTTTGAATTCATTCCCCTCATGTTTCACTTGTACATTTGCTAAAAGGATTGGGGTTTGGGTATTCATATTCTTTATCTCCTCAAAAGTGCTATGTATCTCCTATAACTTTGTTTATGGCCAGTTGCTGCAAATAGGGGTTGATATTGTTGACAGAAGTGAAACCTGTTTCAGGTTTCCTACTGTCAAAATGGGGGAAGGAGGCCAGTTCCTCTACAAATTAAGGCTAGGTAATATGTATGTTGCTCTCTCCTTTTCTCATTTTTTAAATTGTCTGTGAAATAGCAATGAGACATTTAATTGGCTATTCAGTAATGCCATTTTAAACATTGTTAGCATTAATAAAATGAATAAATATATGTTATGTTACTGCCCATCCTGTTTGATGAAATTATGACAGGATAAATAGTCTAGATTGTTGTTCCCTTATTTGACCTTTAAGGGGAGCTAGATGTGGGTAGTTTTTGTTCTAAAATTCTTAGATTATAACACCAATATTGTATGTTTGTCCATGCTACATAGTTTTGCAAGGGCATTGCTAGTTTTGTATTAGCTAGTCTGTGTAAATAAACTGACAGTCCTTATTAGAGCTGATGTTGCATAGTTTGGATCATGAAAAGTAGAACGTAGGGAAGATGCCCATGTGATCCTTAGCAAAAAATGTTTTGAAGGAAATGTTGTTTTATAGATAAGAAACCCTGTTAAATTATCAGTTTTAGATTTTCCTGCTACTCCTATAACACGAGAGCATGGTCCTAAAGCATACAATGTAGGTGGTTTTATTAAGAAGAATCATTTTAAAAGTGTCTGCAGTCCTGTACAAGTAATGTAAAGTTTATGAGCAAAAGTGTAGAACATTTCCCTTTTTGAGGGTTTTCAGATTAGCAGACAGGAATACACCAATGTAAGGGTTTAGGGTATGTCTGTGTTGTTTTTCTCTTTTCCTCACAATTTAGTAAATGAATACAAACTTCCTTGGCTGCTTGGGATTGGGTGATATATTACTCTTGTTCACCAAAGAGTTCCTTTTATACTTGCCAATAGGTCCAGGCTGTTGTTTTTTTTTCTCTCTCTCATAGATAGATGAAAGTGGTTCTTGGGTGCCTTGCTAATATATGGGGCGTCCCAAGACTAGGAAGTATTCTGACTATCCTCTCTATTGATAGACTGTTTCTGTGCCTTGTCTAAAGACCTTTTGTTCTGTCCACCAATAGATATTTGCTGCCTTACAACCATTGCCAGCGGGGCCCAGGAATCAGATTCAGCCTGGGGAGTCAGCGTCAGCACCAGTCCAGCTTGAAGCCAAAGTGAAGGTAACCATCACAGGCATTGATGGCAACTAGGACCTCAGTGAAGGCGGAAGCCCTGGGATGTTAAGTGTGTACCCCTGCCACTGTCTTGGGCGAAAGACAGGGTCACAAATCAGAAAGGAGAAATCGTGAATCATGCCCAGCAGAGAGTCACAGACCGACCAGAATGGCGAGGAAGCTTTGCTTGAGGTGACCCCTTTAGAAACAAGGGATACTTCCGAGATCCTAGCATCAGGCCTCTGAATCCTGGTCCTAAAGTGAATGCAAGTTTGCTCCTTTGTTTGTTGGTCAAGAGACACCTGGGTACACTGGATGCAATGTGTGGCCCCAACGAATGAGCAGTGCGCCAGCAGAGCAATACAGGAGTTAGTGAAGGACTTGAGATTAGGGTACAGTTGCTGTGTCTCTGGTGCCTGTTAGATTGAAGTGAAGAAAACTGGTGCACTGCCTGAGACACTGGACAGGATTGCTAAGAGCATTTGCCTGGTGGGTGACTGCCCTATCCTGAAAGAAGAAACTTTTTCCTTGAAACTGGGTTGTGATTCTTGAGATGCGGGTTGTGCAGCTCCACCGTGGAAACAACAATGTGAGGCTCAAATGGACACAGGAAGAAGACTCCCCTCTGGTTTGTTGTACAGTGGCTTCAATTTCCCCAAGGACTTCTTCTTTTTTCTTGTCAATAATGTACCCCTTTAGGCATCCCATTTTTGAGGAGGAGGAGCCCTTTGCAGCTTTTCGTTCTAATTCTTATGACCCTGTGTTGTCCTCTTGGTCCCAGATATGATTGATGTTCTAGCCCTCATAAAAGGAAAATGTAAAGGTCAATTGGAAAATGTTTTTATTAGATATGTGTTGTTGGCTATTCTGAAATTAAAATTAATAGTCACTGAAATGCATAGGAGCCCTGAAAATGTTTACTAGATGATTTTAGGGTTTGCTTTTGCATAGGACTAGAAAAATTATAATTCTGTTTGTAATAGTGGTCATTACTTTCTCCTACTATCTGAATATTAATTATGACCCGATGCTTTGTTCCCTTTGTATTCCTGCTTATGCTTATATATATCCGCTTAATGAAATGTTTAGAATGGAAAATTCCCACCTAGCAATGAATTAGGAAATTGATAAAATTATGAAAATTAATGTGCAAATATTTTCTGTGTTCCTACTGGACCGTAGGAATGTCTTTAGCTCATGTTAACAGGACCATCTGTTAAATATTGGAGGGATTTGTTAACATGAGCTGAAAGCCATTTTGTATTTCTGGCAGCCATCTTGTTTTCCATGTGCTGCCACATGCTCGCCATGAGCTCTGTCCTCCCTCAGTGTTGACTGCTCTTGTAATCTGCCTAGAAACTAACTATATTTATCATCTTCCACCTTCGCACATGCCCAGAAGGGCCTAGCTAGTAGAATGCACGTGCTTCTCTAGTATAACTGTCAGGCTATTTTTGCTGCTGTATGGAGAAGTAACTCTCCTCCCACTTTGTTGAGCAAGCAGGTCTTGTATGCCCATCTTAGTCATTTTGCATGCTTACATGTGCCAGGACTGCCCCTTGGTCTTATGCTGACTAATTAACCCTAAGCATATATAAGGCCTCTGTTTTTTGTACTCCTCAGACTGCCTCATTCATTTGCTAAGGCTTCTGTGTGACGTAGTCTCCCTCATTTGAGGTTAATAAAGATGTTTTTAGCTTCTGTGCCAATTTTTTCTTTGTTGGTTTAAAAGGACCAAGTATCAGTGGGACCCCTGAGAAGGTTTCTATTTTCTACAGAGCATGTCACCAAACAACTGTTTGGAGCCCTTTTAAATAAAAGGAATGCATTTGGCTTGTTAAGCCGAGTGCCCAATACTTTATCTAGGGACTTATAATGGCCAGATGCATCAAAGGGTTTTGCTCATTCTGTGTCTATGGGAAAATGTGTTCATGCATATGGCCCTTACTCTCTTATGATTTTCGGACTTTCATCTATAAACCAGACCTATTGTCATTGCAAATGCTTGTTGATATTTATGTAATCAATGTATTCTGCATCGACTTGTCTTCATCTTAGGAAATGTAGCTTTCTTTTTTCTTGACTAGAATGCTTGTTTGGAGTTTTCACATTGTTGCAGTGGCATAACATAGGCCTCCAGCAGTCACTGCAGAGCGGGGGTGGAGGGGCACGCGTTCCAGGAGGGGCACTCAGCCCAGTACCTTGGCCTGAGAGCTCCTGACAGACTCCATAGGGGGGGCCCTCCATGTACTTTTCAAAGTGGCCCCTCAAGTTTCCTAACGCCACTGCTTTATTGTACCATGTCATGTGCACATTTCTTT
This sequence comes from Lissotriton helveticus, assembly GCF_964261635.1. Lineage (NCBI taxonomy): Eukaryota > Metazoa > Chordata > Amphibia > Caudata > Salamandridae > Lissotriton > Lissotriton helveticus. The sequence continues at coordinate 1,965,291,074 of NC_136063.1, read as the reverse complement.
GAGGGAGCCTTGCTGCGGGTGCCAAGTTGAGAAAGCTGAGCTTTCAATTCTTCACAGAAACCGGTGTACTTATGTCGATATATATTATATAGACTTTGTGGGATCTCAACCACATAGTGAGGTTTTTTCTGCCTATAGAAATCTGAGTTGCAGCTTATACTATTAAATTTTCCAGAAGAATTTGAGGTTGTATTCTTTAAATTTGATTGAAAGTGTAACCCTGTACTACATGTTTAAATAAATGTTGTATTCTATTGCATTAGGCGGATCTACCACAACCTTGGGGTCTAATTTAGAGTTCAGCGGACAGGCTACTCTGTCACAAGAGTGAAGGATATCCCGTCCACCGTAATAGAAGTGCATTACATCCAATGGCACTTGTTTACAGCGGAAGGGATATTCCTCACGTTTGTGACGGAGTAACCCGTCCACCAAAATATAAATCAGGCCTTTAATCTTGCAGCTGTGTGGGAAATAAATGTCCAGCTCACCTATAGAAAAAGGTCAAAGATTTATTGTTAACATGTAAAATAAAGCATAACATTGAAGTCGTATAAAAAAATCACATTCGAGTATTTATCTTTCCATGTAATTCACTATAATGAGCAATTCCCTGCTGCATTTTTTCCTAGACACCTTTACTATGCTTTTTGCACAAATTCAATTTTCTCTACTATTTTTCATATACGGCACAGGTTTTAGGAACAGAGAATTCATGCTTGCTCGATATTACTTAATTTGCAATTGAGAGCATTTATTTTCCTTTCACATGCAGGCCACTTTCTTTATCATTTATTCACACAGCAATGCAGTCCTCCAAACAGCTGCATGAATATCATTCTCATATGGTGAAACTACTAAATAAATACTGTTGTCTGAAGCATAAAAAGCGCTTTAGAAAGACTGCTGCCACAACGTGGGACTGTTAAGCAGTGCAAAAAACATAAAACCGATATATGGCAAAGTATCCTTTCCCCAAGTGTAATCTGAAAACAAACAAGCATTGTCAAAGCCAGTACATCTTGTCCTGATTTTTGCTGATACAGTTCATCACTGGTAAAAATATTTTTATTACCAATCCTGTAGAGGACTGGCAGAGAAATAGTCCCTAGAGCGAAAATGTATGGTTGCATATGCATTACTAAACGTGTGCATCCATGTGTCACGATACTTTGGTGGCCCCAGTGTGATGATGTACGCATTTGCATGCATTATGAGATGGCAGACATTTTTTTAATTATTTGCTATTCCAAGATGGCCAAGTAAACACTGTTAACGAGTAGGGGCAGTGAGTATGGAGTTGCATTGTAGAAAATACGGAAAGGGTCAGTAAAAAGCTAAATTAAAAGGGGAGTGTTAATGAAGCAATAGGGGAGTTAGGGTGGGGAAACAACACAGAGAACAAGGACAGGGATGTGAAAGGGAAAACAGCCCACAGGGTAGAAGCAAGAAAGGAGGTCTAAAAGCAATTTAAACATTATTTTCTTGATGTCAGCTGTGGAAGAATACAAGTCGTGCAGTCGAAACGAATGATAAAGACGTTATGCTGCAGGGGAGAGAAAAACACACAATAAAGAAAAGTCATTGATTAAAAAGCAAGAAATGAGATTGGCAAGAAAGTCAACCAATGATCCGCAACGGACTGACAGAAAGCCCACTACAATCATGGTGTTCTTGTACACTCCAGGCCTTGTGTCGATACCCAACAACTGGGGTCCCATGTGTCCTGGCATCCTCCACATAGGTTTGTACGTATAGTAAAGCCTCTCGGCATCTGCTGGGCCATTCTCTGCTGCCTTCCAGGTTTAGATCAAATGTTAGTCCTGGCACAAATAATAAGACTGTGGGAAGGTGTAATGAGACTTATCTCTGGCAAGCTTCATAATGAGCGAGAGGCCAGCAAATTAGCCTTCAATGATAGAAACAGTGGCCTGTTGGTACCAAACTCTGATGTATCTGCACTTTAAGATTCAAACAGAGCTAAAAACAGAAAATGTGTTTATGCTGCTGTATCTGTAGTCTCCGCAGCTATCTCATCTGGATGTAATTATATGACCGATTTCCGGTCCCAATAAATCTGCATTATAATCACATCTTTTAATCCAGACACTCACCAGCGTTTTACGGACTGGAAATGAACACAGGGCGATCATCAGTATTTTGCCGAAAACGATCTCTATTAAAAAAAAAATAGAAAGGACGGTGATTCCTTGCTTGAATTAGAGCCTAAAAGCCCGTGATATAGAATGAAAATGTTGTGTAATTGATGTCACTAAAGAGAAGAAAAAAAATATTTTCCACCAACAGTGTGACTTATCTCGCCAATAATGTCATGTTGCTTCTGTTCAATTGCGATTCGTACCCATTCTGCTCACTGTTTTAACTAAGACATGACTGATTTGATCATAAAATCACAGGCAGATGCAATGAAGAAACGAATGATTAGTCCGTGCATTACTTACAAACATTAGTGACAAGTTGTAATGCAGTTTTATAAACCCACTTTATTTCAAGAATTGCCTCGTTGCATTGTCGCTGAATGACTCCTGCAATGTAAGGTCATAGGAATGTATTGAATAGCATAGATGGATAGCGTGTGAGCATTGCTGATGACAATGTATAATAGCCAGGCTCCCTTTGCCTACCCCATGCGATAGAACTTTCTTGGGTGCCTGAGGAGCAAAAGGAGTTGGGATCAATTTAAATTTTCAATTACAGTGCAACCCATTTTGTCACACAGTCAGGGGCGTAGCTTCAGGGAGGGTGGTTGGGATTTTACAACCCTCTAAGAAATGTATTCTGTAGTTATTAGTTGGGTACATGTGCTTTAATTTGAGTATAATGAAGTATCTGTCGGATTTCACCTGGGAATTTTACATGCCTACACTGACAAAACAATACATAAAGGCACACTCGCTCACCTCTGTTTTTAAGGCCAAAAAATGTGGACTATTTTGGGAAATGTTTTTTAAGTGCCCCTATCAGCCCACCCTTTTCTGTCTTTCTGCTGCCCTTAAGCCCCTCTCATTTTGATATTCTCTATTAAAGTGTTTTAAAAGATGTTTCAAGGAAATCAATGAGAAATCTGAAGCTCACACAGCCTTCCATTTTTTTGACCAAGCTATGCCCCCGCACACTGTAAAGCTCAGAGTCAATAAGTGGGATTGAGTATAGATGTATATTTTTTCTTTTTTTTTTTATGCCTCATTTGCCTTTTTTCCACCCTTCTTCTAACGTAACCAACCCTGGGTTCCATACCTCATATACTGGGCAGGAAAGGAGAAACAGCACAAAGCGAGGCCTCCCCTCATAACACCCTCATATTCATCCATGGAGACCTCATCTCTGTTTAGCCATCAACAATCCCCAAGTCCTTGCACTTACGCAGACAAGACTAGAGGTAGCTGAGGTGGACGAAAACCATTTTTTTTTCCTTTTTCCCTCTCGGCCATCAACCACACCAAGAGAAGAAGGGAGTCCAAAAATCATATCTCTTTCTTGTCCGATCTGAGGTATCCAACTTAGCAATATATTTCATAGACTGAAGCCAGCAACATTCCAATGGGGGAGCAGGAGATACCCACAGTTTACACATCTCTCTGCGCGCCAAAAGTATAGCATAGAATAGTAACTTTGCACCATCTTTAGTAACCCCACTTTGCAGATCCAGTCTCCCAAATATTATCAGCTCAACGCTTACCTTGATCTGCACTTTTAAAATGTTGGCTAGACAATTACTCACGGCCTCACAGAAAGATTGGATCTTCGTGCACTGTCTTCATTTGGACTGCCACACTTAGGACACACCACCACACCTCCTGATCCAAATTTCAACAGCCTCCGTGGGGTCCAATGAGCCCTGTGCAGGGTGAAGAAATGGTTCCTTCTGAGATAGGCAGGTTTGACTACTTTATAGAGCATAGTCATAGATACTTGCCATTGGTCTTCCAGCATAGTCTCTGGCAAGCATCTTCCCCACAAATCTTCAGGTAGCGTGAAAACACCGCCTTCCATCTCGAGCAAAGCCAATACCACAGTGAAATTTCTTTTTGTACACTGTACTGGACAAAAGCTTTTCCTCAAGCTCGTTCAAACTACCTATTTCTTCACCCAATGGCATATACCAGCTCTGGATCTGAAGAAATTTAAATCTTGAAAGCCTCAAACCCGACTCCTGCTCAAACCAGGTCCATGAAACCAAATGTCTATCTGGAAACAGCTGCTTCCACCTTAAAAGACCTGCCTCTTAAGTGGGCGAGCCAAGAGATCCTTAGTCCATACAGGAGAGCCTGGCGCATCCCAAATCGGGGCTAACCCACTGAAATACGAAATCTTCAGGACTTTTCTAATTCTATACCATGTTTCAACCATGGATTTCAGCACCTTTAATCTAACTTTCTTAAAATACCTCAGATCGGCAAATTTAAACAGAAATACAGCTTCTGCTCCCTCTTCTTCTTTCAACATTTCCTTAAACATCCTACCTATCTCCGTCTCTATTGGGAATTCAAATAACATCCTCCCATTCTTCAAAAGAAATGCCCAAGAATAATATAACAAGTCTGGCAATGCTAAGCCCCCCTTAATCCGTCTTCTTCTCAATTTTTTTCCAAGAAAGTCGTGGTCCTTTTGCTGCCCAAATAAATGAACTAATTTCACTTTGCAATTTTATGAACAACTTTTAGTCAAAAAATAAGGGGATTGTTTCAAATAAAATAGTTATTTTCGGCAAAACACTCATTTTAACTAGATTTACTGTACCAAATAATGTGAGTGGGAGATGCATCCATCCTCGTAGACGCGCCGTAATCTCCTTCTTCACATTATCAAAATTCACCTTAGTGAGATCTGCAATATTCTGGGTGACCCTAACAGCCAGATATCTTATACCTTTTTTGCATCCATCCCCTCTGTCTCCATGTTCCAGGCCATAATTTCAGTTTTCTGATTATTAATACTATATCCTGATATCTTCCCAAACGTATTTGTTATAACCAACAAACACCCCATTGTTTGTTGTAAAAATTAAAAAATCGTCGGCATAAAGCCCAATCTTTTTATTCCAGCCATGAAATTTAAAAGGCTTTATACTCTGACTTCTCCTGATTTTTCTACCCAGGGGTTCGATATAAAGATCTAACAAAAGGGGGGACAGCGGGCAACCCTGCCTAGTTCCCCTCTCAATCTGGACACTCTGGCGTTCAGAGCCTTATTTATAGCTTTTAAAATTGTACAGAAGTTCACACCCAAATTAAGGCACTTTACCAATGTCTGCAGGTATACCCAATTTACACGATCGAATGCCTTAGGGACATCTAACGCTATTACTGCCAGAGGAAGATCGTAAGCCATGGCCATGTCAATAGTTCCTATAAGAGGAAGTTGAGCATAGACTTATTGCCAATTTAGAGCCAAGGTAATATAAACCAGTCTCAGAAACACAGTATAAAAGCACAGCTTTCCCAACAGAAAGCCAAATCAGTGCACAATGTTTATCCTGAATAATAGAAAGCAAATGAGCAAGTCAGTAGCCTCAGTACAAAGGCTAGGGAATACAGTCTGATGATTTAATTGAAACTTTCTCCTGCCTGTGATGCATGAGGAGATTCTAATTCTCCTTAACTAACCTAAACTAACTATTGGTAGATGGGAAAACCCTATTGAGATCCAGTAAAATGCAATGGTGTCTGTTAGCAATGGGAGTCTCTAGCTGGCAGAGGTAGGTACCTTTGTCCACATAGGGACCATTGCTTCTTCTCAGCATGAGGGGGATACATTCCTAAAATAACCCCTGCTCAACCCTTTGGTCACTTGGCACAAGCAGGCAGGCTTATCTCAGCGGCAGTGTGTGAAGCATTTGTGAACACGGACAATGGACACCACACAAGTTTAGAAAAATAATACATCTTTATCTAAACCAACAAGATCAAATACGATAAAAATCGGACATACGATTTTCTCGAAAAATAGTACATGTGCAAAATAACCTATAAATTGCAGGAAAATCAATAAAACACAGTTCCTCAACTCAGTAGCTCCTTCTGAGGCTACTGCGATGCTAAATATGAGAGAGTCTTACAATTCCAGCCAACCGCATCAAGACGGGCCAGCTAAACCACCAACAGACTCGGACACAGTACCTTTCTCGTTGCGACCAAAACGTCGGTCGAGGAAAAACGTCACGGTGGCTGTGTGAAATGGAGCGTTGTGGAGGACGGTGTCCTTGCGATTCGATGCAGGCAGCGACTTGTTGACGGAGTCAGTGAGACCAGGATTTGCATTGAAGAGTGAGACGATGCTCTTTGCGGTGCTGACACGCCATGGTGCGGCGACGGAGCCGGTCGATGTTTGGATCGTGCAGCAACAGAGTTGGTGACGTCCTTGCAGCATGTAGCGAAGCATTGTCGAGTGCGGTGCCCACAGGATGCAGTGCAAGCAGCGGCTCATTGACGGAGTTGGTGAGACCAGGGTTACGTTGCAAAGTGAGGCGTTGCTCTCGGCGGTGCTTTCAGGACACGGAATCCTGCGACAGACTCGATGACTGAGTAGGTTACCCTTTTTCTTCTGCGTAGATGATCAAAGATGGTGCCCATAGACACGTTGAGGTCTTTGCTATTCCTGAGACCTCTAGAACAGGGGGCAAGCTCAGTTCAAGCCCTTGGAGATCTTTTCCTCAATTAGGGGCAAAGCAAGCAGCAAAGTTCTTTTCTCCTTTCCTTTGCAGCAAGTAACCACTGCAGGCCAACCTCAGAGAGCAATCAGAACAGGGGTACTATTCCTCCTCAGCTTCCTTGGCTCTTCTCCTTGGCAAAGGTTCCTCTTGATTTCCCAGAAGTGATCTCAAGTTCTGGGGTCTGAGCCCCAATATTTATACTACAATATTGTTTGTTCTCTGGTGGCAGAGAAGCCCTGTGCTTGGTCAAAACTGGTTCTGTCCTCTCTGGTGTATCTTCCTGACAGCATTGTGGAAGACAGACCATGCCCATTCAGATGAAAGGACATCTCCTCCCCCTACTCTAAATGCAGTCCAGGAATATTCAGCCAAGCCCTGACTCACAGACTCTCTGGAACCACTGCTCCAGCCCAGTCCTTGTCATCCAAAAGCCAGACATGCAATACACAAACCAGGCAGTTGCATACCGGATGGCTAAGCAAGAAAATACCTACTTTCTAAAGTGGTATTTTCAAACACAGAATGTAAAAACCCCCTCACTAAAAGATGCATTTTAACAGTCTGAGTTCAGGCATACTAAATGTTCCTACCTTGTTCCCCAGGGTAGTTATGTTTATAAGATATTATACACAAACTCCCCATTCGATCCTATAGGAACAGGTAGACTTGCAATAGTGAGAAACGAAATTGGCAGTAATTCACTATCAGGACAAGCCAGACACATCAAGGAATGTCCTGTCATTCACATACACTGCACCCTGCCCACAGGGGTACCTTGGGCCTACCTTTGGGGTGACTAACATGTAAGAAAAGGGAAGGTTAGGGCCTGGCAAGTGTGTGCCATCGCCAAGTCGACATGGCATGCCCATAGACTCTGCAATGGCAGTCCAGAGTTATTTTTTACAGGCTACTTCTGTGGGTGGCACAATCAGTACTGCAAGCCCACTAGCAACATTTTATTTACAGGCCCTGAGTTATTTTTTACAGGCTACTTCTGTGGGTGGCACAATCAGTACTGCAAGCCCACTAGCAACATTTTATTTACAGGCCCTGGGCAAACACTGTACTAGGGTCTGCTAGTAAATCAAATATGCCAATCTAGGAATCACCAATTCATAACAACAATTTACAAAGGGAGCACTTGCACTTTGGTACTAAACAGCAGTGGCAAAGTGCCCAAAGCATCTAGACAAGCAAAAACACAGGAGTCAAAGGCAAAAATGCAGAGTAGTCCCACGCCAATGGTGCCAGGTCTACCGTGTTTGCATAGCAGAACTTCTGTAAATGTTCTCCCAATAAAGAATATTGCATAGCGTAAAGGTACACAACAAAATTAGCTCATAGAGGCCTGTACTTCTCATAGTCTGAAAGGAATCTGAAACAAACTAAAGGATGTTTGCTTAACTATATCCACAGAAGGAACCTTCTAGAATCCAATATCAAAGGTCTCACTAATGTCCACCTTTAAACAATACATTTTGGCAGCTACACTCGCGACTCCCTTCTTTGATCCACATATTAAGAACGTCCGTGTATTCCACCCAGGTCCTCATTCTGCACAGAGTGTAGTTCCCCTTTGTTGGTAAGCATTCTGGTCCTTTCGAGCTTCCCTATATCGTTCTTACAATTGGCCTTTCTTTATTCATTAGTTCATGCAACTGCACCTGCAGAGGAGAGAAAAAATAATGCACCCAAAGTAAATATTCACGTTGGAAGTTTAAATGTTGCAAAATCCAAATGCTTAAGGCCTTTGATCAACTTTAGTATAGCAAGCATTTCAATCACATTGTAACTGCATGAATACATTTTCTGTTATATAATAGATATAAAATGTTTTTTAAAAGAGTATGCCTATACATGAGGATTAATAATGTTATTCAAACCACAGATGTGCAGATATATATGAGAACTGCACTTCATTGTTACTATAAAGGAAAACGTTAATACACACACACACATATATATGTGGAGATTATAATGTAAATGCACTTTTATATTGGTTCAAGTGTACTAAACCTCATTAATCATATTAAGTAACACAGACACATGAGGCAATAAGTAAACATATATGGGGCATAACTAATCATGAAAGAGTGGAGCAAAGATTGCGCAGCTCTAATCCCCCATGATGGCAAATCAAGCCATCATAGATTTCAATTTGACGTTATCAGATGGACCATCTAAACCCTTGTAGTCTTCAGAGATCTGGGACCTCCTCGACACTCTCTCCCCAAACATCGCCTTCTTCACCGAAACCTGGACCAATGCCTCCTCCGGCCCCCACATCGCCACTCCCATTCCGGATTGATACAAGATCCAGAGGAAGGACCACCCCATCCGCCCAGGAGGAGAACTCACCATTGCACACAAGAGCTACCTCCACCTCTCCACCCCTAGCACAAGTGACTCCCCCTCCACCACCGAACACCTTCTCTTCCAGATCCAGATCCAGATCAGCCCTAGGACTACGGTGGGTGGCACCCTGCCCTACAGACCCCCCAGGCCCCATGCATCATTCATGACTACCATCGCTTATCTCATCGCACCCCAAGCCATCACTGGAGAACTGAAATTCCTCCTTGACAACCTCAGCTACCCCAACTCCTCTGCCCTCCTTGACAACCTCGCCAACATCGGACTGAAACAGCTCATCACCACCCCTACCCACAAAGCAGGACACAGCCTTGACCCCTTCTTCGCAGGAGTAAACAACATCCGCTTCAGCCACACCACGCAGCCCCTCTGTATGGACCACCACTGCGTACACATCTCTTTCAACACTGCCACAGCTCACAAACCCACTCCAAGCCCACCGTGAAGGAATTGGAGCAAGGTCACAGAGGAGCACCTCAACTCTGCTCTCATCCATGACCCCCTACCTTGACCGACGAGAACTCTGCTGCCAAGGAACTACACCGCTGTATCACCAACTGCCCAGACAAGCTCACACCCCTCCTCCCCCCGACAGACAGCACCCCTTGAACGCCACCTGGTTCACCACCGACCTCCAAGAAGCCAGGCAATCCTGCAGATGGCTTGAAAAATGATGGAGGAACAGCAAAACCACTGAAGACCAGACCACCTACAAGAACGCCATTACAGAATACCACCAACTCATACGATCCACCGAGAGGACCTTCACCAGGAATAGAATACTCGCCCACTCCAGCAACTCAAAGGAACTATTCAGCCTCATCCAGCAATTCACCAAAACCACCCAGCGAAGCCATGGACGTCACACCCTCCCTGGACCGCTGCAACAAGCTCAGCTCCAACTTACACCTGGAAATCAAGGCCCTCTACAACAATTTCATCGAACTGACTCCAGAAAACCACCCTTCCCTCCAGCAAGACAGCCAGCCCACCATTACCGCCTGTTCCCTGCTCACCAACGAAGAAACCACCACAACCATGAGGAGCATTCAATCAGGAACCCCCACGGACCCCTGCCTGTCGCACATCTTCCACAGAGGCATCGATGCCATAGCACTCAAGCTACAATGCGCCCGCAATGCCACCTCCAAATCCGGCACTTTCCCCGATGACTGGAAACGTGCAAAGGTAAAGCCCCTCCTCAAGAAACCCTCTGCGGACCCGACGGACCTGAAAAACTCATCGAAGAGAACGCTATCCTCGACTCTTCCTAATCCGGATTCAGCAGTAATTATAACACCGAGACTGCCCTCCTCGCCGCCTCAGATGACATCCGCACGCTCCTCGACCAAGGCCACACCACGGTCCCCATACTGCTAGACCACTACGCAGCCATTGACACCATCTACCACCCCACTCTCACAGCCAGCCTCCACGGCGCCGGGATACAGGGAACCACCATCGACTGGCTCCACTCATTCCTCTCTGGCAGAACCAAAAAAAAATCAGACTCCTGCCTTTCCTCTCTGAACCCACAAACAGCAACTGCAGAGTACCCGAGGATCATCGCTCAGTCCCACGATCTTCAACATCTACATGGCCCCCCTCACCGCCATCGTCAGAAAGCACGGACTCAGCATAGTATCCTATGACGACGACACCCAGCTCATCCTCTACCTCATGAAGGACCCCAAAACCACCAGACTCAGCTTCACGGACAGAATGAAAGATGCCGCAGCTCGGATGAGCTCCAGCTATCTGAAGCTCATCTCGAAGAAGTCAGAAGTCCTTGTCCTTGGATCCACCACCTCAGCTTGGGACAACACCTGGTGTCCCACTTCCTCAGCAAGCCCTCACCCCCATGGACCACGCCCACAACCTCAGCACCCTACTCAACACCTCCCTCATCATGACCAGCCAGATCAACGCCGTCACCTCCACCTGCTTCAATGCCCTCCGCATCCTCCGCAAGATTTTCAAGTGGATCCCCTCCAAAGCCAGAAAGACCATCACCCATGCACTCATAACTAGCAGAATGGACTATGGAAACGCCCTCTTTGCCAGAATCAAGAAATCACTGCTACACAAACTCTAGACTATTCACAACACCGTGGCCAGGCTCATCCTCTGCATCCCTCGACATGAGCACATTAGCCAACACCTGCAAGACCTCCTCTGGCTCCCAGTCAAGAAGAGAGTAACCTTCAAGCTACTCACCCACACTTACAAATTCCTCCACAACACCAGACCCAAATACCTCAACGAAAGAGTGTCCTTCCACATACCCAAGAGAAACCTCCACTCTGCCCACCTTCTCCTACATCGCGGCTAAGGCCTGGAACAAGCTCCCAGTCAACGTCAGATGCTCCCCCACTCTACACTCCTTCAGGAAGAGCCTCAAGACCGGGCTTTTTGGATGACCTGGAGATACACCCCCCCAGTGCCTTGAGACCCTCACAGGTGAGGGTCCTGCTGAATGATTGATAGATTGATTGATATAACATTTTATGTCTTGAGTCTTCCAGATGATTCAAGTCATCATGGTATTTGCTATGATTCTACTCTAGTTCAACATCTTCTCATTTCCTCTTCACTCCCTGTCTAACTCATATCCATTATGGATCATAAATAGCAATGTTGCACAAAGAGCAATTATTAAAAAGGGTTTCAAAATGGCACCCCATATTCTACTTCCCAGGTTTCCTAATCACTTACCTACAGCCAGCAATTCATTCTCAATGTCTTCCCAAGCTCCTGTTGCTTCTAACTCTTTCAAATCTTTTGTCAACCCAGGTATATTCCAAATATACTTCTCCAAGTCCTGACGGTATGAAACCAACCTCTCTTTATAGTGCACCACAATGGGGTACACTGTGCTGAGAGTTCTGAGAGACCCTTATTGGTTTACAGAGGTAAGAGTAGATAATGCTAATGATCTATTGTGTGGTAGTGTGGGTGAGCAGTTAGGCTTATTAGAGGGTAGTGCTAAGCCTTTATTGTACTCACAGAGGCAATAAATGGAACACACACTCAAGAATGAAGTTGAGACCGAAATATTAAAAAAATAGCGAGTCTTTGTATATATAATTTAAACCAAGAACTTCAGTTACAGTAAAAAATGTATTAAGTTTCCGAAATAGCCACGGTAAGTATAGGTAATATACAGTTGTACACAATTACACACAAGTTATTCTATGGAGAAGAACATAGAATGCAATAAATCATATGGCAGTAGGACGTAAGGGTTCACCTTCTACAATTTGAATGTTAGGGAGCCAGGGTACAAAGTTCTACCAGCAGTTTCTCGGGAGCATCCCAGATACAGGCTGGAGCAAGGTGCTGAGAAAGTAAGTAGCTGTCGCGATAGGAAGAATGGAGCCACCTAAAAACATGCTGCATGGTGGGACCTGTGGGCATGTCTGAGGACACTCAAAAGAGTGTAGAGGTCACAAGAGCCTGGGGACCATAGGAGCCCAAAGATGTCAGAGATTTCCCAGTGAGGGGGCAGGGCAGAGCAAACAGGTGATCCAATCTCTGGTGTGCAAAGTACACCTCGAGGTCAGGTGAACACACCTCAGAGGGGCTGTTGCAGGATGGCTGGGTCACTCAGCGAGTGGTTTTCAAAGCTGCTGATGTGCCTCAGTGAGCGATTGGTCCTCAGACAGTTGGAGTACTGCTTGGACTCCTGTAGTCGGTCTTAGGTTGAGCGTGTCTGCTTCCCCAGGGTTGGTTCTGCATAGATGCAGAACATCCTGTGCCTTCAATCTTTTTGAGGAGTCAGAGTTGATCCCTCAGAGCTGTGGTACCTTCTCCTGGGCAATTGTTGCATCAGCGGGGGCCAAGGAGCTATATAAGGTCCATGAGTTTGGACTCTGCAGTTTTAGGGCCTGCCATGAATGGGAGGAGCTCTTCTTCTCCAAGGGAGTTTGGCAAGGTGCTGGCATGTCCCGAGGTTTGTAGAGGTCTCTCTGTGGCAGTACAAGACAGGGCTCCACTGAGGTTCTGTGGTTTTCGGGACCGGACTCCATTTTGTTTAAATTGTTCGTGACGCCATTTTGTGTTGCCCTCACGTAGGCCTATCGAGGTAAACGAACGAACAAAGTTGCTTGGGCTTCGTTGTTCATGTATGCATTAACAGGCCCTTTTCGACTTGCGAGTGAACTGCAAGATGCTGACCCCGTCACCTGAAATTGACCCTTTCACAAAGCCAATTTTCCTAGCTGATCGTTGTTTGAGATTACCAATCAATGTTCAGGATATCGCTAACTTTTAGTTTCTTTTTCATATCTTATCCTACTCAACATCTGAATTGTTTCTTTCCTTACGACTTTTCATTACATGGGTAGTGCTTTCAATTATGGGTTTGTCCGGCTTGTGGAAATTGAATTTGGGACAGTCCTAATAATTAGCTTGTGGGTTGGTACCATGTAAAGTGAGCTTTTTGGAATGTAATAATGTATGTGAAAATGTATTCCATTGGTCAGAATTTGCCGCAGTGGGTGTGCATTCGTAATTAATCGAAAACAGCATAAAAAGTGATGTCTTGCTCTATGAAAATTGAGCAGTCTCCTGAGTTGTACACCGTGTTGTATTGCTTGGTTTACTGTTACTAGCTGCAGCTAATAAATTTGATCTCTGACGCCACCTAGAAGTATTCCGTGTCTCTGTATTCCAAGACAGGAGAACTCAAAGACTTCGGGTGTGTCCCTGGCACCGCTGGGTTCTAAGAAAACCCGGTTCTTCAGTTGGCGCCCAACGTGGGCCGACTTCAGCGGTACCGGTCCAAGCCTGAGGATCGTGAGGAGCCACGTGAGGAAATTCTGGAGGAAGGCCGCCACTTCATTGACCCCTGCATGTCGACTCGGACCGAAAGTCTTTTCTACGAGGCCTCCTGCTTTCCGATGGCTACGAAGGACTACTGCCCTGACTGTCGCCCTGTCTTGGACCCTTGATTGATCCTTTGTAAAGTGAGACGATAGACGGTCTTCTGGTGGCGTGACAGATACTTTGGTTAAGTATAAGTGGGTCGCTCCCACGACTTTGTTTTGGTTCTTGGTTTTGATTTGATTTTTGCAAAAATCTAAGCCGAGGGGCTCGTATATTTACGAGTGTATCGATAGTTGATAACCCCTTGAAGTTTGAAGCTAGACTAGTGAGCTATAAGATGCCTGGTCTTAGCAAATTTGGGAAATGGTTTAGTTGTGGTTGCAACAGGGATTCCCGATTGGAGGATTCGTGTCCGATACCTCCGGTTGGAACTCCGACTTATGAGCTCTATTCAAAACACGGAGTGGGTCCTATCACATATAATGAAGTGTTTGTCTGCTATACAAAGAAAGATGGTGTTTTACGATGGCCCCAACATGGTAGTTTCGAATTAAATATTTTAGATAATCTGGAAGTTGCGCTATTTAAGAAGAAAGCCCGGCCGGCAATGTTTGACTCTTTTCGCCTCTGGTGAAAGGAAGCCAAAAAGCGAGAAATTAAGCAAGCAAAGAGAGATAGGAATAAGATAAGAATATGTCAGTACTACAAGCTGTTAGGCAGTTTAGGGAAGATGGAGAAGAGCGTGCGAGTGAAGTTTCAGATAGACAGCGTTGCATGACCATAGATAAATGTTATCCGGCCTTGCCGTCTTCTCCTCCGAAAGTAAATGAAGATCTTGAAAAAGATCCTTTGATCTCTCATTTACTGAGATTACCACCCCCTTATGTGCAGGGTGCTACTGCACCTCCATTACCCCTGGTTGTTGCACCCTTTGTTATTCAACCTCCTGCTGTTGTTCATCCACCCGGTGCTCCACAGATGGTTTTGCCTCCTACTGCACAACCCACTCTAGGGTCGCCAGCTTTGCTACCAGTTTTGCCTCAAACTCCTTTGCCCTCTACTTCTGAATCTTCAACTCCTATTGTTCTTGTTCCTACACCTCTTTTGCCTCCAAATACTTATTCTCCTGTTCTTATGTCTGCTTCTTCTCCTTCTGCTCGAAAACGAATGACTGAGACTGTTGCTAATCTGTTGTCTCCATTGTTTGGGTCACTGAGCATGACCCCTGTTTCGGAACGTAAGCAGAGTCGTAGTCAGCTTCCTGGTCCAGAGGAACGGACAGTGTTGGATCTTTAGGCTCGTAGATGGATTTTAAATGTTTCCAGGTATAATTTACAAGCGGTTATGGATGTTTTCTTTCAGTGGGATGCGCCGAAGCAAAGGTATGTTTTTGATGTAATGTGTACTTTTCTCCATCAGGAATGGGAAGATAATGAGTTGGGTCCAATTCCGCAGGAAGTGCTTGATGTTCAGTCCGAATTTGCTAAAGGGACGATAGTGGAGTCTGATGTTGAGTAAGCCGTAGAGACGATACTTGTTTTTAGGTCTAGACTACCACCTCAGACATTGTACGAACCTGATTCCTCTGTTAGGAGGAAAGTGAAGCAGTATCCTATGAGAGAGGTTCCTCCAGTATGGATAGAGGAAGTTGTTGCTAATGTTAATCAGGGTATTCATGGTGTACCGGCACATTTTCAGCGAGTGTGGGTACATGTTCCTTGGAAGAGAGCAGAGGTCTGGGCTCTTAAGCAGACCTTGCCTGACCCCCGTAAGAATCCTGCCGGTTATTACAAGGAGTTGTCTCAGACAGTTGAAGCGTGTATTATGAATTTAGCTGACATAGATATGTTAATGCGTAATGTAGTTCCTCGACCTTTGTGGGCGAAGATTCGTCATGAGAATCATGCGCAAGAATTAGGAGATACGTAGGCTAATATTGTTGCTGCAGATGGTCGGCAGGTAGGAGGTGCCAAACCTGAGCCCTTATTTGCAGAATTACCTGGTAGGATTATTAATTTAATGAAAACTATGATGCCTCCTTTACGAGTGAATTGGGATATGTTGGCAGCATGCAAACAAAAGAAAGACGACAGTGTGTCTGATTTCTTCACAAGGTTTGAGGAAACGTTTATCGATCATAGTGGTCAGGACATGAGTACGGAAGGTGGTCAAAGGTTGTTCGTGGACAAATTTGTCTCTAATTTGCTTCCCGAACTTTCTAATAAGTTAAAGGACTCTGAGAGTTCATGGGCTGTTTCTTCGTCGGCCCAGATATTGGCTACTGCACAATATTATGAGAATAGGCATAAAGATGAGAAGGATAAAATAGAGAAGAAGACTAAAGAATTAAAGACGAAAGTTCTTTTGCAGCAAGCTTATCCGCCTCGTCAGAATCAGCCTCAGTTACAGCAACCCCCACAGTTTCAGAGATTGTTGCAGAAGCCCAAGCCTTATGCTCCTCGATTCTTTCCTGGACCTAATCAGTGTGCTTACTGCAGAGAGGAAGGTCATTCAAGAATAGTTGCCCGGCTTTGCTACAGCGTGCGAATGGTGTATCTGGTCAAAGAGGTCGTGGTGGTTTCCAGCAAGCTCCTAGGGGTAGGGGACGTGGTGTGTTACCCCAGAATGAGCGTTCCTCTTCCCTTCAGAATTCTGTGAATTATTTTGACAGACAGAATGTTCCGACTGTTCAGTCTGCCCAATACTACGTTGAGGATTATTGTGTCGAGAGTGAGAGTGCTGGTTATAATGATAGTTAGGACAGCCATGGGCAAAGAGAGGGAGTAGTGTCAGTTCCAGTAGACCAGAGTGGACCTTATGTTGAGGTGATTACATCAGGTGTGGTAGATCCTTTTCTTTTGGATACTGGTGCGACAAAGAGTTCTATTATGCACTCTAAACTTCCTGGCGCACCTTTGTCTGGCTTGACCAACGTTTCAGTAGGATTTTCTGGCGCCCCAGTTTGTAACCCGGTTTCTAGTCCTTTGTCCCTTTCTATTGGTCCTTGTGAAATGGAAGCTCCTCTTATTTTGACGACTGGTTGTGGTGAGAATCTACTGGGTTTGGACTTGCTGAAAAGATTGCATGCAACATTACATTGCTCTCCTGCGGGAGTATAAATTACCTTGGGTAAGAGAGTGATTTCTCCGATGTATTTGTCTAAAGATTGTCTTCCACTGGAATCACGTTCTCTTCCTGATACACTTTGGGCTACAGGTCCCAATGATGTTGGTCTCTTGCAGATTCCATCCTATGTTGTTACCCTTAAGTCGAATGCTAGACTACCTCGTATTCCCCAATATAAAATATTGAGCTATGGCAAGAGAGCTCTTCTAGCGATTGTCTATGATTTGGTTGAGAAGGGTGTAGTTGAAGAAACGAGAGGTAATGTGTGTTACAGTCCTGTTTTGCCTGTCCTTAAGCGTACTGATGCTTCTCAGTCACCTGTGTATCGGTTTGTGTTTGATCTTCGAGAAGTGAACAAAATTGTTGTGCCACAGTTTCCTGTTGTCCCTGATATCACTGCTTTATTGACTCTGATTCCTGCTTCGGCAGCCTGGTTTTCAGTTATCGACCTGAAGAATGCTTTCTTCAGTATTCCGATTGCCGAGGAGAGTAGGGATATTTTCGGCTTCTCTATAGGAGGCCGAAGCTTCCGGTTTAAGAGAGCTACTCAAGGTTATTGTGAAAGTCCCTCCATCTATAGTCAGGCGTTGAAAACTCAGCTTGATGATTTTGTGTTGCCTACTGGTGCTACTCTTATCCAGTATGTTGATGATTTGCTGGTTACTGCTGATAATGAAGAGATTTGTAAAGAGGCTACTCTTTCTTTGTTACGACATTTGTCTGATCTTCATCATAAAGTGTCACCTTCCAAGTTACAGTATTGTCGACAAGAAGTAAACTACTTAGGTCATCTCTTGTCGAAGGAGGGAAGATGATTGACC
Source organism: Lissotriton helveticus (assembly GCF_964261635.1). NCBI lineage: Eukaryota > Metazoa > Chordata > Amphibia > Caudata > Salamandridae > Lissotriton > Lissotriton helveticus. The sequence goes on along the minus strand of NC_136063.1, from coordinate 1,965,273,254 downwards.
CCAGAACGAATTCAAGCGATTGCCCAAATGAGTGTGCCATCGACACAGAGAGAAGTACGTGCTTTTTTAGGTATCACGTCGTATTGTAGGCAGGGGATTCCGAATTTCTCATTGCTAGTAAAACCTCTGTTAGCACTGACTCTTAAAGATACTCCGTATCCTCTCCCTTGGTCTGATGAATGTCAGAATTTTTTTTCTGAATTACGTGATGCATTGTGTTCGGCTCCGGTATTGGGTACTCCGGACTACAGTAAACCTTTCACATTGTATGTTCACGAGAGAAAAGGTTGTGCATTGTCAGTGTTGATGCAACAATTTGGAGACAAGCAACGCCCATGTGCGTATTTTTCAGCGACGTTAGATCCGGTAGCTAAAGCGTTGCCGCGTTGTTTGAGAGCTACAACGACAGCGGCTGTTTCTATCCGACAGTCTGCTGGTTTGGTATTGGATAATACATTGATTGTGATGGTCCCACATGCAGTGGATACTTTATTGAATAGGACCAAGACACAGCACCTTACTAGTGCGCGTTTGTCAGGATATGAGTTGACGCTTTTGGCTAGCCATGTGCACATTAAAAGATGTAATGTGTTGAATCCTGCTACGTTGTTGCCGATTTCTGTAGAGACAGATGTTCAGGAACAGCATGATTGTGTTCTCCGGACAGAGGAGGAAACGAAGGCTAGAGTTGATTTAAAAGATACTCCTCTCACGAATGTTGATGGTACCTTATGGGTAGATGGTTCGTGTTTCAAGCTTCCGAATGGTGAGACGACTGCGGCATATGCTGTCACAACTTTACATACAGTTGTTGAAACAGCACGCATAGCACAGAATTCTGCACAAGCAGCAGAGTTGATTGCATTGACTAGAGCGTGTGTATTGTCAGGGGGAAAGCAAGTGAATGTCTATACTGATAGCCAGTATGCGTTTGGTGGTGCCCACAGTTGCGGGCGTTTGTGGAGAGAGAGAGGATTTTTTACTTCCCATGGTACGAAAATACAGCATGGGCAGTTAGTGAATGAACTTCTGGAATCACTTACTCTCCCAAAGCAGATTGCAATTGTGAAGTCTAGTGCCCATAAGAAAGTTGTGGATGATGTAGATCGAGGAAATGCATTTGCGGATGAAGTTGCGAAGGAAACGGCGTAAGACATGATGAGCCGTATGTATGTCGCAGGCCCTGCTAATTGGGTTATGGCAGGTGGAATGTGTGAAGACACAATAGAAAGTGTGAAGGCAATTCAGGCTGAAGCTACGGAAAAGGAAGTGAGTGCGTGGAGAGAAAGTATGGGTATGTTGGATCCGACGGGTTGTTGGGTTGAGTTGTCGGAACACCAGCGATGGTTGTTGCCTGATGCGTATGTGTTCCCAGTGGTTACTATGGCTCATGGAATGGCTCACATTAGCTCGAAAGGGATATGCAAGTTGTTGGCTCCAGTATGGCAGAATGCTGGAATTCCTAAATGTGCTGAGAATGTGGTAAAACATTGTATGATTTGTTTGAAGTACAATCCTGGAAAGGGAACTCCAACTCCAGCTGGTCATTTTGCTCCTCCGACGTATCCGTTTAAGGTGATACAGCTAGATTATATTCACATGGAGAGATGCAATAATTTGAAGTATGTCCTTGTGGTTGTTTGCGCCTATTCCAGATGGATAGAGGCTTCCCCCTTAAAGGATAATACTGCCTTGTCTACAGCCAAGGTTTTGCTCAAAGAGTATTTCTCTAGATTTTGTTTGCCGAGAATCGTATGGAGCGACAATGGGAGTGAATTTGTGGGCCAGATCATGAAGAAAGTGTGTGCTGGTTTGGGTATCAATCAGAAATTCCATGCTGCGAATCACCCCCAGTCAGCTGGTCTGATAGAGTGCTATAATGGCACCTTGAAGCTGAAATTGGCTAAAATACAAGCGAGCACTGGTCTTACATGGCCAGATGCCTTGCCGTTGGCTCTTTTGTCAACAAGGACGACAGTGCATTCTCATGTGGGACTTAGCCCATACGAAATAGTTTTTGGTCGTCCAGCGAATGTTTGGGGTGTGCCTCGTCCTAAGAAATATAGTGAGATTGAGTACCCTATGTGGTGAATTCCTTACATGACTTGACTGCTAAATTACGTGTTCTCCACCAACAGGTCTATGACAGTTTGCCGACAGCCACTGCAGATCCAGGCCCTACGATTCAACCTGGTGATTTTATCTTGACGAAGAATTTCCAACGAACTAAGAATTTGGAACCAAGATGGACTGGACCACTTTTGGTCCTTTTGGCCACTAGAACTGCTGTTAGGGTAGCTGGTAAAAAAAACTGGGTGCATGCCACCCCTTGTAAATAAGTTCCTTTGCCCTTACCGTATGATAGGTGGGTGAGGGATGGTATAGCCGACTCTGAATGTGAAAGAATTCCTAGATTTGTACCTTTTAGCGATGCACATTTGACATGGACTCAGTCAGAACGCGAGGATGATGACATTCTGTAAGCTGCTGTGCCTTCCCATTTGAGACTCGACACAACGAATCCGGAAATCCTTTTTCAAGAGCAAACTGTGCCTGGTAAAGAGCGCTACAATTTAAGACCGGGAAAGACTGAACCTATGGACAAATAAAGATTGAACGTTTTTATGTAGTGAATTACACCTTGTCAGATCAAGAGACTATTTTTCTTTTTCTTTTTCGAGTCACCATCCAGACTCAGCTGCAGGGTCGCGGTACAGCCGTAAGGGGTGAGCCGCGTATTGACATAAGGTCTGTGGTTCATGATCGTTAGTACGATCTTGACGCACACTTAAGTGAAGAAGGTAATAGCCGTGAGCAGCACGTTAGAGGATGGAGTCTTTTGAGTCTGATAAGGGTGTTAAGAGAATTGATCCTAAAAGTGAGGATGTGTATATTGATCCGTAACAAATGTTTTTTAATACTGTGTTTTCGAATGCTTTTGAATATTACGTTGGCTTGCGTGGGTTGGATTGTCTATGTTACACAACAGACGCTTGCATCTACATCCCAACCTACTCTTTCTCTTTCTACTGTTTCCCCACATGAGTTTCATACGTTGCCTGAACACGAACAGACACAAAGATCAGAATTTGTGAACAATTAGTTTATACAGATGTTGCATCAGCATCAGCTAGTCGTAAATACAACGAACTGTTGGGTTTGTGGTCTTATGCCACATATGACAGATAAGGGAATGCCATATTTGGTTTTGCCTTTTTCGCCTAATGGGTCAGTATGGGCACTCCAAGCAATGTTTATCTATGCGAATGAAGCATCTCCTGTACGTTCCGTCAAAGATAATGCGAGTAATAATGCCTTGAAACAGGGAATAGTAGATATGATCAGAGATATTGATGCATATAATGCTATCCCTAAAGATGAGGTATGAGCATATGTTGGTTGGAACAAGACTGGATATAGCATTACCCTGACAGAGAAAGAGAGACAGAAAAGGTCTCCTCCTATTTGGATTGTACCCAACCAAGGTCATTTTTGTCTGCAAGGTAATGGTCAGAATCCGAGAGCTCAGCTTGGTAAGAGTGTGTGTGTTCACACCTATGTCTATACGTCCCAGAAATCTTCACCGTTCGTGCCAGCTAAAGGTACGTATTTTGTTTGTTACGACAGAGCATATACATGGTTGCCTTCTGATTTTTCAGGCACATGTTATGTGGCATTTTTGCTTCCCCCTACGTATACAGCTGCTTTCAATTACCATAAGACAAGATATGGTAGAGGGGTTATCGATGCGAAAGATACTGTTGCACAAGAAGTTGGAGACTTCTTTAAGGGTTTTCTGCCCGTTTGGGGTGCTATGGCTCATAGTAGGAATATTCGTAGGCTTACGAGTGTGGTCGAGGCCACGATAAATGAGACTGCAGGTGCCCTTAGCAATATTACAGCTGAGCTACAAGCGGATCGCCTTATGACATTACAGAACCGCTTTGTTTTAGATATTATACTTGCAGATAGAGGTGGAGTATGTAAATTGATCTGGTCTAGTTGCTGCGTTTTCATACCTGCTAACGCCCCGACAGTGTACCAAGCCATCTTGAAATTGCATAAGTTTGCTGAGTCTATACATGTAGACGAAGGGAACTGGTCGTTGATAGAATGGTTTTGGGAACTGCTGTCCAAATGGGGATGGAAGATTCTGATGTTTCTTGGTATGGCTTTAGCAATCCTTTTGTCGTGTTGTTTATGCATCCAGTGTGGTCCCGCCATTGGTGGCCTTTGTGCTACAATCTGAGTGAGAAGACCCGTCTCGAGAGAAGTGAAGGATAATAGGATGATGTTACAGCAACACCTTGATGACCTGATGAGAATAGATATAGACCTGGATTCAGATTGACGTGAGTTTAGGTCATTGCCTACGTAATGGCAAAAGGAGGGTCTGAGGTTTCGTGGTTTTCGGGACCGGACTCCATTTTGTTTAAGTTGTTCGTGACGCCATTTTGTGTTGCCCTCACGTAGGCCTATGGAGGTAAACGAACGAACAAAGTTGCATGGGCTTCGTTGTTCATGTATGCATTAACAGGCCCTTTTCGACTTGCGAGTGAACTGCAAGATGCTGACCCCGTCACCTGAACCTGACCCTTTCACGGAGCCAATTTTCCTACCTGATCGTTGTTGGAGATTACCAATCAATGTTCAGGATATCGTTAACTTTTAGTTTCTTGCACATATCTTATCCTACTCAACATCTGAGTTGTTACTTTCCTTACGACTTTTCATTACATGGGTAGTGTTTTCGATTATGGGTTTGTCCGGCTTGTGGAAATTGAATTTGGGACAGTCCTAATAATTAACTTGTGGGTTGGTACAATGTAAAGTGAGCTTTTTGGAATGTAATAATGTATGTGAAAATGTATTCCATTGGTCAGAATTTGCCGCAGTGGGTGTGCATTCGTAATTAATCGAAAACAGCATAAAAAGTGATGTCTTGCTCTCTGAAAATTGAGCAGTCTCCTGAGTTGCACACCATGTTGTATTGCTTGGTTTACTGTTACTAGCTGCAGCTAATAAATTTGATCTCTGACGCCACCTAGAAGTATTCTGTGTCTCTGTATTCCAAGACAGGAGAACTCGAAGACTTCGGGTGTGTCCCTGGCACCGCTGGGTTCTTAGAAAACCCGGTTCTTCACCACTATTGTTGAGTCTTTGGGCTGCAGGCATTGTTTCAGTCCAAAATTCAGTCCAGGTTTTCTGTTCTCTGGGTCAGATGCTCTTCTTTGTTCTTGATCTTCTTTTGTCCGTCTAATCTAAAGTTCAGGGCTCGAGCACCTTAATACTACATTTAGATGTGTTTAAAGTGAGCGAATGATTGGTAGTAACCCATGGGCTACTAACCTGATGGGTCCATTTCTGCTCAGAGCACATTAGGCTGTTTTTCCAGTCTATCTTGCCACCAAAAAGTGAGGCATGAATGAAATGGGCAAATCCACTAGCTGGAGTGGCCAGTTGTTGAAGAACAAAGGACGGGAAGCCTTTGAGGCATGCAGCCCTGCTATGCTGTTCTTGCAGATGGTACGTGTGAAGCACCTTTGCATAGAGCAGGCTTTGTTTCTTCCTCACAAAAACAAAAGGCTCTCACCTCAGGGGGTTAGAAACATCTCTAGAGGTGGCAGGCTGGGAGGGTCCAGTCAGGCACAAGCTAGTGGGCTGGTAGGATTTAGGGTACCCCTGTAAGAGTTTCCCTGTGTTAAATATTTAATAAATCTGACACTGGAATCATTGCAGGTTTATTATAAGGGGATGTTTGATACCAAACAACCCATAATTCAGTGAAAGCATCATGCAGCTGGGCTACGAGAGTCCTGCCTACTTACTCATTATGGCTTACCTGTTTACTTACAATGTCCAGGAATCAACATGAATCTTGCAGGGGCATATCTGCTAATGCAGATATGCCTTCACAGGAGATATAGTGCACCCTGCCTTGGGACTACAAGGCCTGCTATAGAGATGGCTAACCCATATCCCATTCAGTGTGTGTTGGTAGTGTATGTCCAGACGTGGAACCCTTGCTCACTTTGCCAATGGATTTAAGCTAGTCTGGCTGATGAGGGCTGTTAGCCAGAAACCTGTCCCAGGATGCTTGTTTCTGGTCCAGGGAAGACATGGCTTGGCATTGCGGGCTGGACTGTTCCCATGAAGTACAGGGTCAAGACTGATTTGCACATAGCTGTCTGAACTGAGGTGGCGAAGTGAGCTAAAGAACAATGATGTATTCAACTCAGATCTGTGACTGGGGGTGAGTGTATGAAAAGTTTCAGCGCTTTGTCCATAATCTTGTTGTGTTTGCTTTGTTCACCGTAAGTTGGCAGGGTATGCCCAGGCATGGGTCCCTTGCTCACTTTGACACTGGATTCAAGCTAGTCTGGTTACTGAGGGCTGTTAGCCCAAAATCGGTCCCAGGATGCTTGTTTCTCATCCAGGGAAGACAAGGCTTGGCAGTTTGCACTGGACTGTTCCCATGAGGCACAGGGCCAAGACTGATTTGCATATAGCTGTGTCTGAACTGGGGTGGTGAAGTGAGCTAAAGAACGGTGCTGGATTCAGCCCAGATCTGTGACTGGGGGTGAGTGTACGAAAAGTTTCAGCGCTCCGTTCATCATCTTGTGGTGCTTGCTTTGTTCACCCTAAGTTGGCAGGGTATTCTCAGACGTGGGTCCCTTGCTCATTTTGGGACTGGATTCAAGCTAGCCTGGCTGATGAGGGCTTTTAGCCCAAAACCAGTCCCAGGATGCTTGTTTCCGGTCCAGGGAAGACATGGCTTGGCAGTTCGGTCTGGACTGTTCCCTTGAGGCACACGTTCAAGACTGATTTGCATATAGCTGTGTCTGAACTGGGGAAGAAAAGTGAGCTAAAGTACAATGATGGATTCAACAAAAAGCTGTGACTGGGGGTGAGTGTATGAAAAGTTTCAGTGCTCCGTTCATCATCTATTTGTGTTTGATTTGTTCTCCCTAAATTGGTAGGGCATGCCCAGATGTGGGTCCCTTGCTCACTTTGGGACTGGATTCAAGCTAGCCTGGCTGATGAGGGCTGTTAGCCCGAAACTGGTCCCAGGATGCTTGTTTCCGGTCCAGGGAAGACATGGCTTGGACTATTCCCATGAGGCACAGGTTTAAGACTGATTTGCGTATAGTTGTGTCTGAACTGGGGTGGCAAAGTGAGCTAAAGAACGATGATCGATTCAACCCAGATCTGTGACTTGGGGTGAGTGTATGGAAAGTTTCAGCACTCCGTCCATCATCTCATTATGTTTGCTGTGTGTGTGGGTATGGCACACAGGTTTGCATGCCATGTCAACTCTTCAGTTTGGTCTGCAGTCTGAAATGGCAGGGTCTTGGTAAAGGGAACCAAGGGTGGCACCATTTGTGCTGCATCCCTTGGGGTTCTTTTTCATTGCAAATGCCCTAGGTACCATCTACTAGGGACTTAGAAGGGCCACTGAAGTTGTGCCAATTGGGAAACAAAGGGTACAGTTGTTAGGGAAAGAGCACTGGTAATGGGAAGCTGGTTAGCAGGGACCCAGTACACGTCAGCCAAAGTTGCATCAAAAACAGTGCAAAAAGTGATGTGTACTGCCACAAAACCCAGTTTCCTACACTGACTTTCGTCAGGAATATAAGAACAGCACTGTTGGACTTTGAGCATCGTGTAAATTCCAGCCTCCTTTGCGAGAAAAAGGTCTAGGAGAAGTTCGTTTTTTAAAGCCATAGACCTTATCAGAACCATCTCAGTATATGAAAGCAATACAAACATTGGGATACTATTAGCTAACTTATCCACTGTTGTATGCAGATTTATAATCCTCAAATAATTCTTAATCCCATCTAAAGACAGGATTACAGCACCATAAACGTCTATTACCACTTCCGCTGCACTAACACCTCGCTTTGCTCTTTCTATGTTCCTTTTACCACACAGAATCATCAAAATGTTCCACATGGCAAATGTTTGTAAAAACTATGCCAAGATAGCAGGTACCATGCCATCCATTGGTCAATTTAAAATACTCATTTTGTCCACAAAAGAAATACACTCCAGGAATCAGAAATACTGTTGTTCCAAGTAAAAATCATTCTTTGCTCTTCCCTCAAAAACATGTTCACAGTGAATCTGCCCTAAAAACACTACCATAATGTCAAATTACACATTAGGTTAGGAACACATATCCAATTAGTGCACAGCACATATAGTATATGCAGTGATCACGTGCCCCTCATGTCGGACGTCTGGACACGTTCCCCATAAGCCCAAATTGGGTCCATGCAAGGTCGAGGCCCACCTTCATTTTTTTAGGGGCCTTAATTATGACTCCACAGACAAGGCCCACATTCATTTGCCAAACAGGGATCATGAGAAGTATTTTTATGCTACCTAAAAACTGCATAAAGACTCGGCCTGGAAGTAGTTTGTGGAGTTGCGCTATGTAGATCTCCGTTGAGTGGCTAAAAAACTCTGATGCACTATGCAGAGTTCCACGAGTGGGCAGAATTTTTCTAGCTACCCATTTGCATTGTGAAATGCAACATAGAGTATGTCCTCGCATTTCAAATTGCACATGAATGCCACCATGCGGTTTGCATGGGTGTGGCCATCTTGTGTTTGTACCCCGTTTATTCTCACCCTATCAAACTTATCTACCCCTCATTTTTATATATTCTATATTAGTTTGTGTCTTTTGTTTGTTATTTTACATTATTTTGTAATTCTTTTGGTGACTTTATGCATTTTGTTTACTTTTCCTCTTTCTTCCATATTTCTTCTTTCCCTTCCTTCCTTTCCTGTTTCTATCTTTTCTAATCTTTCTTTACCCCACCCACCGCAATGGCAGAAGGTTGCCTACCTTGCGGACAGCACTGCCAACCACGTGTACAACCCTGGTTGATCTTCAGCAAGGAGTAGGTTGCAGTGATAGTTTTTTTTTGTGTGCAGTACCACCTCCCATTTATGCTGGCAGCAAGACTGGTAGTGGATACCCCCTGTGGGGGCGTCGGCTGTGTACAGCACACCAGCCAGGTCCGCCACACCACAACCAGCTGGAGCACTCTTGGGTGGATATACTTGACCAGGAGCAGGAAATTATTGACCTGCTTGACCTGCTTGTTGTTGATATTCCCAGGACTCTATGAGCATTATTTGATGTGTTTCTCCAACGATAATCCGAATAGCAGCTCACACTCAGAGGTAAGTTACATTAAGTTTATGTTAGGAATATTATTATTATGTGAACCAGTTTCTAGTTTCTGCTAGGCAGGTGCTCAGTGCTTCCTAATCATACCCATCATTGGTGCTTGGTTTGGCTGGTTAAATAAGAAGCCATTGCAAACTGTCCTCCTGTCACCATAGTGAATCAGTGATAGGAGTAAGTTAGCTTTCTTTCTGTGCCTCTTTTATGTAGCTTGTACAGTTCCAAGCTATATTACAGTGATGTGTAGTATGCATCTGTGCATTGCAAAAAAGGGAGACTGAGTTGGTCAATCAAGGGGATTGAGAAATGAGAATAGATTTAATGATCATTTACTGCAATGCTTTAGGTCCAAATGTATTTTTTTGTTAAATTACTTTGAAATAGGAATGATAGGATTATTATGGGCAACTCAACAATAGTTAAATGACTCGAAACTAGTACTGTTGGTGATCTGTTTTAGAGAAGAACAATTATGTGACTGTGTTTGCCTGTAATAATAATTGTGTGGATATTAACTGAATCACAAATCTATTTTTTTATCTTCTTCATTTCATTTCTCACATCAGCACCCAAGGGTAAGAAGAGGGACGTTGCAGATGGTTCGGGAGTAGCTGGTCAGCAGAAGGCGCCGACCACCAGCACAGCTGCTGAGGGCTCTGCTAACCCCAGTTAGTCCTATTATTTATTATTAATATTTCCCTAATGAGGGGTTTTATGATTGTTGTGGCTTTGGGAAGAATCTTGGGCTATTGGATCTTTGGTGCTGGGTTCTTGGATGGGAGTTACTGCCTGGAGGCTGGTGTTGTTGGCAAGAATTAAAATAGCTCTGACATCCTTACCTGCCGTCTTCCTTTCACATGGCAACGAGGACAGAATACGGACCCACCCATGCAAAGCACATAAGATTAGCTCTTTTTCCTCTGCCCACTTTGCTACTATTACATTTTGCCATCTCTATTTTTTTCTCCTTTTTTCATATACACTCCTATTCAATTTTTGTTTCATTCCTGTTAACCCTGCACTTTCTTTTATTTAGCTTATTTTACATGATTTTCTTTTTTGGTAGCTGACCTTTTCCGCTCTCCTGTCTCTAGTTCGCATATCTTCTGCTTTGTTGGTAATGTTTCTCTCTCTCATATATATCTTGTGTTACTGTAAGAGTAAGACTAAGAACACATTTTTGGCACTCTGCCTACTGTGAAAATTGCAAGCCCAAGTAAAGCTAGTATTATAAATAACATTCACCACATATGTTTGTTGAGAAGGCTTTCTTTTTCCTGCTCATACTCTAAAAGTTGAGTTCACAAGAGAGTGGCAATGGTCATGGATCATCCCCCAATGATGTGTTCTGTCTACATCATTTATACAGTATACCAGCAGTTTCCAATACAGTGCAGCATGGCTGGAAAAAAAATATGAGGTCTTATTGCATTTGCCAATAAAACACCATTAGTCTTTCATTGATCACTATTCCACCACTTTATAGTGCTTCAATGACTGAGTCATCATGATTCATGATCATCATAAGCTATAGCTCTGCCCCATTATTATGAAAAGTTTTTTGGTTTACATACTGGCTTGTCTGACATTGTCAACCAACCAAATCCCCAGAGTAATATTTGTGTTAGATAGTAATGCAGTGCTAACCGAACTGTAGTGATGTATTGTGGTTGTTAATGTTTGATTGAAAAAACTAAGGGGAAGCATATCTGGCATCTAAAATATGTATAATGTTTTATTCTAGCTACACAGACCACCAGTGATGCCGGCTCAATTAGTGCCGCTGAAGGAGGAGAATTAGTTGGATGGGGAGAAGCAGCAGCAAGGATGGGCATTGGTAAGTCACATAATTGCTTGCTTATTGGCAATTACTATTATACTCACTAGCTAGTACTAGGGAGTCATCAACTTGTTACCCTGAACCCCCGAGCTTTACCAGCTCCAGCAGTAAATTGAGTTATTATGCCATCTTTTTTCTGCAACTAACAAAAGCTCCCATAATGAACATTGATGGCTTGAGGGAAACGTTAAAGAACGGAAGCTTAAAAGAAATGAAAATGGTACAAGAGTGAAAGGGTGGGTGGGTGAAAGGGTATGTGGGAAGGTACAGTGATTGATGGGTGAAAGGATGGTTGAAAAAAGTGTGAATATTGAATGGATGGACAATGGATTGGAAATTTTGATGAAAGACTGGATGAGAGAAAATGAAGCATACTCATGGTGGCTATGGGTGAATTAGAAAGAAAGCATAAATTAATATTTAGATTGTTTGGATGAATAAGCAAGGCAGCTCTTCTCATGGATATGGGCATGCTGCTCAGCTACTTGGATTACTATGTTTATGTAGGGTTATCAAAACTATGGTTTAAAGTGGGGGGTATTTTATATATGTTTGTTCTACTCCCTTGATTCACTGTACTTATTATGTGAGACAGATGCATCCCACCCATCATTCATCACCCCCCTCCCCGCCCATGACATTTTCCACCTATGACCGAAGTGCAGTACGGTTCAAATTGGGACTGCAGTGTAGACTGTGCAATGTGCATCTGCTTTAGTTAATGCTGAATTTACAAAGTTTTCAATGCATTGCAAACCGAACACCAGAGTTGTTTCTTTTCGCCCACCTAGTCACCTCTTAGTATTTCATTCCTTTATTTTTTCCTACGTTTTTCTGTACCAGCCTACCAAAAAAATGCAAAATCTATTCTTGGTATGAGCCACATTTGATTATATACACATGTGATATGATTCAAAAATATATTTCAAGATTTCCCATAGCAGATTTATTTTACGCCTGCTTTTTCCCTTTCAATTTCCGTCTACTAGTAAATAGACTGAATAAGCCAAAGATGATGAATCAATGATCAGTGTAGTGACCCCTTTATTGTAAATCATAAGCTCTATCCTACCCACCTAATCTATCTACTCTATCCTGCAGTAGAGTACGTCATATTTCCTTTCCTTACTGCCCAGCGATTGGAGTTGGTGGAAATAATATGTGGTGGTGGGTGAGGCCAGTGAGTAAAGTAAATGATTTGATGTCATGTGAGGTCCTACTTATGGCAGACAATATAATATCCACAATTCATAAGTGAGGTGTGTGGCATAGTATCTTATTTATTATTCAACTGCCAATTTGGAGTCAGGGTATAGAGGGAAAGACATTTGGAGAAGAGCAGGGCCATTGGAATTAAGAATAGCTAATTGTCAAGTACAGCTGCCCCAGCTGCAGACAGTAGCAAAATACCCACGCACTGACTAGCAATGAGCATGGCTCCATTAATTTAGTACAACACATAACTTGTACTCCATAGTGCATAATGCCTTACTCCTTAATGAGAGGTAATTCATTTTTAAACTCAAAGTGTGTTTAGTTTCTTAAAAATTCTTTAGAAGAAACAAAATCACAGTTATTTAATCCGGTGTGATTCTTCTTCTGCCTAATACTTTTCTGCCACACAGTCAGTGCTTTTTATGCAAGGTATGTGTGGGTAAAACATAAAATTGACCTTGTGACTCCCCTAATCATAATCAAATCAAATTTCAATGACGCTAGGGGACCACCAATGTACTGCTACTGTGCCACCCTCAAACGTAAAACAATTGTTTGCACAGAGAATATTTACAACATGTCTTTTTTGTTTTTCTCAATATAGCTACTTTTGCTGATCTACCCATACCACCCACCAGCCAGGAGATAGCGGCTTGTCTGTGGCAGCAGAGGCTGGACCATATACGTTAGGTATACTGGTGGCTGGTGGTCCTGGAGGAAGAATAGGCAGAAATAGCTGTCTCTTAATCTCAGCTGGGCCCCAGTGCAGCCGGTTCCCCTCAGCCTCTAGCTTCCCAGCCAGCCCATCACCGGCGCCACCGTCAGCTGACGTCAACTGCTGCCACCCACTTCAATTCTGACAGGCCATTACTGCGGCGCATCCTGCAGCAGCTGGATGCTTTGCAGAGTCTGCTCGTCAGGATAGAGCAGAGAATGGACCAGCTCCAGACCCAAATGGACAATGCCCAATTCTAGTTCTTTTTTAAAATATTTTGCTTTGGTGGGAGGGACTTGTGGGTGGGATCAGAGTTGGAACTGTTTTTTTTTATTCGTTGGACACTTCAGAATTGTGGACATTGGTGGTTGGGGCAATTTGTTTGGGGAGAGGGGTGGGCCTGTTGTGGGTGGAGAGGAGGGTTTGTTTGTAAATTCATGCCTGTAGTAGTTTGTTTTAATTTAGTTTTTAAGCAGCCTTTTTATATGCCTATAAGAATGTATATTACCGCTTACTTGTAGAGTTATTGCTCTCTAACTATCTTGACCATTTGGGGGGATGCGGCCATGAACTATATTGTCTACAACAACCTAGATAAATTATGACTTGCAGTAGTAGTTAGTTACTTACTTACTTAACTAATTTACTTCACTCCATAATTGTCTTACCTGAATGTAGATGAAGCAATAACAGGGAAGGCATCACAAATTCACAAGTGAGGTCCCACTTCCACCCAGGTAAGCTCCAATTGTAGGATTAATCAGAAAGATTATCCATGGCAGGCAACTAAATGGAAATAAAAAAACTGAGTTAGTGGGTTATATCAAAGCTTTGCATGAATTGAGACCAAACTACAACATGCTGACACAACAAGTGTACCTAATAATGATCAAATTACATAACATACCTATAGTAGTAACTTGAGCAATGGGGGACTACTAGTTAAGTGATAAAGGTTAGGCAACACAAGGCCTGATGATAATGCTGATGACTGATGTTCTTGGTTATATATCTAAAATATGAATCACTTTAATGCGCAGGTGTGTAAATGGGGACAGTGTGGGATATTGTTTAGAATATCCAACATTGAGTTGGTGTTGCTTTCACTACATCCACCCCACCAAGTATGTGATCCATTGATGGTGTAAATTAAGCCACACTTCAATAAATCACCCTGCCCGGGGGAAAAGGTTTAGGGGTTTGATGAATGGTTGGGAAAGGGGATTTGGGGAAAGGTTTGACAAAGACAAACACTATACAAGGACAACATGCATCTGGGCAATGAGCAGCACACCATTCATCATCAATCTGTTGTGGATGGAAACGAAGGAATGAGAATAATACAGTACAGTTAAATGCATTACAAACAGTCTTTCTGCCTCCGAGACCAAAGTTATGTGATATCTAAATGTTCTATGTTGGAATTAAACCCACTCACCCAGTTCTCCAAATATGATTGTTAAAAGAAAAATTATACTTTATTGCAAAATTATGTGGTGCATCTGCAGTCTTCTCGAGAATGTCCATCACTCTTGGCTGCCTGTCTGGACTGGTTCGGAAGGTAAGCTGGAGTGTTGAGCTCAGCTTTTACCTTTCCTTCATGCAGGAGGCAAAAAGGCCTGAAGATTGTACAACAGAAACTGTATTTTAGAGTCAAGGAGAAGGACAGAATTATGGTGAGCTTCATGAGGAGTGTATCATGAAGACCCACAGGCAGACCAAATAAATACAAAAAGGGGGACTCAGACTTTCACTTTTGTCACCAGTGCAGCACACATGAATAGCAACATTTCACATCTCAATACAAATCTCTCCATTCCACATAGCTGAGTACTTGGCATCAGACTCATGGTTTCTCTTTGAAGTTGATAACTTCATGCTTCTAGCTGTTGGGTTAGTCCTGTGGCTCCCGCCCTGAGTTCTTCCATCCTCCTCCTGACTCTGAGAAACTCTGTCCCAGACCAGTCATGACCCAAGCAAAATAGACGTGTAGTGCACTGCTGTTGAAGAATGAGTAGAGAAACAGAATTGCAGTACTTTGCACAGGTTTTAGTTTGTAAACTAAAATGATTGTTTTGGTCTCTGAAGAACCAGGAAAAAGGAGAGGAGCCTGCAAGTAAAACTGAATAAGTGTGAAAGAGCCACTCACCTCCAGGTAAAAACTTATTGCCCATTATTCAGGCCCCAAACTTTGCAAATCATCTCAAGCTAGTTCCCAATTTACAGTTCAACACCTCCCTCACTGTTTGCCCCCACATGAATCATCAGTCATCACTCACAATCACTCAATAATCAGACTACTCATTGGTGCAATGGTTACCTGTTGCAATCCAAGCACAATGGTAGCTACACTACATCCCCTTTGATGCAAGAAACAGATTGGAAGTTGGCAGTCTTGTAAATAAAATGATTGTCTGTGGCAGTCCTCCTAGGTGATGAAGAAACAGAAGGATCATAGGAGTGGACCATACTGGTTAATTAATTTTTGCTAAGTATGTACACTTGTGAAGGCCAATCACCTCCAGGGAAAAAAATTGTTGCCCATTATTTAGGCCCTGAACATTGCAAATTATCTCAAGCAAATTAACCAATCACGTTTTAACACCCTCCCCCACTGTCTGCGACCATATGTAACCATCAATCATCACTCACACAATCACTCACTCACATTTGTAGTTACCTCTTCCAATCCAAGCACAGATAAGCTAGGTAGCAGGTACACAATTAACTTTTGACACAGGCAACACATTTGAATTTGGTTTTGGGACCCTTGTAACTCAACATTCTTCTGGGACTACCCTGCTAGTGCTAAGTAATGCAAAAAAGGATAGGCATGCATTGGGGACAGGCATTGTCTCCAATGTCATAAAGGAATTGTGGAGTCTTCTTCAATGCACACTGGTCCAATTGGAATCCAGAAGAATACGCGACTAAAAAATGGTGGGAAACCATAAATCTGACACAAATATCATAATGTTCCACTAGCTACTTTTGTTTTTGTTGCAAAGATAGAAGTTCAATGGGAAATAATTAAATGGTTCTATGGGGGCACTGGCAGACTCACTCTGGAAAGTAGAGTTAGTCCTCAAACTCAGGTGGTTCACTCAGAAGGATTAGCTAACACAAATAATGCAGATTTTCCACAGTTTTAATGTATAGAAAATCATGATTTTTTAAAGGCACGGCGGCTAATATTCTGCATACACCTTTTATTACCCCTCAAACACAGCAGGAACATCATATAGAATTAGAATATTATGAACACTCTAGAACGCAGAACATGCTTATAACCCTAGAACAGGTAGCCATCTTCCTCTTTTGTAGCTGCAAAAAAACAAAGTCCCTAAGACCATAATTCATTTGTTCTTTCTTCAAACTTAAAATTCATCAATCTCCTTTAAACTTTAACATTCTTCTTCTTCTTCTTTAACTTATATAAAAAAAAAAATAGTAATAGGGCGGGTACAGCGGAGGGAAAATATTAGCCTCCTTGCCTTTAATAAAATCATGATTTTCTATACATTAAAACTGTGGTAAATCTGCATTTTATGGCAAGGCCCAGAGGCCAATATTATGCATGTTCAATTTTCATCCAAAACTCTTTCCAAAACATTTTCCACAGGTTTAAAGTAAAACTTTCCTAAAGTTGCATCATTTGACCAATCTGCAACTTTCATAATACCATTCAAATTAAAACCTTTCATAAAAGCCTTACTAGCCATAGCCCCTCTAACTGAATGTAACCCAAACACGCTAATATCCACCACTGCCTTAAACATAACACTCCTTATCCATCTCACCAGGTAGGTGCAGAAACCGCTTTATACGGTTTCACATAAGAAATTAACAGTTATGTACAATTAACTTGTCTCAAGCTTGAAGTTCTCTTCTCATATTCCTTTAGCCATCTAACCACACATAAAACATTTTCACCCTCCAAAAAAGGATAATAAATTGTCCCTTTCCTAATTTCAAAACAAGCACCTTCTGGTTGAAAACGTCTAGAATTAACCTCTAAAGCTCTAATATCTGAAACCCTTCTAAAGGAAACTAGACATAAAAGCATAGCTAACTTCCAAGTCAAAAACATTAAGTCCAAACTCGAATTCATTCCCCAACTCTCCAGTTCTCTCAATACCAAAGAAACATCCCAGAGAGAATCATATTTCGCTTTAGGTGGAAGTACTTTTAACTAATCTTTTAATCAAAACATGCTTACCCACTGGAATCCCAGTCACCAAAGCATGCCCCGCAGAAATGGCTGACCTACTTGAATTGACAGTATTGTACACTAAACCTTCATTAAATTGATCTGACAAATAATTTGCCACCTCTACTACAGTTGCCGATATGGGATCCAAACCCCTCTCAATACACCAACATTCCACTTTCTCCATGCTGATCCATAAACTTTTGATGTCCCACTAGACCATGATTTAGATATGAGTTCCTCAGCCTCCTTGAATAATCCATGCATTTACCATATTCTCCTGAAATCAACCATGCTACCAATCTTAACTAACACGATACCACTAGATTGTGAACATTTTCTTGAACATCCATCAAAATTTCCCTGTAATTTGGCAGAATGACTGGATCCTCCACTAAAAGATTCATTAAATCTGGGAACCATACCTGAGTCTTCCAATAAGGTGTTACATAACTAACTTTGCTTGCTCCCTTCTGACCTTGCTCAATACCCTTTGGCTCATTGAAAATGGAGGAAATGCATAATTCCTGCCCTCCTTCCTTATCTGAAGAAATGCATCTATTCCCTTCACCTCTGGATCCGGTCTCCAACTGTAAAATTCCTTCAACTGTGTGTTCAATCTGTCCGCAAAAAGATCTACCTTCAAGGGACCCCACATCCTCTCTAAGCTCACAAAAACTTCCCTGTTCAACCTCCAGCTACTCGCATCCCTCAGGTATCTTGAATACCAGTGCGCTTCTACATTGTTCAATCCTAGTATATACTGAGCCTGAACCATTATCTCCCTTTTCAAACAAAACTTCAAAAATTAATTGGCAAGTTCCACCACCCCTCTTGATCGAGGACCTCCCAACTTGTTCACATAACGAACTGCTGACAAATTGTCCATTTTCAAAAGTACACAACATCTCACCTGATCCTTCACAAAACTCTTTATCGCAAACGACCCTGCCAGTAGTTCCAAACAATTTATATGCAACTGACCTTCTTCTTTGGACCATTGTCCCCCTGTTGCAACTATTCCATACCTTGCACCCCATCCGTACAGACTCGCATCCGACTCTGTTTCCATCTCTGGCATTTCTCCAAAAATTGCCCGTCCGTTCCAGGCTTCCAAAGTCATCAACCACCAATCTAATTCCTCCAAAGTCTCCTGGTTCATCTTCACCCTCTAAGAATATCTCACATCCTGTCTTAAATGATAAGCCTTCAATCTCTGCAATGCACAATAATGAAGAGGTGCCAGAAAAGTTGCTTGAATCGACGACGACAGAAGGCCTAGCAATCGAGCCAACTGCCTCAGGGTAATCCAATCCGCTGTCCTTACTCTCTTTTGCCTCTTTCCTGATCTTTTTCACCTTCTCCACAGGCAACTTCAACACACATTCCAATGTCTGTATCCGGAAACCTAGAAACTTAATTTCCTGCATCGGATCTACACAAGAGTTCTCCTTGTTCACAACAAAACCAAGATCCTCTATAACTTTCACTGCAAACTCTGTCTGTTCCTTCGCTAAATCCTTCTCCTCTGCCATCATCAAAGTATCGTCCAGATAAACAATCAAACAAGCCACTACTGGTCTCATTGCTTTTGTGAAGCACCATGGAGCCGAAGTTAGGCCGAAAGGTAGTCTCTTGAACCTCCAACGTTTTCCCATCCACCTGAATTGCAGATAATCCCTTTGCTCGTGACACATCGAATCATCAGATACGCATTCTTTAGATCTAACCTTGTCAACCAATCTCCTTTCCTCAACAAATCCCTCAGCATAAGAATCCCTTCCATTTTGAGGTTATTGTAAACAACCCAATTGTTTAAATCCCTTAGATTTATGACTGGTCTAATTTTTTTGTCTTTCTTCTCCACCAAAAATAGATTGCTTAAGAAACAACCCGGAACCACCCTTGCAATCTCTATTGCTCCTTTTCTCTCCAATTCCTCTACTTCTTTTGTTACTAATCTCTCCATCACTTTTGAAAATCTCAACATTTTTTAAACCCTTTCTTGTACTGAAGTACAGATAAAATCTATTCTGTACCCAGCTACAGTTTCCAAAACCCATGGATCTTGAGTAATTTCCTGCCATTTCGAAACAAACTGGGCTAGTCTGCCGCCCAATTTTATTTGTGTAAACATAGGGTCTTACTTGAGACTCCCCTTGGTCTTTTTTCCGAGCGTGAGTTCCTTCTTCTGCCTTTCTGTCTTTGTGGGAAGAAACTTCCCTGGTCTGATCTTGAATAGGCATATCCTCCTCCATAACTAGCACCATAGGGTCTATTTCCTTTTCAAAACTGCCCCAGCCGGGGAACCGATCCCCGTTTGTCCGGCCATCCCAAAAACCCTTCTAATGTCCTTTTGGGCTTTTTGCAAGGAGTTAAAAGTTCCTACATATCTCGCCATATCTTTGACAAAACCATCACCAAAAAGCAGACCTTCACTCTGTTCACCTAATTCTTTACTAGCCAAGACCGCAAGTTTTCGATCAATTTTGAACATAATACTCTTCCTCCTCTCTAAACACAATACCGCATTAGAAATACCTAGGAGACATATGGCTCTCTGCACCCAATGGCGCATCTCTCCAACATCAACACCAGTATTATTAGTGTGTGCTTCTTCACACATATCGAAGATTTTTGTTAATGGTCTCAAGACATCTAGTAACCTGTTTTGGCAACCTTTTCAACCCTTGGTCTAATCCAATCCTCTCCTAGAATCCTTTCCACTTTTATTTAGGAATGCCAAAATTTTTTGGTCCAATTCAGGCGTGAAATCCTCCTTGCTATTAAGATTAGGTCTTGGGCACTCTAACCTTAACCTTGTTCTCACCTCCTTAGGGATTTCCCTTCTTATCCAATATCTTATCTATCTTGCAACATGTTCAACTGGAATCCACTGTGGAGACAGCGGATGTTGAATTAACAAAGGGTCGTACATTTCCTCACCCTGAGCATCAACAAAATCACCTGCCTCCAATTTTATCTCTTTTTCATTTACTTTTCTTAATTGGAACCTCTTCCACATCATACTCCTCCAAACTCGAACTATAGGTCAACTCAACATCCCCACTGGATGAACTTGAGTCACATGCCACGGCACTATGTCTCCTCTTATGTGCCTTTATAGCGCAATCTCTGGCCTTTGTAGCCAACCCTTTTTGAACCTTACGTTCATTATCCTTTGACTGCTTTTCCTTCAAAATATGTCTCTTTTTCTCTTTCTTTTTAAATTTTCCTCTCAAGACTTTTGTCTAGTGTTCTTTTTCTTAATACTTTTTTCTCAATTTTTTTGTCAATTGAGGCTGATAATTCCCCAAATATTTTCTCCATATATGATTTCATTCTTTCTTCCATATTTGCCTCTACATTCTCCATTTAATAATATATTAATTCCTGTCAACACAGTAATACAATAACAACTATCTAACTTCCTATTTTAAACTCCACTTCAATCTAAAAAAAAACCTATTCTAAAGCTTCAATAATCACCAAAATCTCCTCACAACTCGACCCAAAATACTCTCTCCCTCATAAACTGACCTTTCACAACAACTCTTAACTGGTGTCTGACTGAAACTGACTTCATTCAGTCAGATGCTATTTATTTCCCAAAATATGGCTGACCTACTCTAAATCCACATAACTAACCTCTTCCCAAACTTTTAAAATGGCCGCCGCACGATGCATGCCTACGGCGGCTCATTTATACCATAAATCGTGGTTCAATTATGTTGCAACCAAAATCTTCACTCACACGCGCACAAAGCCGCCGGGCTGCCGAGGTGACAGGTAAGCGCTCGAGCGAGACATTTAATGGATGGGCTCGAGCGTCACACAATGGGGGCACTTGAGCGTCACGCGAATGCCTGCATTCTACACCCAACCTGAGACGGCTGACACGCGATCAACAAGCCTACGTGCTCTTCGTTTGAATAACGCCATATAATGGTAACCACTTAATCACCATTTCCTAACACAATCAATTTATCAAATCCCAAACTTCAATAACTCCTAACAATAAGCGCTACGCTTCAGCTAACCCAAACATAAATATCATCTATATAAACAATATCTGAACTTAAGAAAAGGATCTCAACTTTTTTTGATTTAAATACCAAATCCTTTTCCCCATAGAAAAAAACATTTCTGTCATATTTAAAACATAGATTCCTTCAATAATTGTATATATCTTTAAACTTAATATTCCATATAATTAAAATCATTCCATACACAATAAGTCTTTAAAAGAATGTACTTATCTTGTGTTTGAGCAGCAACAAAAGAGGAAGATGGCAGCCTGCTCTAGGGTTATAAGCATGTTCTGCATTCTAGAATGTTTATAATATTCTAATTCTATATGATTTTGCTGCTGTGTTTGAGGAGTAATAAAAGGTGTATGCATAATATTGGCCTCCGGGCCTTGCCATAAAATTCAGTATAATTGGGCGGTAAGAAAGGTTAGTTCATTTTGATCATAGTCAATCTTTCCACGTTTGGAGGCTAGAGACTTGTTCTTCTCAATGTAACAACCGTACTAGCTGCACTGAGAACATGCTCAGCAGACATACTGGCTACAGGATAAGCCAGATACTTTATTGTCAGCCTGCTGAGCTCTGGTTATTGGTGCATCTTCCCATACCAAAACATCAATGGGATTTCATCCACACAGATCTCTTTTGGAACATCTCCTGGAACATCCTGTGGCTGGTCATTGGTGCTGCCACTTGCTCAAACTTTTTTTCTATCACCTCTGCACTGGACTTAAGCCCTGCCGATTGAAACCAATGCAATGCAGAGGTTTAGTTTGGTCCTTAGAATACAGGGAGGAAATTAGATCTTATAAACCTGAGATTAAACTTGCCCAAGCTGCCTTCTATGAAGGACAAATTAACTTAGAGGCTAATTCCCCCACAGAAATTTTCTGGATCGCCAAAACCCTCACCAAACTGCCTCAGAAACAGCCCTTGTCGGATGGTGCTATTTCGCGCTGTAATAGCTTGGCGGAATTGTTTTCTCAGAAACTTCAAAACATTTATGTTTCATTTCCAACTCCTCGGAACCTTCCTGTTGTGTTGTCTATGCCAGATCCACAACCTGGAATCCAAATTTCTGTTGAACAGTTCCCCCTTCTTGATCTTGCACTACTGGGTTCAATCATTACGAAATTCAAATCTGGTTCCCCGACAGACCCTGCTCCCCCACGAATCTTAACTTTAGCCATCAATATCATTTGTCCAGTTATTCTTGACCTTGTGAACTCCTCCAGCTCATCAGTCATTGTTCCCCCGGCCTGGAAGTGTGCCATGGCCAAAGCCATCCCAAAGAAACCCAACTTAAATCAGGACGATCTTTCCAACTACCGGCAAATTTCCTTTCCTACCTGGGTGAGAAAAATTCTTGAGAAACACATTAATACCACACTGGTGGATTACCTTGAGTCAAACAATTTACTCTACCCCTCCCAGACCGGCTTTCGCCCCCAATTTGGGGCTGAAACCACCCTGCTCGCAGCAACTGAGGAGGCAAGGAGGATCTTGGATGGAGGAGGTAATGCTGCGATTATCCTCCTCGACCACAGTGCCGCTTTTGACACTATAAATTATAACACCCTCATACTCCGACTCAAAAATCTGGGAATATCCGGTATTGCTCTAACATGGCTACAATCCTTTTTAAACGAGCGGTCATTCAAGTTCTTCGAAGGTGATGCAGTCTCCAATCAATGGCCTATTAACTGTGGGGTGCCTCAGGGCTCCTCTTTGAGCCCTACACTGTTTAACGTGTATATGAGGCCCCTGGAAGAGATTGTTCATCCATTTGTTATAAAAAATCATTACCTGCGCAGATGACACTCAACTCGTGATGGGGCTAAACCACCATGAGCTGTCATCTATCACCCTAGGTTGTTGCCTAGAGGAGGTTGCCGGATGGATGAGGCTCTCCTGCCTCAAACTTAATCGGGACAAGACGGAGCTTATGCTCCTGGGCAATTCTCCCACATTTAACTCTGCCTGCCTTTGGCCCAACTGCCTTGGACCCGCACCAGCCCCAAAAGAGCAGATTAAGAGTCTAGGCATATGGCTTGACTGTTCCCTCACATTCATTCACCAGGCAGCGAAACTCTCAGCCACTTGCTTTGGCCTACTTAGAAAGTTGTGAAAGATACTCCCACTTCTCCCCTTTCAAACAAGAAGAATCATGGTCCAGGCTCTTATTCTCTCTCGTCAGGACTATGGGAATGCTCTTTATCTGGGTGCTCCTCAATATACCACCAGGAAACTCCAGACTATTCAAAACTGTGCTGCTCATCTGCTCTTGCAGATCCCCCACCAACAGTCTGTAAAATCAGCCTTAGTGGCCCTGCATTGGTTGCCGATTAGAGAAAGGATCCAGGTTAAGGCCATGTGCCTGGCCACAAAGCTTTCTGGAAGAACGGCCCTACTGTCATCCGATCTCTGGTCACCCCCTACCAACCTAATAGGCCCTTCCGTTCAACTACTGCCTATCTTCTCCTACCACCTAAAATAAAAAGAACCAGAAGTGGTGGACGATCATTCACATATAATTCAGCCATCCTCTGGAACCTTCTTCCGATTTCTCCCCGTCAGGAGACCAATTTGTTGGCTTTTCGTAGACTTCTGGAAACATGGCTTTTTATGAACTGCATTTAGCCCTCCATAGCGCTGAGAGGCCTCAGGGTAGCCATTGCGCTGTATAAATTGTATTTCATTCATTCATTCATTCCTTATGTTGCTGTTATTGCCAGTGTACTAGTTGATGGTGCTGTTGGGTGCTGTGAGACAAAATTGCTCTCTCTGGACTCTAAGTTCCAGTTGTTCTTCTTCCCGGTCTTCAGCTTGCTCAACAATCCACCTCTGGAATTTTGAAACATACCCTTCAGAACAGGGAATGAAAGTGGGCAGATTTTTTTTTTTTACAGTGGATCAAGTAGTGTGGCACTGATGTACTGTTTGGACCAGATTATATAATTTTTAGCCTTCCAATTATAAGCCAATCATAAGAGTAAGATCTCAAACAAAGCATCCGCTTCTTTGTTTTAACATTCACACTTGTGGGGGGGCATACCTTTTAGACACCTTCTTTGCCTGCACCTGTAGCAGATGCAACAACGAGATAGCTTGTCCCATCATACTGTCCTCCTTACTAACTTCCTCTGTGAACACATCCAAAGGGAGTAGTGTCTGTGTCAGGCATTCAACTAGGCCCCATTTTTCCGCATCCATTGCCATAGCTTTCCCAACTGCATCCTCTCCTCTTTGAGTGACATAGTCATATGTCTGTTTGTACTGCTGAAACAGACATTGCAACATGTAATAGGTCAAGTTCCAATCTGTTGGCACATCCTGTATCAGGGCTTTAACTGGTGCTCTGTTAGGACGCTGAATAATCTGCAACTGCTTCTGGGCTCTAAAAGAATGGCATAAATGAGTGAAGGTTCTGCAGGTGGTCAGTATGTTGCTGATTATTTCTTCTTTTTCAGAAACTCGTGCACCAACCGGTTGATGCAATATGCCAAATACAGGAACCTGATACAGCCACCTTCTGACATGGCCTTGAATTTGTTACTACCATTGGCAGTGGCAACAAATCCAATTCTGAGACCTCTGGTCACAGACATTCGTACACCTTGCTGTTAAATTCCTCCAAGATGATTGTAGATGTATGTGATTGCTCCATGTGGAACATGGCAACTGTTGCATGCTGCAGAACGATCAGAAAACTTTCCTCAGGGCCAAGATCTACAGCTATCTTTTGCTTTACCCCCGCAAAAGAGATCCAGTACGCAGTGATGAACATATAATCAGTCTCCTGGCAACTGGTCCACATGTCTGTTGTCAGGTGGATAATGTGAGCACTTTTCTGCAAATCTTGTCCAATCAACTGCAGCACTTAATGAAGCAGTGCTGGAACAGCAACTCTGGCAAAATGGGTCCGACTTAGTACCTTCCATTTCAGGCAGATGGCTGCTACAAATTCTAAGAATCCCACTACTTCCAAAAAAGAAAAAAGTGAGTAGGTCCAGTGCTAACATTTTTGCCTGTTTCCTATAGTACAAATGTGCTGTTGGGTGGATCTGCTTATATTATCCCTCCTGCCTAAACTTGCCTGTAATAGTAGCCCAGATTTTCTTCTTTTCCGGAGCCACTGACACAGGCGTCTTTTGAGAATTAGATGGTAGTGGTAGATTCTATGTGCATTGTGGTGGTGTTTTGTTTTGTGCAAGAAGCCTTTTTAAAGTTTTCCAACAAAAACATCATGTCCCAGAAACTACAACTTCCTGTTTCTGGCAAGCAGTCTCCTCCCAGTGCTTTTTCCGTTTCCGGGTCACTTTTCAGTTGGTTTTGGAGCTGGAAGGATCACTCATTTTGTCTGCTGCATACATGCCATTGGTTTTCAGGACACTGTATTTGAGATTTCACAAGTAAGTTAAAGAACTGATGTATAAGGGTTTGTTTGTTTGTTTGTTTGAATAGCAGCATGGAGCAGAATTTATTTGCACTTTTATTCAACTTTTAAAACTTCATTTTGGTGCATGGCCAGCGGTTTCAATAGGGGCCTAGTTATTTTTTCATGCAATTTTTCTTGTTTTGTGAAGGAAATAAGTTGCACATTTTCTTTATGTTTTGTGATACATTTGCAATATTCATTTAATTAATTTTGTTGCCGAGTCTTGAAAAGGGCCTTCCAGCCAGTAGGCCCAGCTCTAGTCATGGGTGCACAAAACAACTGTTTCTATGGTGTCTGTTGACATCATTTAGGCCATGGATAGCATTAGATTAATTTGTGTTTTGTTTGGAGTATTTCATATTTTTTTCTGCAAACAGTGTATCGGTGAAGTAATATATTTGATGTCTTTGGAGGATGTGTGTATTTTTAAAAGGTTTCAGCCCATCTAATTTAGATTTTTTCAGGTGATGAATTATTGCTGTGTTCTCCTGTGTTACCATGCCTCCTTTGTCTGGCCAGTGTATGAGTGTGTGTGCCATAGACCAACATTTGTCTTTGTTCCCCATGCCATGTGATCAGGGGGCATCTTTTTGTAAAGTCAGTGTCCATTGACCTGTATGTCTTCTTTGTTTTCCATGCCTTCTGCATGTTGTTTGTCCATGTGGCAGGTGGTTATTTTGTCTAGGCAGCCAGTATGCTATTGCTAGAGGCCTGCATGTGTTCTTTGTTTTTCATGCCTCCTGCTTGTTTGACTATGTTACATGGTGGCCATTTTCTGTAGGTAGCCAGTGTACTTGTGCCATAGGCCTGCATGTGTTCTTTGTTGTGGCAATGCTTCCTTGCAGTTTGTTGTTTTTGTGACCATGTTGCTGGTGGCAATTTTGTGTAGGCAGCTATTGTTATTTCGCCATATGCCTCCATGTGTTCTTTGCTGTGGCCATGCCTCCATGCATGCTGGTTGTTGTTTTAGTGACCATGTGGCTGACGGCCATTTTGTGTAAGCAGCCAATGTGCTTTTGTCATAGACCTGCATGTGTTCTTTTTTGTGACCATGCCTCCTTGCTGGTTGTTGGTTTTGTGACCATGTGGCATGTGGCCATTTTATGTAGGTAGAAAGTGTGCTTTGGCTAGGCCTGCATACATTCTTTGTTGTGGCCATGCCTCCTTGCTGGTTGTTGTTGTTCTGGCCATATGGTTGTTACCCATTTTGTGTAGGCTGCCAGTGTGCTTTTGCAATAGGCCTGAATTTGTTCTTTGTTGTGGCCGTGCCTTCTTGCTGTTTTCTGTTGTTGGGACAATGTGGCTGGCGGCAATTTTGGGTAGACAGTCAGTGTGTTTTCCCCATAGGCATGCATGTATTTGTTAGGGTATGGGTCAGGGGGATTACAAAATATGCCTGGTAGGTTCGAAGAAGGTGTTTATTGCCACTTTGTGTTACTTCTTCGATGAGGGAATTTTAAGGTGCTTGACACATCAACAATCAAAGGTATAAACAAAAGAAAAATGTCACTGAGGCAAAGGTTTGTCCACAGTCTCTCCAGATCCCCTCTTAATTGGGCTCTTAGGTAATGGGGTTTCTTGTTGCACTTGGTCTCTTCCACTAGTCCGGATTTGTCAGTCAGCGTAAAAAAAAAAGACAAACAAACCAGGGGATTACCGTTTTACGTCACAGGCCTTTTTCTGTCTTTCCTGTGTGCTATCGTCACCCAAACAAGCAAAGAAAATAGGTAGTAAGGGAAGGTTGTGAAGGGGGGAACCAACATGGTGTAAACTCACACAAAAATAAAATAATGGTGACACTCACATGATTCAATGCCCCATACCTCCCAACCCCCCCACCAGAAGGACCCCCCTAATGGTACTCGCTTTGAACCACGTTCCGAGTCCAGGACCGTGGTTAAGGTACCCGGGGCACCTTCTCTCCTTGCTGAACCGCCGGGCTGGGTCGCGATATATGCGTCTATCTTTGGGAGCTTCTCTCTCTCCGGTGTTCTCCTCTCCCTCCTTTGGGTCAGCTCTTTCTCTCAATTCTCCACTCACCTCTTCTGGGTCAGCTCTCGATGACTCCGACTCCGTCGCAGCGTCTTTTCTTCTGTCATCTGTTGACAGAGGGCGACCGCTGAGCCTGTAACAAGGCGAGGTCGCCCCCACACACCCCTGCTACTGCCTCAATTGCCTTGTTGCCTGCTGTGCCCTCGCTCTTCTGCCTCGTGTGCTGCCTCATTTTTCATTGTGCTGTGGCCTCGTTTCGCTGACCCGTTTCTTTATTCTGTTGTGCCCTCGTGTTTCTGATTTGTTTCTTAACCTGTTGTGCCCTCGTTTTTCCGACTCGTTTCTTAACCTGTTGTGCCCTCGTTTTTGCCACCTCGTCTATCTATTCTGCTGTTTGTCACCCTGCTGTGACCTCATTTCCCCATCTTTGCTGCCTTGTCTTTCTTGTTTACATTCCACAGGACAGGACGACCCAGCCGCCGCTGAGCCGCCCCCTGCCCTCCTTTCCCGCCGCTGCCTCCCTGCGGCCCCGCCCCCTCCTGCCCATTCGCCACCCCGCTCCCGCCACCCAGCTGCTCCTCCCTCCTGGCTCCTTCTTAAGGAGACAGCACAGAGGTGCAGGGAGCGACCGCTGAGCCTGTAACCAGGCGAGGTCGCCCCCACACACCCCTGCTACTGCCTCAATTGCCTTGTTGCCTGCTGTGCCCTCGCTCTTCTGCCTCGTGTGCTGCCTCATTTTTCATTGTGCTGTGCCCTCGTTTCGCTGACCCGTTTCTTTATTCTGTTGTGCCCTCGTGTTTCTGATTCGTTTCTTAACCTGTTGTGCCCTTGTTTTTCTGACTCGTTTCTTAACCTGTTGTGCCCTCGTTTTTGCCACCTCGTCTATCTATTCTGCTGTTTGTCACCCTGCTGTGACCTTGTTTCCCCATCTTTGCTGCCTTGTCTTTTTTGTTTACATTCCACAGGACAGGACGACCCAGCTGACGCTGAGCCGCCCCCTGCTCTCCTTTCCCGCCGCTGCCTCCCTGCGGCCCCGCCCCCCTCCTGCCCATTCGCCACCCCGCTCCCGCCACCCAGCTGCTCCTCCCTCCCGGCTCCTTCCTATGTCGCCCATGCATACGCGCAGCGTTGACGCGCAGCAGGCGCACCGATTGTGCGCCGAAGGCGCACCAAAGGCAAGCACGTCTGCGCCCGTCCGCGCCTGGACTGCGCCCAGTGCCAGGAACCCTGGCCCCCGCCGGTGCAAGACTACCCGACTGACCTACGACGCCGCCGTCCTCAACGCACTCAATGCCGGCCGGAACCCCGCCTGCTGCCGAGCCACCCCGAGACGCATCCACGGACCCTTCGACTGCAAAACCTGCAAGTTCACCTCCCTACGAACCTGCACCGCACCCGCCAAGCCTAGCACCAGCAGCAACCACCTCAAGTGCATCCTGCTCAACACCCGCTCCGTCCACAGACACGCCGTGGAACTCTGGAACCTCCTCGACGCAACATCACCAGACGTCGCCTTCCTCACGGAAACCTGGATGAACGTCTCCTCAGCCCCCGACATCGCCATCGCCATCCCGGACGGGTACAAGATCATCAGAAGGGATTGCGTCAACCAGACCGGAGGAGGCATCGCCATCGTCCACAGGAACACCATCCGCATCACAACCGACTCCAACAACACCTTCACCACCGCCGAGCACCTCCACTTCCAGATACACACCGACCCAAATACGACCTTCAGAGGCACACTCGTCTACAGACCACCGGGACCACGTACACAATTCAGCGAAGACATCACGGACTTCATCAGCCCGCACGCCCTCCGCTCCGCTGACTACATCCTCCTAGGGGACCTCAACTTCCACCTGGAGAACAACATGGACCGCAACACCGCCGCCCTGCTGGACGACCTCACCAACCTCGGACTCAAGCAACTGGTGAACACCCCCACCCACTACGCCGGACACACGCTTGATCCCGTCTTCTCGTCCAGCAAGCACATCACCTTCAGCCACTCCACCGGACTCCACTGGACCGACCACAGCTGTGTCCATTTCAGCTTCAGAAGAACCACGACCCACCACCACCCGCCACAGGTTCCCCACAGAAGCTGGAGCAAGATCACCTCCGACCAGCTCACCACCTCCCTCAGCTAGAACCCACCCGCCAGCACAACGGACCCCAACGAAGCAGCCCGCAACTTCACGCAGTGGCTGACCGCCTGCGCCGACGACCTCGCACCCCTGAAGAACCCTCCCAGCCGACCCATGAACAAGAAGGCATCCTGGTTCACCGACGAACTCAAGGACTCCAAGAAGACCTGCCGCACCCTCGAGAAAGCCTGGCTCCTCGACCAGACCACTGACAACATGACCGCCCTCAAACACGCCACCCGCAAGCACCACCAGCTTATCCGCACCACCAAGAAGAAATCACTGAAGGAACGACTGGACAACAATGCCCACCACAGCAAGGAACTCTTCAGCATCGTCAAGGAGTTCTCCAACCCCAGCACCGGCAACAACGACATCACTCCGTCACAATACCTCTGCGACTCCCTCGCCTCGTTCTTCCACCGCAAGATCGCCGACATCCACAACAGCTTCAGCGCACCATCCACGCATCCAACCGTCGAACCAGCGCCCCCCACCACCACCCTCCGCACTTGGACCACGGTGACCACCGAAGACACAGCCCGCAGGATGAACACCATCCACTCCGGATCTCAAACCGACCCTTGCCCCCACCACGTCTTCAACAAGGCCGACTCCACCATCGCACCCCAACTCCGGAACATCATCAACACTTCCTTCAACACCGCAACCTTCCCGGAGAGCTGGAAGCATGCCGAGCTCAGCGCCCTACTGAAGAAACCAACAGCGGATCCCACCGACCTCAAGAACTTCCACCCCATCTCGCTCCTCCCTGTTCCTGCTAAAGACATTGAGAAGATCGTCAACAGACAGCTCGCTGCCTTCCTCGAGATGAACGGATCCCTTGACCCCTCGCAGTCCGGTTTCAGAGCCAACCACAGCACCGAGACTACCCTCATCGCAGCCACCGACGACATCCGAGCCCTGCTCGACAACGGGGAAACTGCGGCACTCATCCTCCTGGACCTCTCTGCAGCGTTCGACACTGTCTGCCACCGCACCCTAGTTCAACGCCTCAGCGACATCGGCATCCAAGAAAAGGCACTGGAGTGGATCATCTCGTTCCTCACCGGAAGAACACAGAGAGTCCGCCTCCCCCGTTTCGATCCGAGGCTACCGAAGTCATCTGCGGCGTACCGCAAGGATCATCACTCAGCCCCACCCTCTTCAACGTCTACATGAGACCTCTTGCAGCCATTGCATGCCAACACAACCTCAACATCATCTCCTACGCCGACGACACCCAGCTGATCCTCTCCCTCACCAGAGACCCGACTACGCCAGAACCAGCCTACACGAAGGGATGAAAGACGTCGCCGAGTGGATGAGGAACAGCCGCCTGAAGCTGAACTCTGACAAGACGGAAGTCCTCATCCTGGGACCATCGCCCTCCGCCTGGGACGACTCCTGGTGGCCCCCCACCCTGGGCACCGCACCCAAGCCAACAGACCACGCATGCAACCTGGGCTTCATCCTGGACTCCTCTCTCTCGATGACCAGACAAGTCAACGCAGTCTCCTCATCGTGCTTTCACACCCTGCGCATGCTTCGCAAGATCTTCCGATGGATCCCGACCGAGACCAGGAAGACGGTCACCCAGGCACTCGTCACCAGCCGGCTGGACTACGGAAACGCCCTCTACGCCGGAACCACAGCCAAGCTACAGAAAAGACTCCAGCGCATGCAGAACGCCTCCGCTCGACTCATCCTGGACCTCCCCCGACGCAGCCACATCTCCAGCCACCTGAGAGACTTGCACTGGCTCCCCGTCAACAAGAGGATCACGTTCCGGCTCCTCACCCACGCACACAAGTCTCTCCACGACCTGGGCCCCAAGTACCTCAACAACCGCCTGACCTTCTATACGCCCACCCGCCAGCTACGGTCTACCAGCCTCGCCCTCGCCGCCGTACCATGCATCCGAAGAGCCACCGCCGGAGGAAGATCCTTCTCCTACCTGGCAGCCAAGACATGGAACTCCCTCCCCATCCACCTTCGTCTGACCCAGGACCATCTCGCCTTCAGGAGACAACTCAAGACCTGGCTGTTCGAGCAATAGCGGACCCCTTCCCCCAAGCGCCTTGAGACCCCTCCGGGTGAGTAGTGCGCTATACAAATGTTATGATTGATTGATTGATTGATTGATGACGTCAGGTGGCCTTCTGAGTTCTTCCCTGCCGATGCTAGACTGTTGTAATTCAGCAGCGATTAGATTAAGCATTAGCAGAAGACATCTTGTATTTAGAGATTATCTTGCCTGTTTTATGGAATCCATTTTGTATTTCCATCGGCCATTTTGTTTGCCATGGCTCACCTTGTGCTCTGTCCTACCTTTCTGTTAACTGCTCATGAATTCTGCTTATATTTAGCTTCTGCCACTCCACGCATGCTCAGTTGAGCTTGCAGCTGTCCCTAGCATGTAACTGTCAGGATGTGTTTACTCCAACTAGCTAACTGTTAGCTCCTCCCACTTGTCGACTGTGCATTTTCTGTATGACCTTGTATGTGCCTAAGAACAGCAGCTTGTACTTGTACCGCCTTCTTTTGAGCCCCTGTGGGTATAAAAGGACCCAGCTCCTTCCAGCCAGTGTGCTACTTCATGCATTACCGAAGGGTGTTGTGTGAACGTAGTTCCACCTCATGAGGTTTAATAAATACTTTGTTTTCTATTCCAGTTTCTGTGCCAACTTCTATTCTATGGTCTAAGGACTCTGTGCAGAGAAGGGAGAACCACTAGCACTGGTAGGCCTGGCTGAGGCCCACTACTACAAGACTGCGCACTTCATCCGCTCTATGCAGCAAGTCAGCACCTTCCGTCATGCGGTCCCGGCGTATCTCCTCCTCACACACCTCCTCCCTTAGGAATGGGTGTTGGGGCCATTCAGATAGAGGGTGTTGTTACAAATAGTCAGCACTTATTTGCTTAGCTCCTGGCATGTGTATGGTCTGGAATGAGAGAGGTTGGAGGGCTAAGAACCAGCAGACGATACGGGGTTTGGTATCTTTATTATTAGCCAACCAGGTGAGAGGGGTGTGATCAGTGAGAACAAGAAAAGTGGGTCCCAGTAAGTAATGCTGTAAGGCTTCTATGGCCCATTTTACTTGTTTGTTAGGAGATCCTTGAGAGGGCTTGTCATGGACGACAAATTTGGGAGAAACCTTCAGTAGTACTCGATGAAACCCAGAAAGGAACGGACCTCTCGTTTGGTGTTGGGGACAGGGAGTGCCTTGATCGCCTCAACTTTGTCCATCCGGGGTTTTATAAAGCCATCCTGTATGGTGTACGCTAGATAATGGATGGTGTTTGTGCCTAGTAGAGATTTCTTCGGGTTTATAGTGAGACCCGTGGATTGAATGGTGGTGAAAACAGAGCTAAGCTGTTGCACATGATCTTCCCAGATTGGGCTAAAGACGACAATGCCGTTGAGGTACACAGCGGCGTATTCGCTATGGGTTTTCAGGATTTTGTCCATTAGGCATTGACAGGTGCCGGGTGGCCCATGCAAACAAAAAGTAAGCACCTTAAAATGGTAGAGACCTGAGGAAGTTGAGAAGGTGGTCTTTTCTCTAGGTGGAGGTGTTAGGGGTATCTGCCAATAACCTTTGGTTAAGACAAGAGTTGACATATACCGTGCCTTTCCTAGCCGTTCAATTAGTTCATCTAAGCGGGGCATGGGGTAGGTGTCAAACTTTGTTATTGCGTTAACCTGTCTAAAGTCTTTTCAAAAACGTATGCTACCATTGGGTTTGGCACGATGACCACCGGGGAACACCAGTTGCTCTGCCATGGTTCAATAATGTTGCCTGCAACATGGCTGTCACTTCATTCTCTACTGCCTCTCTTCGAGCTGCTGGGAATCGGTAAGGTTTCTGTCTTATTACTTTCTTGTCGAGAAACACTATGTCATGTTGCACTAGTGTGGTCAAACTGGGGATGGAGGAAAAAAGACTTGGGAAGGAGGCTAATAATCCTTGCAGTCTGATTTTTTGCATGGGGGACAGGATACCTCCAATGGGTACTGTTTCTGTTCGGGTTTCCTGAGTGGTTAAGGGTGGGATGTCTATGGGTTTGTCAATACTCACAAGGTGTACGGGTTTTCCTGTTACATCTGTCTTATGGGGTTCCTCCCACTTTTTTAAGAGATTGACATGATATATCTGTCTGCCCCCAGCCCGCAGGGGCAAAAGGATACTATACGTAACTGGGGTGACTCTCTTTTTGATGACAAAGGGTTCCTGCCACTGGGTTAGCAACTTATTCTCGGTAGACGGCAATAAAAGCAATACCTTATCCCCAGGACTGAACTCTCTTAAACTGCTATTCCCGTCGTAGTATGTCTTTTGTTTTTGTTATGCTTCCTCCATGTGTGTATGTACCAGTCCCCATAACTTGGTTAACGTATCCTTAAGATGAGCGGCATACTTTAGTAATGGTTTTCCCTCCTCATCTTTCCCCTCCCACTGCTCTGCAGCCATATCAAGCAAAGACCGGAGTTTCCGTCCGAAAAGTAACTCAAATGGCGAAAAGCCAGTGGATCTTTGTTCGTGTGATCTTATAGCGAAGAGTAACAAGGGTAGTTTATGGTCCCAGTCCCTTCCTGATTCGGAGATGACTTTGCGGAGCATGGTCTTAATAGTTTTGTTATACTGCTCCACCAAGCCATCTGTTTGGAGGTGATATACTGATGTGCGGATTCTATCAACTCCCAGTATCGTGCATATCTGTGTCATAAGGCGGGACATAAATGGGGTTCCCTGATCAGTCAGGATTTCAGACGGGAACCCCACCCTGAAAAAAAGAGATATCATGGCTTGGGCTATAGCGGAGGTGGTCATGCTTTTCAGGGGTAATGCCTCGGGGTACCGGCTTGCGTAGTCCACTATGACAAGGATATATCTATGCCCCCTGGCCAAGGGAGTCAGGGGTCCCACCAAGTCAAAACCCACCGTTTTGAATGGGATATCGATTATGGGTAGAGGGTATAGCGGAGCACAATGCTTTGACACGTTTCGATAAACTCCTGGCCAGTGAAACTTCTCTAATATGTACTTTAGGGTGCTCTCCTTGCCATAATGACTACCCCTACTTGATTGTGTGCCAAGTGTAAAACATGCTCATGAAAAGGTAAACGAACGCGCAGCTGTGTGGTGGTGTGGATATCCCCTTTTACAACCCTATATAGCAGTCCCCTTTTTGTTATGAAATAGGGACCTACCTGTTCCTGCTCTTGGTCCTGAACTTGCTCCCAGGCATGAGAAAGCGTGTTGTCCTCTTGCTGTGCCATACGAAAGTTAAGTGGGGTCATCCCGTCTGCATCTTTGAGTAAAAGGGGAAACACAGCAAAAGGAGTGACGTGAGCGGGTATAGTTGTGTATTTCCCTCCATCTTTCTTGTCTGCTTTTTTTTTTGTCTGACCAGTGAAGTGTCTATGTGACTCTTACTAAAGGGGGCGTCTTGTAACCAAGTATTAGGAGTTTCTTTAGTTCCGTCCAAATAGTGTCTGAACTTAGGATGATCAGTTCTGATAATCACTGCTTCAGGGAGAGAAGGGATAACACCCACTTTGCATAGGTGGGTATCGTTGTTGACATCTAACAGAACCTCAGCTACTGGGTATGTTTTCGTATCCCCGTGCACACATGTGACGCTCACTTGTTCTCTTTCTATCATCTGTGGCATGACACCCAATGTCTAGGAGGGCTTCTTGTTTTCTCCCATTTAGGAGGATCTCCTTCCTAAACTGTTGGTGTCTTTTTCCTGTTACATATATTCATCCTCATGAGTAACCTATCTCCATAGGTTCACCGGAAGGAGCCCGATGGGAACATTGCCCAGTAATGTGTCCCCATTCAGCGCAATTATAGCATTGGGGGCCTTGTCCACTTGGTGTGGGGGCAGGCAAGGTGGGTTTAGGGGACATTCTGGGGTTTACTTGGGGTCTGGGTTCTGGTCGATTTATGCTATGCGTGGAGTGCAGAGGGGGTCTGGATACATTAGCCTTAAAGTCTGGGGACCTATGAAAGGCGCAAGGTAGATCAACCACGGTGGTGGAGGCGAGATTGGGGTGTTGTTCAACCCAGGCCCTAGAGTTGAGAGGTAAAGCATTCAGGAATTTCTCAAGATACACTTTTCCAGTGAATTCCTCCACGCTAGATACATGGGGTGTCAGCCACCTGTTGCCCATATCCTGTATTCTATAATAGAGGGCAAATGGCTTAGCCCTTGGGGTCCAGCATTCTTTTCTGAACCTCGTTCTGTAGTATTCTTGGCCACAGCCCAGGAGTACCAAGATGGCTTTGTTCGCATCTTCGTATGCTGCAGTACCAGCTGGGTTGGCCGCCTGGCAAGCAGCCTGTTGTTCTCCAGATAAGAAGGGTGCTATATACTCGTCCCACCTCTCTTGAGGCCATGCTGCAGTTGTTGCCATCCTCTCAAAGTTAATAAAAAAGTAGTCCAGGTTGTCCCCATCCTGGTACTTCTGGAGGACAGATCTCGGAACATTTGCCTCACTTGTGTACTCACTATGGCGTCAGTGAGTCGCAGAATTGCCGTATCTTGGACCTGCTGGTTATTTGTAAGGAGAGTGTCCTGCTTCTTTAATGTCTCCTGCAGGGCTTCCCGGTCCCTTTGGGCTGTATGTGCTTGCTGTTCTAGCACTAATTGCAGGTGCCGTTGTTACTCAGCTAGTTGGGCTATTATGCCATCTACTGGAATGGGTTGTGTCATGTATAGACACTCAAGTTAGGATCCCACTTCTGACACCAAGATTGTTGGGGTATGGGACAGAGGGATCACAAAATATGTCTGGTAAGTTCGAAGAAGGTGTTTATTGCCACTTTGTGTTACTTTTTCGATGAGGGGATTTTAAGGCAGGTGTTTGACACAACGACAATCAAAGGTATAAAACAAAAGAAAAATGTCACTGAGGCACAGGTTTGTCCACAGTCTCTCCAGATCCCCTCTTATTTGGGCTCTTAGGTAATGGGGCTTCTTGTTACACTTGATCTCTTCCACTGGTCCGGACTTGTCAGTCAACGTAAAAAAAAAAGACAAACAAACCGGGGGTTACCGTTTTACATCACGGGCCTTTTTCTGTCTATTCTGTGTGCTACCGTCACTCAAACAAGCAAAGAAAACGGGTAATGAGGGATGGTTATGAAGGGGGAACCGATGTGGTGTAAACTCACGCACAAAAATAAAATAATCGTGACAATAATGTGATTCAATTCCCCATATCTCCCCACCACCCCCACCAGAAGGACCCCCCCATTGGTACTCGCCTTGAACCACGGTCCGAGTCCAGGACCGTAGTAAAGGGAACCGGGGCGCCTTCTCTCCTTGCTGAACAGCCAGGATGGGTCACGATATATGCGTCTCTCTTCGCGATCTTCTCTCTCTCTCCGGTGTCCTCCTCTCCATCTTCTGGGTCAGCGGTTTCTCTCGATTCTCCACTCGACTCTTCTGGGTCAGCTCTCGACGACTCCATCTCCGTGTCTTTTCTTCTGTCATCTGTTGATGACATCAGGTGGCCTTCCGGGTTCTTCCCTGCTGACGCTGGACCGCGCACTTCATCCGGTCTATGCAGTGAGTCTGCACCTACTGTCATGCAGAGCCAGCATATCTCCTCCTCACAGTATTCTTTGATGTAGCCATGCATCCTTGCTGGTTGTTGTTATTGTGACCATGTGGCTGGTGGCCATTTTGTTTAGGTAGCCAGTGTGCTTTCTCCATAGGCCTGCATGTATTCTTTGTTGTGACCATTACTCATTGCATGTTGTTGTGACCATGTGGCTAGCGGACATTTTGTGTAAGCAACCAATGTGCTTTTGCCATAGGCCTGGATGTGTTCTTTGTTGTGGCCATGCCTCCTTGCTAGTTGTTGTGACCGTGTGGCTGGTGAACATTTTCTGTAGCCAGCAAGTGAGCTTTCGCTATAGGCCTGCATGTGTTCTGGGTTGTAGCGGTGCCCCCTTGCTGGTTGCTGTTTTTATGACCATGTTGCTGGTGGCCATTTTGGGTAGGTAGCCAGTGCGTATTGTATTGTATTGCATTGTGCATTTATATAGTGCAAAACTGTCACCCTACGGGTATCCTGGCGCTTAGCCCTGCTTGTGTTCCTTGTTGTAGCCATGCCTCTGTGCTGGTTGTTGTTGTTGTGCCCATGTGGCTGACGGCCATTTTGTGTTAGCAGCCAATGTGCTTTTGCCATAGACCTGAATGTGTTCTTTGTTGTGGCCATGTCTCCTTGCTGGTTGTTGTGACCATGTGGCTGGTGAACATTTTGTGTAGCTGCAAGTGCACTTTAACCATAGGCCTACATGTGTTCTTTATAGTGCCCACGCCTCCTTGCTGGTTATTGTTGTTGTGACCATGTGGCTGGTGGCCATTCTATGTAGGTAGGAAGTATGCTTTCGCCTAGGGCTGCATGCGTTTTTTGTTGTGACCATGCCTCCTTGCTGGTTGCTGTTTTTGTGACCATGTTGCTGGCGGACATTTTGTGTAGGCAGACAGTGTGCTTTTGCCATAGGCAAAAGCACTCTGTTCTGGACATATCTCCTTGCTAGTTGTTGTTGTTGTGCCATGTGTCTGGTGGCCATTTTGTGTAGGAAGGCAATGTGCTTTCGTTATAGGCCTGCATGTTTTCTTTGTTGTGGCCATGCCTACTTGTTGTTTGTTGTTGTTGTGGCCATGTGGCTGGTTGCCATTTTGTGTAGGCAGCCAGTGTGCTTTTGTTAAAGGCCCTCATGTTTTATTTGTTGTGCCAATGCCTTCTTCTAGGTAGTTGTGAACATGTGGCTGATGGGCTTTTTGTGCAAGCAGATAATGTGCTTTTGCCATAGGCCTGTATGCGTTCTTTTTTGGGGTCATGACTTCTTACTGGTTGTTGTGACCATGTTGCTGGTGGCAATTTTGTGTTGGCAGCCAGTGCACTTTTACCACAGGCCTGCATGTGTGCTTTGTAGTGGCCATGACTCCTTGCTGGTTGTTTTTGTTGTGACCATGTGGCTGGTGGCCATTTTATGTAGGTAGCCAGTATGCTTTTGCCATAGGCCTGTATGTGTTCTTTGTTCTGGCAATGACTCTTAACTGGTTGTTGTTAGTGTTGTGACCATGTGGCATGTAGCAATGTTGTGAAGGCAGGCAGTGTGCATTTACCATAGGACTGCGTGTGTTCTTTGTGGTGGCCATGCCCCCATGCTGGTTTTTGTTGTTGTGACAAAGTGGCTTGCAGCCATTTTGGGTAGGCAGTTGGTGTGCTTTCCCCATGGCCTGCATGTGTTTTTTTATGTGGCCATGCCTTCATGCTTGTTGTTGTGTTTGTGACCATGAGGCTTTCTGTCATTTTGTATAAGCACCCAGTGTGCTTTTGCCATACAGAAACAAACAAAGTATCCCACCTCATGTCATGGTTAAACTGTGGGCACACATTTTTTCAGATATAGCTCTGCCTTGCTAAACGAATAGAAGGAAAGGGTTGCTTTTCTTTAAATAACCCTCACACACTCTGATAGTGACATGCTTCATCATCTGGTTCACTTTGCTTCCTAAAGGTCAGGGTGGGCTCAACCATGTTCCAGGGAGCACTTGAAAGAAAAAAGACCAGGGGGCATAAAGATTAAAAATCCCTCAGCTCGCTCCAAGGTATTCCTTTATTGTTGGAGCAGTTGGGGATGTTAAAAATTAAAATGAATATGTGGGGATTAAAGGATACAATGGTCCTACGACCCTAAGTGAACATGTTTTAGCCCTACTCTATGGCCCCATTGGGTATGGGGCTTTCATCACGATGACTAATCTCACCTCCCTGGAATGTCAGCTCAATAAGCTGTTAACTTTTGTGCAGACTAGATGCAAGTACCTAACTGCAAGGGTGAAGTGTATACTTTACCTTTTTTTTTTTTTTTCTTAGGTCCAACCCGTAATTAAAAACAGCCAAATTAGTGACTGTTTGCATGTAAACGTATTTCATGTTTTGACTGGTCAGTGCATCACATTGAATCCCAATGTCAAATTCTCTATTCTGGCATGCAACACCCAGTGCGTGCTCATATTGTGAAAGCTAGTTTAGCCATTCGTTGTGCCTCATCTGTCTCTCTCTCATGGAGATATACCAATGCAAATTCACGGACTCCTCACCTGCTTTAGAGAAAACCTGAGGTGTATCAATCACACCTCCCTACAGCTCAAAAATGATAGTTTACCCTGTAGATGTTACTTGTTGATGAAGTCATTCAGCCATTATTTATTAGAGTGATAGAAAAGAATATCCCTCATTAAACACCTCATGCCTCAGGTAAATTGCATCTCTTAGTACTTTTGTGTTTTCTTTAATGTAATCTTTTATTATAGCATCCATAGAAGATCTTTTAAAGCAGTCAACACGTTTCGTTCTTTAAAGGCACAAGTCTTGAGAACTTCTTCAGGGCTCAACAGTCAAAAATAGAATAACTTCTATATCAGGAGTACAGTCAGTGAACATATCACAATAAATGGCCAAATCGGTGTCTTCAGTTCACACAACAAGTTGTGGGGATGGCGCGACAAAGAAGAGAATGTCTTGGGATACGAAGAAATGGATAGAAGGATACTCTTAGTGAAATCAAGTAGCTCCAAATAACAAATGCTGGTCCACCATGATAAGCGTTTTTCCAGCATCTCGGTTGACAACAGCAATGTGTTGGATTACACATTGCTGTTGTATTTCCTTTTCTACTGCAGCTGTAGCTGATTGAGTGTTTAACAACACCCTCGTCGGGCACTGTGATGTCCCTGTGACACACTCAATGGTGTGTCTGGTATGTCAAGAACCACACATACCCCCAGGGAATCATGGGATATGTAGTGCTGTTTTGCCCTCATTGGACATGATGATGTTAGTATGTTGTGCACAGTAGGTTCATATGGTATGAAAAACAATAGATAAAAACCAAAAGATCGTGGGGCTTGTGGTATAAAATGGCTATTTTTTTATACATTTGATATTCCAGAATCATTCTGGTTTTGGATCTTTGTTAACCCTAGAAATTACTTAAGCAATCATTTCAGGTGGTTTAGTTGGAAACATTATTATGCTGTGTTTGGGGGCAAGTAACACTTATTTGCCAATAAGTTGGTGTTGGAATGATTAATCAAAGCCATTTTTCAGATCAGGTAAAGGACCAATCTGATGCCCAAAGAAGAGTGGTCAGCATCTTCTTTAGTCTGTTTATTCACTCCTGTTAATCCAAATGATGGGTAAGTAACCGTTCCAGGGTATGTTGTTTCTCTATCAAACACTTCGACATGTTTGGGGGCTCTTATATCATTATGCATTATCTGTATGATTTCCATGTAATGGACTATGTTTTGAAGTTGGCAGCCTAAGATTGTCCTTTAGGTGTGGGTCAGCTGGCTTCAAGTATTTCGTCATTGAGTCCCAATCTATGTGTATTAAGGGGCTCATTAGGATGGCGGACGGAGGAGCTACCGCGGCCCTGGAGTATGCGGAAAATGCCTTTTCCGTGTCCGCCTGCCGCGGACACTCCGTCCGCCATATCAGGATAGGAAACAGTGTCAAATTTCCGTCCGCGACAGAAAATCACGCACCGCCGCCCAACTACACCCGACCACGCGGCGGACGGAACACATCCTGAGACTCCGCCGTACGTACTGACGTCTAAGACCGTCCCCCAAATCAAGATGGCGGAAATTACACATAAAACCGCACCGGAAAAACAACCTGACTGAACACGGCGGATTCCCCACAGCGAAGAAAAGATACATAGCAGAGATACCCACCACAAGCTGCTCGCCACCATGGACCCAGCGCTACACGCTTTCCCGATGCTCTTCGCGATCCACCACGTCCTAGTCTTGGCCCACCATGGACGCCGACGCAGGTAAGGCACAAACCATTGGCTGCATGGAGGGGAATGCCTGCAAGGGTCGTGACGTAGGGAGGGGGAGTGTCATGTTACCGAAACCACTGATCAGAAGCAAATAGAAATACACATTTGTAGTACGCCAGCATGAATGACAACGACAAACCACGAGACTTGATTGACTACCTTTATTGCACATAATAGGGGTATAATCACAGTGTTTGCGTGAGCATGGGCAAAGTGGGCACCAGAGCATGAACATCAGAGGCAGCACGTGAGAGGGCATAATGCAGTATCATAACAGCTACAGGGCATTG
The DNA here is from genome assembly GCF_964261635.1 of Lissotriton helveticus. Lineage (NCBI taxonomy): Eukaryota > Metazoa > Chordata > Amphibia > Caudata > Salamandridae > Lissotriton > Lissotriton helveticus. The sequence goes on along the minus strand of NC_136063.1, from coordinate 1,965,231,282 downwards.
TGGACAACAGAGCAGGTACATCATTGGCAGTAAACGAGAGGGCAGAATGCAGTATCAGAACAGCAACAGGGCATTGTGGACAACAGAGCAGGTACATCAGAGGCAGCACGTGAGAGGGCATAATGCAGTATCATAACAGCTACAGGGCATTGTGGACAACAGAGCAGGTACATCATTGGCAGTAAACGAGAGGGCAGAATGCAGTATCAGAACAGCAACAGGGCATTGTGCCCAACAGAGCAGGTACATCATTGGCGGTAAACGAGAGGGCAGAATGCAGTATCAGAACAGCTACAGGGCATTGTGCCCAACAGAGCAGGTACATCATTGGCAGTAAACGAGAGGGCAGAATGCAGTATCAGAACAGCTACAGGGCATTGTGGACAACAGAGCAGGTACATCATTGGCAGTAAACGAGAGGGCACAATGCAGTATCAGAACAGCTACAGGGCATTGTGGACAACAGAGCAGGTACATCATTGGCAGTAAACAAGAGGGCACAATGCAGTATCAGACCAGCTACAGGGCATTGTGGACAACAGAGCAGGTACATCAGAGGCGGTAAATGAGAGGGGCTACGTGCATCAACAGTCCATAGCACTGAACATGTCCATCAGAGGCAGCACGTGAGAGGGGCTAAGTGCATCAACAGTCCATAGCACTGAACATGTCCATCAGAGGCAGCACGTGAGAGGGGCTAAGTGCATCAACAGTCCATAGCACTGAACATGTCCATCAGAGGCAGCACGTGAGAGGGGCTAAGTGCATCAACAGTCCATAGCACTGAACATGTCCATCAGAGGCAGCACGTGAGAGGGGCTAAGTGCATCAACAGTCCATAGCACTGAACATGTCCATCAGAGGCAGCACATCAGAGGGCACAATGCAGTATCAGAACAGCAACAGGGCATTGTGGACAACAGAGCAGGTACATCAGAGGCAGCATGTGAGAGGGCACAATGCAGTATCAGAACAGCAACAGGGCATTGTGCCCAACAGAGCAGGTACATCAGAGGCAGCACAAGTACGTGTCCCAACTAACCCGTCCCAGGGACCACAACAGTGCAAGGCTGTTCTCAATGGACAATGGACACACCATGTGAACTAACATGTGAGTGAAGTGATCAGCACCTCACATCACAGAATCAGGTGGACTGCGTGAACTACCTGCCTCGGACACACTGCCAGCACCAGAAACAGGAGTGTGAGACACAGCCACAGCCCGAGTGACAGACACATGTGCCACAGACCCAGACACACTGACAGCACCAGAAACAGGAATGTGAGACACAGCCACAGCCCGAGTGACAGACACATGGGCCACAGACCCAGACACACTGCCAGCACCAGCAACAGGAATGTGAGACACAGCCACAGATTTAGTGACTGACACGTGAGCCACTGACCCAGACAGACTGCCAGCACCAGAAACTGGAGTGTGCGACACAGCCACAGATCTACTCACTGACACATGAGCCATAGACCCAGATACACTGCCAGGACCTGCAACAGGAGAGTGCACAACTGAGACTGTGCTACTACATGATGCATGACCGCAAACAACAGACACAGTGGCACTATCTGATACATGAGAGTCAACTGCACCTGCGGCACTGGGACCACTGAAATGATGAGCCACAGGGCTGTATGGGCCAGGAGGCAGGGTGGCCCTGGGAGCTGGGGATAGCTGACCTTGAGCTACATCCGGGTGTGCAGGTGTCAATGGTGTGTGTCTGCGGTTCTTAGTGATATGTGAGTGCACCCTGGACAGGACAGGACTGGCAAGTGGTGGGGACTCCAAACAAATATCACCCACCATAGGTGGAGCATCTGCAGCCGGGGATCGGGTGTCTGGGGACGTGCTGGAGCATGCTTGTCGTTTGCTGTGTGCCTGCCGCCTGGACTCAGATTCATGTGTAATGGGGGATGCAACAACAGGGGACTCCCTCCTCTGCTTCTGACTGGCCTGGATGGGAGTGGAGGTATGGGGGGACTCCGCCGCGTAGACATCTGTTTGGCGTTCAGTCGAAAACATCATCCGCAGTGCAGCCAGGGGTGATGTATGCCTGTCCTTGACTGCGCCATCGTCCATGGTAGAAGCCTTGTCCGTAGGAAGTGCCCTACCCATAGGTGGAGTGTTGTCTCTGGATTTTGCCTGTGCCTTGGTCGGTGCCCTGTTCCTGCCAGCAGACTTGTCGTCTGTGGTGTACCTATCTCCAGTAGACACCTGCTCTCTGTGTGTGTCCCTGCCCTTGGGAGATGGACCATGCTCTGTTGTGTGTCTGTCCTTGGGACTCTCCCTGCTCTTAGGAGGTGCCTTTGTCTTTTGACTGTCCTTGTCCCTGTCCTTGGGAGTGGCCCTTTCCTCTGTTGTGCGCCTGCCCTTGGGACTCTCCCTGCTCTTAGGAGGTGCCTTTGTCTTTTGACTGTCCCTGTCCCTGTCCTTGGGAGTGGGCCTTTCCTCTGTTGTGGGCCTGCCCTTGGGACTCTCCCTGCTCTTAGGAGGTGCCTTTGTCTTTTGACTGTCCCTGTCCCTGTCCTTGGGGGTGGGCCTTTCCTCTGTTGTGGGCCTGCCCCTGGGACTCTCCCTGCTCTTAGGAGGTGCCTTTGTCTTTTGACTGTCCCTGTCCCTGTCCTTGGGAGTGGGCCTTTCCTCTGTTGTGGGCCTGCCCTTGGGACTCTCCCTGCTCTTAGGAGGTGCCTTTGTCTTTTGACAGTCCATGTCCTTGGGAGTGGCCCATTCCTCTGTTGTGGGCCTGCCCTTGGGACTCTCCCTGCTCTTAGGAGGTGCCTTTGTCTTTTGACTGTCCATGTCCTTGGGAGTGGCCCCTTCCTCTGTTGTGTGCCTGCCCTTGGGACTCTCCCTGCTCTTAGGAGGTGCCTTTGTCTTTTGAGTGGCCTTGTCCAAGGGACTGTCCATGGACTTGTGAGTATCCCTTGCCTTGGGAGTACCTTTTGTGTTGAATGCCTGTGTAGCATGTGAAGGCATGTCCCCCAACAACACTTGTGGATCCTGTGTGTGTACTCCAGTGTATCTGACGTTGTCTTCGTGAACAGATTTTGCTGACCTAGGGGATGGTGTCTGTGGCCTCCGTTCCCTGACGTGCTGTCTGACGCTGCTTCTAGTGCAATAACCTGTATTAGAGTCCTGCTCAGAATAATCACTACCCCCTGAGACATCCAGTGGTGTAGATGCGGAAACAGAAGTAGCACCCTGTCCATGTGACTGTACTATTGCAGACGACACACTGCTTGCCAATGACTGCACTGTCCTGTGTAGACCAGCAAGATCGCCATGCATCCCTTCCATGAATGCCACCACCTGCCCCAACTTCCTATTATGGTCTTGGAAAGCATTTGTCATATTGGTCTGCCCCACACACAGCTGTCGCAGCAGATCAACGGCCTCAGCACACAGTGCATTTTGGCTCACCGTGGCAGGGGCAGCGGTGCCTGCATCGAACGCCACTCTGCTCCCCCTACTCCTGCGTGCACGAACAGTACATGGTGCAGTTGGTGGCAGTGTGGGCCCTGTGTGCTGTGTTCCGACAGAAGGTGTTGATTGCCCACTCCCAGTCTGTGACAACAGTGCTGGCTCACCAAGAGTTTCCGAAGATGAGGACGATGGTGTCTCCACATGCGAGTCCTCAGGGACGGTCCTATCCCCCTCTCCGGCGCTGCCCTCCTCTGTGTCAGTCTGCGTGTGTGCGAAGTCTGACCCGGACTCATTGCCTCGACTAATCTCCTCCGTCTGTGGCTGAGTGTCCTCTGTCATAGCTGAAATGCACATAAAAGAGGTGTAAGTCATGGGCACACTCACGTACAGAAGGACAAGGATTCCCTAATTCCATAGCTGACAAAGTTCTTGTAGCCCCCATCCTGCACACGGCCCACCTCTACCAGTCATCCTCACATTACATAAGCGTTGGTGGCCGTGACACATGTACAGCATGCGGACAGGGCAGGAGCACGTACATCTGCACACATGTCTTGCCATGGGGCCACGGACCACTACGACATGTGCTTCAACACTCAACTACTGAGCAAGTGGCGTGTCAACATGCCGGACCTGGATGTCAAATTACACCCACCCAATGTGACCAACATGGCATCGCAGTGATACATACGCACCACGGAACTCAATACTGTGTCTGTGCACCAATACCTGCATTGCACTCACAAGTTTCCTACACAGACAGTATGCTCACCGCTAGTTTGCTGTTGATCGACACTCAGCCGTTTGGACAGGTCAGGATGCGTCACAGCAATGATACGGTGCATGAGAGGGGTCATGGAGCGTCGGGCCAGACGTGGCGTCCTTGGAATCATCCCCAGTGTCACTTCCGCTACATTCTTGCTCAGCCTGGAAATGTCGTCCCAGCGTTTGTGGCAGTGTGTATGTTATCTGTTGCACACCCCCAAAGCCCGTACTTCACGTGCAATGCTCCTCCACACGTCCTTGCGAAGGTGCAGCTTGACCTACCATGATGGGAGACAAAAGGGTGTAAGTCAGTGGACAGTTGGCCTGTCACACAGATAGGGGCAACACGTATCTGTCATCCGCCATGCACAATCCTGAAAATATGTCGAGCCCACACTACACAGCTAAGATTGCAGTAGCCAGGCGTCATTGGCCCCCTCATGCACACCAACATGTCCCACACTGCACTTACCACCTGTCCGGGTGCGCCGTAGAGCCGTCCATAGTTGCGGAGCACACCGTCCACGAGGACATCAAGCTCCGCGGCGGTGAAGGGACAAGACCAGATCTCTTTGCCTCTCGACATGGCAAGATCACGGAGTATGGCACTAGAGCAGCAGTCGGTGGTCAGCTCAGCAGCAGCAGCAGGTCGAGGGGATGGTCACAGGCAGCAGTCGGTGGTCAGCTCAGCAGCAGCAGGTCGAGGTGATGGTCACAGGCAGCAGTCGGTGGTCAGCTCAGCAGCAGCAGGTCGAGGTGATGGTCACAGGCAGCAGTCGGTGGTCAGCTCAGCAGCAGCAGGTCGAGGTGATGGTCACAGGCAGCAGTCGGTGGTCAGCTCAGCAGCAGCAGGTTGAGGTGATGGTCACAGGCAGCAGTCGGTGGTCAGCTCAGCAGCAGCAGAAGGTCGAGGTGAACAGGCAGCACTGGTTCCCAGGGTAGGATGTGTGCTTTTGGACAACACACATATATAGGGCCCTCAGCATGTGTTAGTGGCATACGTCACCAGCAATTGGTCAGCCCTGGATGCGTGTCCGTAAAAGGGCCAATGACTGGCCCTGGTGTTGCGGTGCACAGCTTCCGCTACTTTCGATTGGGCATACGCGGCCAGCGTCCCTCTTCCCATTGGCTGCATGTGCACGGACCGTCACGGGCACACATCGGCAACCGCACGTGCAAGCTTCAGGCACGGATGCTTCAGTTGCAACAATGTTCTATCACTGGCGCCACCATGGCGGTGCACGTACTCAGCGGGGGAGGTGCAGGCCTACACACCCTTTAGATGTACTCAATGGACATGGCAGTTCATGTCCCCTCTTACAGTCACATTGCATCATCCACCGTGCCGGCCATGTCCACAACCGCCGTGCCAGCCATGTCCACAACCGCCGTGCCAGGCCGGGCCTAGGACCGCCGTGCCGGCCATGTCCACAACCGCCGTGCCAGCCATGTCCATAACCGCCGTGCCAGGCCGGGCCTAGGACGGCCATGCCGGTCATGTCCACAACCGCCGTGCCAGCCATGTCCACAACCGCCGTGCCAGGCCGGGCCTAGGACTTCCGTGCAGGAAGCTCGCACGTGCGGTTGACGATGTGTGCCCGTGACAGTCGTGCACATGCAGCCAATGGGAAGAGGGACGCTGGCCGCGTATGGCCATTGGAAAGTAGCGGAAGCTGTGCACCGCCATGGCGGCGCCAATGATTTTATCTTGTCAGACGCTGCACCGTGATGTGTTGTCTGCAGTTGCGTCATGAGGGTTGTGAGCGTGATAGGGAAACTTCATATGTCATTCACTATTCCATGTGTGTCCATACTATGCCCATCGGTCGGCACACAATGTGCAACAGATGTGCATTTTGACGTATTGACGTCGGGTGTGACCCTACAGACGTTATTACATCTTCACAACTACACAGTACATCACGGCTGTATGGGCAAATTATGATTCTGTTGTCAGTGTGTGGTTCTGGCGAGGTGACTACAATGGTGGTGGTACACATGCATTCAGTGTATGTGTCTTGGATGTTGTGTGACCATGCATGTAATTACCGTATGCTCAACATTATTGGTGTTGGCATTTGTGCATGATGACATGGTGTGTGTATCATTATCGTTTGTGTGCATGCACTTGCATGTGTGTCTGTGATGTGGCTTCTAAACATTAGGGTCAAGACACACGTATTGTCAGTAATGTTCACATGTGACTAAGTAGCGTTGTACGTGTTGACACACTTCCTGTTGCAAGTGGCTGCACATTGTTAAAGGGCCACTCTGTATTGTATTAACTATCAGAGATGTCACACATATGATCATTCTCCTAAACATTTTTTTTATTGCTAATGTAGGCTTACATGTGATGGAGTTGCACACGTATGCGTCGTTTGTAAGTTGACTCAAGTTACATCTCTCTACCACACAGGAGGGCTCCAAATGTGCATCGGCCATACACTGTGCTGGAGGATATGGTTGACGAGAAGGTGATTAGGAAATTCCGGCTGGATCGACGTCGGTTGATGGAGCTTGTTGCCCAATTGTCTCCTCATCTGCAGCCACGAAGGACGTATCCTGGTTCTATTACACCCACAGCAAAGGTTATGACGGCACTAAATTTCTTTGCTACTGGCACCTTTCAGTACACAGTTGGATATGCCGGGGGGATGTCACAGTCCATGTTCAGCACGGTACTTCGGGATGTTTTAAGAGCTATGATGCTGTACAAGAATGACTACATCCATTTCCCACGGCCGGAAGAGTTGCCAGCAGTCAAAGCAGACTTCTATGCACTGGGCCAGATACCACACGTAGTGGGTTCAATTGATGGCACACATATCGCTATCATTCTACCACGGGCACGTGAGCAGGTTTTTCGGAATCGCAAGCACTTCCATTCGCTGAACGTGCAGGTGGTGTGCCTGGCAAACAACATCATCTCCCATGTGTGTGCAAGATTTCCAGGCTCCGCACATGACGCCCACATCATGCGGAGCAGCATTGTCCCCCAACTGATGGCAAATCTGCGACCCGGTCAAGCGTGGCTTGTTGGTGAGTGTGCAGTGGGGACTTTTGTGATCTCTGTGTGGCATGGGGTACCCACCATATCTTGTTGTGATATTTGTGTCTGTCATCCCCCTACATAGGCGACTCGGCGTACCCAAACCGGCCCTGGCTCCTGAGTCCCCTACGTAATCCTACAACAGCGGGTGAAATGCGCTACAATGATGCACATGGAAGGACACGGAGAGTGATTGAACGTACCTTCGGACTGCTAAAGTCTAGGTTTCGGTGCCTGGATAAGACCGGAGGGGCCCTGCCTTACTCACCAGGAAAAGTATGCAGGATCGTGATTGCCTGCTGCATGCTCCACAACCTGGCCGTGCGCAATGACATTGAACTGCTCTTGGACCCTGAAGACGATGAAGTTCCTCGGCCTCCCATCCCACCCATGTCGACTGATGAGGATAGTGGTGAGGAGGAAGGTGTGGACCAGAGGCGCCAGCTCATTGATCGCTACTTCCCTTGAATGTGAGTAACTACCTCTTGTGCCGGTTGACAATGCCTTATGTATGTTTGCTGGTGTTGTGTGGATGTGGGGTGCATCAGCTGTGTGTTCTGGTTTGTGATGGTTGCATATGTGTGCCTTCATTTCTTTGGACATACAAGTCTCCATGATGTGTGTCCTCTCATCCCATGCTTTAGTGATGAGTGTAGTTCGTGGAATGTTGCTGTGCAGTGTGTTGTGATGTGTGTGAATCTGTTTCATGACGTGTGTTTGCTGTCTCTGATTTTCCCTAGGTCACTCCCGCAGCGCCATGATTATGTACGACTAGTATCCCTGCGCCTGTTGACGTCTGTTTCTGAAGGCAATCTTGTGAATAAACATGGAGGCAAAACATCATTGAGTATGTAAGTGACATTTATTTACAGGTTGTGCATTTGTGCTGGTGATTATTTACAAGTAAGTGGGGGGGGAGGGAGTTGGAGTTGAAGGTAATGGCAGATGAAATCTCCGTGCTGACACCACATTGGGGGGCGTCAGGCTAGTCCAGCAGACCAGTGGCAATGATTGTCTATGTGGGACAGGATACTTTGCAGGGTGAATGTCTGGCACAGGCAGTGACAAAGTCATTGGCGGCCCCTCTTGGAGCGTGTGGATGGCGCTCAAACACTGCTCTCACCCACTTCCAGCCTCGGGCGGCCCCTCCGTCTTTGAGGTGGAACTGAGTCAGCTGGGGGTGCAGGTTGTTCATGGGCCACATCCGTCGCCAGGGGCACAGGTGGTGGTGGCGGTGGCGGTGGAGGTGGAGGTGACGGTGGCGTTGGAGGTGGAGGTGACGGTGGCGGTGGCGCAACGACAATTGGTGGAGGGGGGGTGGGGTTGTTCCGGGCAATCCATTCCCTCCACATTGTTGTCTGCTGGCCCAGTGGAGAAGTGTGGCTCAGGGGTTAGAGGCAGCAGACCCGGAAGCTGAGATCGGTCCTGGACCAGGGTTCAATTCCCCGCCTCGGCGGGTCTTGGGCTAAAAATTCCACGGGCTCGATAATTCTCGCCCCGGTGCCTCCTCGACTCACGGGTTCACACTCTGCGACTCTGGGCAATAGCTTGCTTAATCTCCACAACGGCCCCTCGCGGCGGGATGCCTGACTTTCACCTTGTGGATACCCTGATATCTCACAGGGGAATACCAGGACGGGTTCCCTAAGCAAGCGCCGGGAAACCCACTGCGGGTAGCTGTGCGCTATATAAGCTCAACTACATTTACACATTTACATGATGTGCACTATCTGGCCAAGGTACCCAGACATTTCGCGCAACATGTTCGTGTTGTCCACCGAGTCCTGGTGTGCACGATCTGCATGTTCCTGGGAACGGTCGTATGACGCCTGGCACCTGGCTAGGGCTTGGAGGGACTCTGCCACAGGATGGGGTAGCTGTCCTTCCTCTGTACGGCGGAGTGTGGGTCGCCTGATTGCCTGATGTGCCGTCGCCTCTCTCCTTTGTGGCCCACTCACCCTGCTTGGGTGTGAGGCCGATGGACCTGCGTCGTGCGCTGGGTTAGGCAGGGTGGCACAGGCAGGAGTGGTGGTACTGGTGGTACTGGTGGTACTGGTGGTGGTGGTGAGTCTACAGATCACTGAGGCAGGTGTCGCTGGAGTCACACATGCGACGGTTTTCGGGCCCGGGAGTCCCTGTGAGCCAGATGGCCCTGGCTGTCTGCTTGGCCCCACACCATCCTCCGCACCGGAGCTGCCTGTGTCATCGTCCCCAGAGAGTCCGGGATGTGTGGGAGGCGAGTCTTGTGGCCGGGTGCTGGTTTCCCCAGTCAGTTCACGATCACCTGAGGGACAAGAATGAGCTGGTCAGTAATGTGATTCAGAAAAGGGGGTGGTGATGAACAGAGTGCCTGAATTAAGCAGACCACTCTTACCCAGTCCAAAGATCAGGGCTTGATCCATCACCGTTTTTTAGCTCACTGCACCATCCCAGCTCAGAACTTGGCTATATGCAAATTAGTCTGTTCCTGTCCCAGTGCATGATGGGAACAGGGCAAACCAAACTACCAAGCCAATTCTTATACTGGGAAGGAAACAAGCTTCCGTCCATCACCACCCCCTTTTTGTAATTATTTTGGTCAGTAATGTGGACATTACATGTTCATATCGATTTCTAAACATTTCTGTGTCCTGTCACACACACCCCACACACCCTACCCTCCACCACCACCGCCGCCCTCCCCGTGAACATGGGGGCCTGTTGGGAGTTGTAGTTGTGAGCTCTCACACACCCCACCCACCACCACCACCACCCTCCCCGTGAACATGGGGGCCTGTTGGGAGTTGTAGTTGTGAGCTCTCACACACCCCACCCACCACCACCACCCTCCCCGTGAACATGGGGGCCTGTTGGGAGTTGTAGTTGTGAGCACTCACACACCCACCCCACCCACCACCACCACCGCCATCCCCGTGAACATGGGGGCCTGTTGGGAGTTGTAGTTGTGAGCTCTCACACACCCCACCCACCACCACCACCACCCTCCCCGTGAACATGGGGGCCTGTTGGGAGTTGTAGTTGTGAGCTCTCACACACCCCACACACCACCACCACCGCCCTCCCTGTGAACATGGGGGCATGTTGGTAGGCATGTACATATTGGTGAGTATGTGTCCGACGTGCATGGGTTGGGGCGTAGGAGATGTGTCTTCTCAGTTTTGTGAGCCTGACCATGTCGTACTGATCGTGGTGCTTGGTTTGTACTTACCAGCCTCTTCTCCTTCATCAAGTCCGTCTAGGCTCTCTGGGTGAAGTATCACCAGCACCTTCTCCTCCCAATCGGTGTAGGGTATGGGCTCCGGGGGTGTTCCGCCGCCAGTATGATTGGCTCTTGCATAGTTTTTGGCGCGGATGCCTTTGACCCTGGTCTTCAGGTCATGCCACCGCCTCTGAATTTCGTGCTTCGTCCTTGGCACGGTCCCTGACGCATTCACCCGACTGACGATTCTGTCCCACATGTGATTCTTTTGCGCCACGGAAGTCTGCTGGACTTGGGCTCCGAAGATGTGGGGCTCAACATGGATGATTTCATCTACCATTACCTTCAACTCCATCTCCGTGAATTTAGGTTTTTTTTTGGGTGCCATGGTGTGTGGTGCTCAGTGTGTGGGTTGAGTGAGTTGGGGGGTGCAGGTGTGTGGTGTGTGATGTGTAGGAATGGTGTGGTGGGTGTTTGTGTGGTGGGAGTGGTAGGGTGGTGGTTGTGTGTCTTCTATTTGAGTAAGCTGTATATCGATTTGGGCCTCTTGCTAGCAGCAATGCTGTGATGCAAAAAATTGTGGTAGAGGCTGGGTGTCATTTTATAGTCGTGTCTCAATGGTTGTTGGCAGTCAGGTGGTAGGTGGGCGTGTTGACTACTGTGCATTATTGGGTACTTGGGGGGTGTCATGGAGGCTTGTGCATGGTGTTGGTGTATCAGGTGGTGGGGGTTGTAAATTTTCGTGTGTTTGCTAATTACTTGCGGTACACTTTCTGACATTTGTTTGACGTTAGGGATGTTGTGCGTGTTGGCCTTCCGCAGTGATGCACTGTTTATCGTTACATTCTTTCCGCCGCGGACGTGGATGGCTGTGCGTACCGTGGTACAGGCAGATTTATCCTAATTGCGGACACGGAGTTTTCACAGGTATGGCGGTAAATGTGTATTTTTCCGCGGTCATTGCCGTCCGCGGCCGTGGCTGTTCATTAGGCTCCGTCCGCCGCGGACAGAGTTAGATGTGTTCCGTCCACCGCGGACGGTGTTTGTTATGATCCGTCCGCCGCGGTCGGAGTTTCGTGACATGAATATCCTAATCGCAACCGCGGAATCTCCGCGGCGCGGCCGGGAGTAAAAATTCCCCGAACATGGCGGACAGTACCCGTTTCCGTCCGCCATCCTAATCGACCCCTAAGTTTGTATACCCAACGTTGTTCTTTTTCTAGTAGTTTTTTAATTTTCATTTTACTCTCTCATCCTCCCATATAAACATAATTTTCATTTTATCTGTTTAATTTCTTTATTTTAAAAATTTTATTTTAATGTCATTTTATTACATTTTGATTTTTTTGATTTTACTTTTTTTCTAGTATTGTTTTTTACTTTTTCCTACGTCATTTTTTTCCTCCATTTTGCCTCGGTTGATCCATCATTCATCCATCCACCATAGGTGCACAGCCATGCAACCACATTCAGTTATTTAGGTATATAATTTGTTTCCTTCCTGCAGGCCTTCTGGACATCCTGGCTGTAGTGCACTTTAGGTACATCAGCATCATCCATTTATGTAACTGTTAGTTCCTGATCAGCTATGCCCATACACTGCAGGAGCGAAGATAGCCCCGTTCCTCTGAACCTACCACTCCGTGGCACATACCATGAATAGTACCATGAGCCAACAGAATAGTAAGGGACAGGGGGCGGGAATAAGGGAAGGACAGACAAGGAATCCCAGATCGTCTCTCCGAGGAAAAAGGTCCTACTGCAGGGACCACGTCACTCCACGTACTTTATCACAAGGAACAGTCTGGAACAGTGTCTGCACACAAAAAGCAGATATCAGCGATGTGGACACAAACAAGAAACCCTTTTTCTCCCCTCATGCACCCACACACCACCCTATGACACTCCTCCTTACCACCGTTACTTGTAATAGTCGCAGGGTGGAGTACTCCGTCCTGGAGTATAATTCCAAAGCCAGCAAGTACTATGCAGGAGAGCAATATCAAAGGTCCGGGATCAAAGAAGGTGGGAGGGTGGGCTGGACGGCAGGGATAATTGTCACAGGTAACCAAAGACCAAAATGGGGGATAATGATAAAAGGAGGAAAAAGTCGTTAGAACGACTAAAAAAACCTCCTTACAACTGTGGAATTTTGTGACACCCTAACATGCCGCCTGGAATAGGATCAAAATCAGGGCAAAATAGGATCTACTCGTAGCACAACACAAACGCTCCGTTGTGTTCTCTCCAAAACCCGGAAACGCCCAAACCAGCACTCCGCCTCCGCACAAAGAGATGGACAGCCTGCACAAGAGGCGGAAGTGCGGAACAGCGTTAGCGTCACCGGGACCAATAATTAATCAACAGGAACAACCGGACAATCCAGCCGGATCACCCGAGTTCCACAAGAAGCGCCGGAGCCCCAGCACCTCTTAATCCCAGCCGGGATAAAAATCACCCCAAAGTAAAAAACGTGATGTCTAACACACAACAAGACAAGACGAACAAACAACTAATCCTCAGGGACCCAAACACGAATAAACTAAACAAAAAGTCAGGGGAAGCAAGAAAACAGGGGGGAGCTAGGAAAAGGGGGGGGGGGAAGGTTTGGGACTAACAGGAACCTACAGGGATTAACAGGAGCCAACAAAATGGGAAAATGCCACGAGCTCGTGAATGCAGCAAGGATCCTTTAGTACAACAAACAGCTCCCAGCACGAACCAGGAACCACAATTCAAGATAACGAGCACCGGGTACAGGGAAAACAACCCTTTTAACCCCGCCCGGCCCGTCACATGGGTGTTGTGTACATGGTAGGAGAAAGAGGACTTCTAGGCCAGTTCCTAACAGTACCCCCTCCCAACGATCCTCCCCACTGGGCAGGGCTTAGACGGATGTTGCCGATGGAACATACGGATCAGGCGAGGAGAGTGCACTCCCCCAGCCGGCTCCCATGTACGGTCCTCGGGGGCATACCCTTTCCAGTCTATCAAATAGAAAAGACGCCCCTTTCGCCTTTCCGAATCCAGGATAGCCCGAACCTCGTACTCTTTCTGTCCGTCCACTATTACAGGGGGAGGAGGTGGTAGGACCTGTGAAGATGGTATATAGGGCTTCAACAGGGACGTATGAAATACTGGATGAACCATATAATCTCCGGGCAGAGCTAATTTCATGGCAACAGGATTTATAATCTGTATGATCGGGAACGGTCCTGCATACCTAGGTTGTAATTTACGGGATCCCCCAAGCCTCAAGTTCTTTGTTGCTACCCATACCTGGTCTCCAACTTGATACCCAGGTGCAGGGACACGGTGTTTGTCCGCCTGCAACTTCATAGCAGCCTTAGCTGTCAACAACTGCTCCCGGGCAATCGCCCATATCTTGCCCAGACGGTCACAAACATCATCTATGGCTGGCACACGTCCCGTAGGCTGAATTGCCACCGCCCTGGGATGGTAACCTAATGAACAGTAAAAGGGTGTCATCCCCAAGGCTGAGTGCTGACTGTTGTTATACGCGAACTCAGCAATAGGAAGAGCCATAACCCAATCACAAGCCAGTGATGTCGTTAAACACCGAAGGTACTGTTCCATGGTCTGATTGGTGCGTTCGGTCTGTCCGTCAGATTGTGGATGATACGCGGATGACAATCTGACGTCCACCCGCAACACTGAACACAATTCCTTCCAAAAATGTGAAACAAACTGAGCCCCCCTGTCTGTCACGACCGCAGAAGGCAACCCATGGATTCGCACAATGGAGGACATAAAAACCAAAGCCATTTCCCGAGCTGTAGGGATCTTCGGAAGGGGAATGAAATGAGCCATCTTTGTAAACAAGTCAACCACCACCAATATGGCAGTAAACCCAGAAACAGACGGAAGATCGGTCACGAAATCCATACTAATGGTGTGCCAAGGGGAAGGGGGAACCTCCAAAGGCTGCAACAAACCCGATGGTTTGCTATGTGAAGGCTTACTGATGGCACATACCGGACAAGCCTCAACATATCCCTTTACATCCTTGGCCAATGAATCCCACCAAAACCATCTCGTACACATCTCCTTAGTCTTAGGGGTCCCAGGGTGTGCCACCAAGGCAGATGAATGACACCACTCCATGACCTGACTCCTCAAAACAGGGGGAACAAACAACCGATCCTCATAATACAACACTCCATCCCGAACTGATGCCTGAGGCAAAATCAACCAGGGTGTAAGATCCATCTCACGCAGTTGACGCTTAACTAATGTAGTAAACGTCTCGCTTTCCACAGCCCCAACAATCCTGTCCTCAGGTATCATAGGCCTACTCTCTTTTTCCTGAGATAGCTCTTTGGGATCCACATGGATACGGGACCAGGCGTCAGATTTAACCTGCTGCGCTGCTGGTCTATACGTAATGATGAAGTCAAACTCATTAAAAAAAAGAACCCACCGCATTTGGCGTGGCGTCAAGGCTCGCGCCGAACGGAAGAACTCAAGATTCTTATGATCCGTGTAGATGGTAACGGTGTGTCGTGCCCCCCACAGATAATGCCTCCATTCCTCAAAGGACAACTTAACTGCTAATAGCTCCCTTTCAGCCACCGTATAATTGCGCTCTGCAGGCAGTAGGGTCTTAGAGAAGTAGGCGATAGGGTGCATACATCCTGTCTCGGCCGCTCTCTGGGACAGCACTCCACCTACTGCACAAAGAGACGCGTCCGTCTCCACATAAAAGGGTAGAGCCGGATCTGGATGGATCAACACGGGTGCCGATGTAAATGCCCCCAACAACCGCCGAAACGCCCCCTGCGCCTCTGGAGACCACTCAAAGGATACCCCTTTACGTAGCAGCTGTGTCAGGGGAGCCACAATGTCAGAGAAGTGCGAGATAAAACGCCTGTAGAAATTGGCGAACCCCAACAACACCTGTATGTGTTTTACGGACGTTGGAACAGGCCAGGTGATAATGGCCTCGATCTTTCGCGGATCCATCCGCACCCCTCCAACAGACACCACAAATCCCAGAAACTCTACTTGAGTAGTACTAAACTGGCATTTTGACAGTTTCGCGTAAAGATGGTGCTCCCGCAACTTGCGCAGAACCTGAATCACATGGTGGTAATGCTCGGCCACTGTCTCAGAAAAGATCAGTATATCATCTAGATACACAATCACGCTCTGATCCAAGAACTCCCGCAACACCTCATTTATGAAATACTGGAATGCCGCCGGCGCATTACATAGCCCGAACGGCATCACACAGTATTCATAAAGGCCATATTTTGTTTTAAAAGCAGTTTTCCACTCATCCCCAGTTCGCACACGCACCAGATGGTAGGCGCCACGCAAGTCCAACTTAGTGAACACCCTTGCACTGCGCAGCTGATCTAGTAACACGGGGATGAGTGGAAGCGGGTATTTATTCTTGACAGTGGCTTTATTTAGCGTGCGGTAATCCACACACGCCCGCAAAGTGCCTTCCTTCTTCGGGATGAAAAAGATAGCCGAAGAGACGGGCGAACACGATGGACGAATAAACCCCTGACGTAGCATCTCATCAAGATACACCTTCAAGTGCAACTCCTCCGGCTCAGAGAGAGCGTAAACTCTACTACACGGAAGAGGTGCCCCGGGAATAAGATCGATCTTACAATCGAATGATCTATGTGGGGGCAAACCCTGCGCCTCTTCTACATCAAATACCTCCCTGAACTCCTGATATTGCAAAGGCACTGTGTCCATGCCAGTAGCAGCACAGGACAACGACAACTCCTTTTCACCTGCATCTTTATAGCAGTGCTTCAAACAATACGAGGAATCAAGAGACACTAGCCTTTGTACCCAATCTATCCTGGGATTGTGCTCCTGCAGCCACGGCACACCCAAAACCATCCCGAAAGAGGGAGCATCGATGAGGTCAAAACACACCATCTCTGAATGCCCATTCTCGCACACTAGACACAACGGTACCGTCCTTTTCGTAATAGAACCTGATGTCAGTTCAGTGCCATCAATCGCCCGCACAGGTTCCGGCTGGTCCTTTACACAACATGGAACATTCAATTTCTTAGCCAACGTAATGTCAAGGAAATTGCCTGTAGCCCCTGAATCCAACAAAACCGATACCGGCACTTTTCCGCTGTACAGCGCCAAATGAGCATTAATTATGAAGTGCCTAGGGGCCTTATCTACTGCTCCAAGTACACTGTACTGATGGTCCATCCCTTCATAATACAAACAGGCCACTCTCTTTCCATAAGAGGTTCCAGAGGGTTTCACGGGACATTCCCTTGCAAAATGCCCCCCCTGGCCACAGTATAAACAAAGACCCATCTCTCTTCTTCGTTTCTTCTCCTCATCAGACAAAGGCCCCCTTACTCCACCTATCTCCATGGGTTCAGACACACTCTTTGTCTCTCCTGCTCCCAAGGACTTATGATCAGGTCTCACAAACCCTCCCCTTGGCTGATAACGGCTTTTCTCTCCCCGTCTCTCTGCTAGGCGATGATTAAGTTTAACTACGAGGTCAATAAAAGCCGCACAGTCAGTAGGGGGGTCTACGACCTGTGAGACTATGTCCTTCAGATCTTCGGACAGTCCCTGATAAAATAAAGAAGTCCTCTTATCTTCGGGCCAATGTGTCTCTGACACCAAGCGATTAAAGGTGGATATATATGTCAATAAATCCTGGCGCCCTTGTCTTAACTTCAACAATTCCGCGTCACTTGCCTGCATAAAGGCGTGCTTTGCAAACAAACCACGCATTAGTTCCTTAAATGCAGGATAGTTTGTTAATACCGGATCATCCCTGTCTACGAGAGGTATAGCCCATTGTGCCGCTGTACCAGCCAAGTATGAAATTGTGAACGCCACTTTGGCCGAATCATTTGGGAAAGCAGTAGGTTTGCACATAAAGTGCAGTTGACATTGGTTCATGAATGTGCCAAATTTGGCGCTATCCCCTACAAATCTTTCAGGTGGTGCCAAAGGGACCGGAACCGGAGTATTCACGGTAACCGCCACCGGTACCCCCCCACTAGCTCCCTGCCCCTGCCCACCAGAATATTGAAAGGTGGCTGGATGTATCACCTGGGCCTGAGGAGTCCTAAGCTGTACTCTTTCCCTACTAAGTAGTGCCCCAACCTCTTGCTTCATAGCCACGTTCTCTTGTCGCAACTCATGGATCTGGCTTTGAAGGGCAGTCAAAGCACCCATGACATCTTGCAAAGTGGGAGTAGTACCAGCCGTAGCCCCCCCGTCCTCATCCATCGTCGCTCAGGCAGTGCAATTATTACGTGGGCTCGTTATTCTGTTAGTTCCTGATCAGCTATGCCCATACACTGCAGGAGCGAAGATAGCCCCGTTCCTCTGAACCTACCACTCCGTGGCACATACCATGAATAGTACCATGAGCCAACAGAATAGTAAGGGACAGGGGGCGGGAATAAGGGAAGGACAGACAAGGAATCCCAGATCGTCTCTCCGAGGAAAAAGGTCCTACTGCAGGGACCACGTCACTCCACGTACTTTATCACAAGGAACAGTCTGGAACAGTGTCTGCACACAAAAAGCAGATATCAGCGATGTGGACACAAACAAGAAACCCTTTTTCTCCCCTCATGCACCCACACACCACCCTATGACACTCCTCCTTACCACCGTTACTTGTAATAGTCGCAGGGTGGAGTACTCCGTCCTGGAGTATAATTCCAAAGCCAGCAAGTACTATGCAGGAGAGCAATATCAAAGGTCCGGGATCAAAGAAGGTGGGAGGGTGGGCTGGACGGCAGGGATAATTGTCACAGGTAACCAAAGACCAAAATGGGGGATAATGATAAAAGGAGGAAAAAGTCGTTAGAACGACTAAAAAAACCTCCTTACAACTGTGGAATTTTGTGACACCCTAACATGCCGCCTGGAATAGGATCAAAATCAGGGCAAAATAGGATCTACTCGTAGCACAACACAAACGCTCCGTTGTGTTCTCTCCAAAACCCGGAAACGCCCAAACCAGCACTCCGCCTCCGCACAAAGAGATGGACAGCCTGCACAAGAGGCGGAAGTGCGGAACAGCGTTAGCGTCACCGGGACCAATAATTAATCAACAGGAACAACCGGACAATCCAGCCGGATCACCCGAGTTCCACAAGAAGCGCCGGAGCCCCAGCACCTCTTAATCCCAGCCGGGATAAAAATCACCCCAAAGTAAAAAACGTGATGTCTAACACACAACAAGACAAGACGAACAAACAACTAATCCTCAGGGACCCAAACACGAATAAACTAAACAAAAAGTCAGGGGAAGCAAGAAAACAGGGGGGAGCTAGGAAAAGGGGGGGGGGGAAGGTTTGGGACTAACAGGAACCTACAGGGATTAACAGGAGCCAACAAAATGGGAAAATGCCACGAGCTCGTGAATGCAGCAAGGATCCTTTAGTACAACAAACAGCTCCCAGCACGAACCAGGAACCACAATTCAAGATAACGAGCACCGGGTACAGGGAAAACAACCCTTTTAACCCCGCCCGGCCCGTCACATGGGTGTTGTGTACATGGTAGGAGAAAGAGGACTTCTAGGCCAGTTCCTAACAGTAACGATGATTATTCCATTTCCCCTGGACCACATTGCCTGCTATAGGTGCGCACTAACCTCCATTTTATGAAAAGATCACTATTCCATTTACTTATGGTTCACTGAGTGCCACAAGTGTCTACTTTAGAATATATGGCCATAAAGGAAAGAGCTCTATTGTTCTGCATATTGTGTGTGTTATTCTGATGAGGGATTACATTTTATGGTATGGTGGTGTAGTTTGAATTTAAAGTGGTTATTATTTATTACTAAGTAAACAACCACACTAATATTGCCTTTCTTTTTACTAATTCAAATTGCAAAGAATACCATGTGATGTTTCAATCAATCAATCAATCAGCGTATTTGTAAAGCGCGCTACTTACCCATAAGGGTCCCAAGGCGCTGAGCAGAGGGGGGAGGAGCTGCTACTGCTTGAAGTACCAGGTCTTGAGGAGTCTTCTGAAGGCGAGAAGGTCTTGGGTCTGCCGTATGTGGGTAGGGAGGGTGTTCCAGGTCTTGGCGGCGAGGTAGGAGAAGGATCTGCCACCGGAGGTCACTCGTTGGACAGCTGCGAGGGCAAGGCTGGCGGAGTGGAGCTGGCGGTGGGGGTGTGGAAGCTGAGTCTGCTGTTCAGGTAGGCTGGTCCGGTGTTTTGGAGTGCTTTGTGTGCGTGGGTGAGGAGCTTGAAGGTGATCCTCTTGTCGACGGGGAGCCAGTGTAGGTCTCTCAGGTGGGGGGTGATGTGGCTGCGGCGGGGGATATTGACAATTAGTCGGACGGAGGCGTTTTTGATGCGTCGTAGTTGTCATAGGTGTTTGGATGGGATTCCTGCGTAGCGTGCGTTGCCATAGACCAGTCTGCTGCTGACGAGGGCATGTGCCACCATTCTTCTTGCATAGGTGGGGATCCACTTGTAGATCCAGCGGAGCGTGTGGAGGGTGTTGTAGCAGGAGGAGGAGGCGGCGTTGACTAGCTTCGACATGAGAGGGAGGAGTTGAGGATGAATCCTAGGTTGCGTGCATGGTTGGTGGGTGTTGGTGCTGTTCCCAGTGTGGTTGGCCTCCAGGAGTTGTCCCAGGCTGAGGGGGTGGGACCGATGATGAAGACCTCCGTCTTGTACGAGTTCAGCTTCAGACGGCTGCTCCTCATCCAGTCGGCGACAGCCTTCATTCCCTCGTGGAGGTTGGTTTTGGCGGTGCGTGGGTCCTTGGTGAGGGATAGGATGAGATGGGTGTCATCGGCATAGAAGATAATGTTGAGGTCCTGATGGCGGGCCACTTGTGCGAGCGGGGCCATGTAGATGTTGAACAGCTTCGGGCTGAGGGATGAGCCCTGGGGGACGTCGCAGATGATGTCGGTGGCTTCGGATTGGAAGGGTGGGAGGCGGACGCTCTGGGTTCTTCCGGAGAGGAAGGACGTGGTCCAGTCAAGGGCTTCTCTTGGATTCCGGCTTCTAGGAGGCGTGTCTTTAGAGTGCGATAGCAGACCGTGTCGAAAGCGGCTGACAGGTCCAGGAGGATGAGGGCTTATGTTTCGCTGTTGTCTAGTTGGCGCCTGATGTCGTCTGTGGCGGCGATGAGGGCTGTCTCGGTGCTGTGGTTTCGTCTGAATCCAGACTGGGATGGGTCCAGGATGTTGTTGTCTTCCAGGTGCCGGGCCAGTTGCATGTTGACGATTTTTTCAATGGCCTTCGCCGGGAACGGGAACAGGGAGATGGGTCAGAGGTTCTTGAAGTCCTTGGGGTCCGCTTTAGGCTTCTTGAGGAGGGTGTTGATTTCAGCATGCTTCCAGCTTTCCGGGAATGTCGGTGTTTCGAAGGAGATGTTGATGACCTTCCATAGTTGGGGTGCAATGGCAGCATCTGCTTTGTTGAACACGTGGTGTGGGCATGGGTCAGGTGGAGATCCTTAGTGGATGGAGTTTGTGACCTTGCGTGTCTCGTCGTCGTTAATGTTGGAGCAAGAGGTCAGGCGGTTGGCGCTGGTGGTGTTTGCAGGGGGGTAGAATCTGGCATAGTCGGGGCAGTCGTGGTGTTGAAGCTGTCGTGGATTTCAGCGATCTTGCTGTGGAAGAAGATGGCTAGAGAGTCGCACTGTTCTTGTGAGGGCGGGATGCCGTTGGCGTTGGCGTTGGCGTTGGGGTTGGAGAGTTCCTTTACGATACTGAAGAGCTCTTTGCTGCGTTGTTATCCAAGCTGTCTCTGAAGGAGGATATTTTGGCTAATCTGATGAGGTGGTGGTGTCTGCGGGTGGCGTCCTTGTTGGCTGCGTGGTTGTCCGGTATGGGTTCGTGGAGCCATGTCTTCTACAATTTCCGGCATGCGTGTTTGGAGGCCTGGAGCTCATTGGTGAACCAGGTGGCTCTCTTTTTGGTGTGGCTATTGAAGGGATTCTTGAGCTGGGCGAGGGTGTTGGCGTAGTCGTTGATCCACTGTCTGAGGCTGCGGGCTGCGGCATCTGGGTTGGTGGGGTCGGTGTTGAAAATGGCAATGTATATGCACATAAGCGGCGTTCATTTGTGTTCACTGTACCCCTTGTTGTAAACAGAACGGATATCGCTAAACACTGACTGTGTTATCCCGCCAGCATAGACCCATGCACGCACGTACACGACAGCCATTTTAGGCGCCACGGCCTCTCTGCCCGTTTGTTTCCGGCACCCCTCCCCGCGCGCACTGCTCATGCATCGGCCATAAGACCCTCTCCCTCTGCGTGACCCTGCCCTAGAAGTAACCCTCCTGCTTGACCCACACCCCCCATTTCCTCCCAAGAGCACCCTTCCCCTCAGCTGATGAGCCCCCCCCCAACTACACTTGGCCCTTCGACCCGGTCCCACGTCCTAAGACCAAGCCTCGTGGATGTACACCCCCCCTTTTTCTGCCCAGCATAACAAAACCGTGATACACCAGCCGAAGTCCCCGATCTTATCGCCTGCCCAACCTTTGATCTGATCATCCCCTCCTGCCCTCGTGTCCTGTAGGAGTGTCCGGCTGAGAGATCACAATCTCTTGTTACATTCAGGAGGGGAGAATGACATCTGATCGACTGGAATGGGAATAGGCCTGAAGCTGGGATTCCAAGCATGCTTCTTCCTACTTCAAAGCGTCTTTATTGCAATAAGGAATGTTTTGTGCATCATAAACATGTGTATAAAAGATGAAGCCTCAGAGAAACTTGTTAGAGCACCTCCTGAAGACACTATGCGAGTGTCCGAAATGACAGGCTCTCCTCATGAGAAATAAACTCTGTTCTTGTTTTCCTGCTTCCAGCGCCCGTCTCTTTATTTGGTAATTGTTCAAGATGGGAACTAAGAGGCGCCCTGCGCCAGCAGCCTGGGCATCAGGTGCGTTATGGGCTGACTTTTCCTCAATTGGCGTCCCAACGCGGGGTCTATCACCGACATAAGGTCCGGTAAGAGAGGTCCAGACGATGGGGTGAACATCTAAACGATTGGAGTATACCTGCCTTGAGAGGGCCCTCGTCCGGCTGCCGATTGAATGAACTTCACCGATTCTGAACGGACCTCTCTCAAGTGACCTACTGTCCTGACTGGAATCCCACAGGAAGGCTGTGGTAAAAACATGGAGAAAGAGAACGATTGGGCGCTGGAAAAGGGAAGGCGAAGAATTGCCCACACGGTCCGGTCCGGGTAAGGTTAAGTAGGACGTCTTTACGTCGATTGGTAGGATGGCTTTATCCATCTGATTGATTGATTGATTGTACTTGAAGTATTGGTTCTCTTTGAGACATTTTCTATTTGCAAACAGCGATGAATAGGAACGTTCCCCTCTCTTTGCAAATAGTTAAGGATAGGTAATGCAGACGTTTGTCCCCCATTGTAATCCGTCATGCCTATCTTTCTCCCCACTGATTGTTTGAGAGGTATAGCCCATTGTGCCGCTGTACCAGCCAAGTATGAAATTGTGAACGCCACTTTGGCCGAATCATTTGGGAAAGCAGTAGGTTTGCACATAAAGTGCAGTTGACATTGGTTCATGAATGTGCCAAATTTGGCGCTATCCCCTACAAATCTTTCAGGTGGTGCCAAAGGGACCGGAACCGGAGTATTCACGGTAACCGCCACCGGTACCCCCCCACTAGCTCCCTGCCCCTGCCCACCAGAATATTGAAAGGTGGCTGGATGTATCACCTGGGCCTGAGGAGTCCTAAGCTGTACTCTTTCCCTACTAAGTAGTGCCCCAACCTCTTGCTTCATAGCCACGTTCTCTTGTCGCAACTCATGGATCTGGCTTTGAAGGGCAGTCAAAGCACCCATGACATCTTGCAAAGTGGGAGTAGTACCAGCCGTAGCCCCCCCGTCCTCATCCATCGTCGCTCAGGCAGTGCAATTATTACGTGGGCTCGTTATTCTGTTAGTTCCTGATCAGCTATGCCCATACACTGCAGGAGCGAAGATAGCCCCGTTCCTCTGAACCTACCACTCCGTGGCACATACCATGAATAGTACCATGAGCCAACAGAATAGTAAGGGACAGGGGGCGGGAATAAGGGAAGGACAGACAAGGAATCCCAGATCGTCTCTCCGAGGAAAAAGGTCCTACTGCAGGGACCACGTCACTCCACGTGCTTATGTTTCGCTGTTGTCTAGTTGGCGCCTGATGTCGTCTGTGGCGGCGATGAGGGCTGTCTCGGTGCTGTGGTTTCGTCTGAATCCAGACTGGGATGGGTCCAGGATGTTGTTGTCTTCCAGGTGCCGGGCCAGTTGCATGTTGACGATTTTTTCAATGGCCTTCGCCGGGAACGGGAACAGGGAGATGGGTCAGAGGTTCTTGAAGTCCTTGGGGTCCGCTTTAGGCTTCTTGAGGAGGGTGTTGATTTCAGCATGCTTCCAGCTTTCCGGGAATGTCGGTGTTTCGAAGGAGATGTTGATGACCTTCCATAGTTGGGGTGCAATGGCAGCATCTGCTTTGTTGAACACGTGGTGTGGGCATGGGTCAGGTGGAGATCCTTAGTGGATGGAGTTTGTGACCTTGCGTGTCTCGTCGTCGTTAATGTTGGAGCAAGAGGTCAGGCGGTTGGCGCTGGTGGTGTTTGCAGGGGGGTAGAATCTGGCATAGTCGGGGCAGTCGTGGTGTTGAAGCTGTCGTGGATTTCAGCGATCTTGCTGTGGAAGAAGATGGCTAGAGAGTCGCACTGTTCTTGTGAGGGCGGGATGCCGTTGGCGTTGGCGTTGGCGTTGGGGTTGGAGAGTTCCTTTACGATACTGAAGAGCTCTTTGCTGCGTTGTTATCCAAGCTGTCTCTGAAGGAGGATATTTTGGCTAATCTGATGAGGTGGTGGTGTCTGCGGGTGGCGTCCTTGTTGGCTGCGTGGTTGTCCGGTATGGGTTCGTGGAGCCATGTCTTCTACAATTTCCGGCATGCGTGTTTGGAGGCCTGGAGCTCATTGGTGAACCAGGTGGCTCTCTTTTTGGTGTGGCTATTGAAGGGATTCTTGAGCTGGGCGAGGGTGTTGGCGTAGTCGTTGATCCACTGTCTGAGGCTGCGGGCTGCGGCATCTGGGTTGGTGGGGTCGGTGTTGAAAATGGCAATGTATATGCACATAAGCGGCGTTCATTTGTGTTCACTGTACCCCTTGTTGTAAACAGAACGGATATCGCTAAACACTGACTGTGTTATCCCGCCAGCATAGACCCATGCACGCACGTACACGACAGCCATTTTAGGCGCCACGGCCTCTCTGCCCGTTTGTTTCCGGCACCCCTCCCCGCGCGCACTGCTCATGCATCGGCCATAAGACCCTCTCCCTCTGCGTGACCCTGCCCTAGAAGTAACCCTCCTGCTTGACCCACACCCCCCATTTCCTCCCAAGAGCACCCTTCCCCTCAGCTGATGAGCCCCCCCCCAACTACACTTGGCCCTTCGACCCGGTCCCACGTCCTAAGACCAAGCCTCGTGGATGTACACCCCCCCTTTTTCTGCCCAGCATAACAAAACCGTGATACACCAGCCGAAGTCCCCGATCTTATCGCCTGCCCAACCTTTGATCTGATCATCCCCTCCTGCCCTCGTGTCCTGTAGGAGTGTCCGGCTGAGAGATCACAATCTCTTGTTACATTCAGGAGGGGAGAATGACATCTGATCGACTGGAATGGGAATAGGCCTGAAGCTGGGATTCCAAGCATGCTTCTTCCTACTTCAAAGCGTCTTTATTGCAATAAGGAATGTTTTGTGCATCATAAACATGTGTATAAAAGATGAAGCCTCAGAGAAACTTGTTAGAGCACCTCCTGAAGACACTATGCGAGTGTCCGAAATGACAGGCTCTCCTCATGAGAAATAAACTCTGTTCTTGTTTTCCTGCTTCCAGCGCCCGTCTCTTTATTTGGTAATTGTTCAAGATGGGAACTAAGAGGCGCCCTGCGCCAGCAGCCTGGGCATCAGGTGCGTTATGGGCTGACTTTTCCTCAATTGGCGTCCCAACGCGGGGTCTATCACCGACATAAGGTCCGGTAAGAGAGGTCCAGACGATGGGGTGAACATCTAAACGATTGGAGTATACCTGCCTTGAGAGGGCCCTCGTCCGGCTGCCGATTGAATGAACTTCACCGATTCTGAACGGACCTCTCTCAAGTGACCTACTGTCCTGACTGGAATCCCACAGGAAGGCTGTGGTAAAAACATGGAGAAAGAGAACGATTGGGCGCTGGAAAAGGGAAGGCGAAGAATTGCCCACACGGTCCGGTCCGGGTAAGGTTAAGTAGGACGTCTTTACGTCGATTGGTAGGATGGCTTTATCCATCTGATTGATTGATTGATTGTACTTGAAGTATTGGTTCTCTTTGAGACATTTTCTATTTGCAAACAGCGATGAATAGGAACGTTCCCCTCTCTTTGCAAATAGTTAAGGATAGGTAATGCAGACGTTTGTCCCCCATTGTAATCCGTCATGCCTATCTTTCTCCCCACTGATTGTTTGTTATCGATTTTTATCGATTATTGCTCTTTGAGATATTCCCTGTCTACAAACAGGGAAGAATAGAAATATTGTGCCCCCTTTGCAGATAGTGAAGGATAGGTAATGCAGATTTTTGTCCCCGTTGTAATCCGTCATGCCTGTTTTTCTCCCCACTGATTGATTGATTGTCTGGACATTTATTGTTCAAGGAATAGTTCTTTTGAGGTATTCTCTGTTTGCAAATAACGTAGAAAAGAAATATTCTGTCTAATCTTTGCAAGTAGTGAAGGGTAGGTAATGCGGACCTTTGTCCCCCGTTGTAATCTCTCGGGCCTATCTACTCCCCACTGATTGGTAAACTAGTTCCACCCGGACCATTTATTAGAGGTAGGTCATCTGGCACGACCAGAGGGCACCCCTAATAAAAAAGGACATATGCAACAATAACGAAGTAATCACCGTATCCTGTTAACAGAAAATTTAGCATGAAACACGCTAGGAAAAAAAGGGAAGAAAGAAATAAAAAGGCAAAATCAGTAGGCCACTGATGAGTTTTTTTGATTTCACTAAAAATAGGAAAAACGTTAGAAATAGCTCACGATAAAACACATGATTTCGCTAGAGAATAAGAAACGTTAGAAATAAGCCTGTAATAAGAAACATGAAAATGGTGAGAGAAGCCAAGCCTGACATCACGACAGCCACGAGGCAACTAGGCTTCGCCACCCCTCACTGCTCTAAACATGTCTGTCCCCCCCCCCCGCCTGCCACGCCCCAATAACGGTAACATGAGAAAGATACAAGTCAGCAGATACCTACCCCCATTCTGGAAACTCCCGAAGTGCAACAGGTCCGCGGCTACGCCCATCCGGAAGACGAGATCTTCGGCACGTGTAGGGCGGGTCCTGCTGCCAGCCGTCGGCCGGAGGTCGTCGCGTAAGGTGGGCCAGAAGAGGAGCCGAGCCCAACGGGATCCGGGCGTCCCCTCTTCTTTCTTCAATAATGGCTGCGACAACGCGGGGGGGATGTCTTGCCCATGCCACCGACCCCCCCCTCGCATCTCCTGGTCCAGCCACGGCTTGGTATGAGCTCCCCGTTCGGCCCTGAAGCGGCGCCTTGCAGGCCACCGGGGGGGGGGGATGTCTTGCCTATGCCTCCGACCCCCCCCTCTCATCGCCTGGTCCGGCCATCATGAATATTAGCGCCGAGAAAAACGGCATGGGGTGCGCTGGGAGGGAGAGGCGGCGCGAACGAGCCTCTCCCACCTCCCCAGGTGGAGGCCCCTAGTGGCACCCCCAACGCTCCACTCACCCGACGAGGGTTCGCCCACTCGTAAAATGGCCGTCGACCATGCTGGAGCGGGCCCGGCGTGCAGAGATGGCCCGGTTGCTTGTTGATTAAGAAATGAGTCCCACAATCGAAAGTGTTCTCCTCGACTTTGAAGATTCTATAAAAGCCACGGGGGCCCCCGACCCCCGCAGACACCCCGATGGGGAATGACTGCCATGATTGCCCGCGGAACGATGAAAATGTAGCCGCGAGACGTCGGCACTCTCATGCTGACGCCAGCCTCAGTTTGAATGACTAAAATCCTGCAGACTACAGTTCGGATCAGTTCCGGTGAAAACCCAGTATGACCCGGTAGAAAAAATTGTTGCCTCCCTCCCCCCTTTGACTGATGGTTCGTACCGCCGATCCTTTCTGTTGCCCTTTAACGGAACTTTTGGACTGCCGAAAGAGGCTCTGGGCCAACCACGAGTTGGTGGAGATTTTGACTATGCCTGGATCTGCCTGGCTGCACCCAAAATGGCGCTGGTACAAATGAAACTTTCAACTCCTTGTTGTACCCCGATTGCTCAGCCTTGGTGTCATGAAATATGTATGCAGTTTTTAAACACAATGAATTGATATGGGATGGGTACTGATTATGTGTTCGGACAATGAATTGAAGTGAGATGGGTACTGATTGAACATTCGGACAATGAATTGTTGTTAAGTTTTGGCGCATCATGATTATTGAAAGTTCGAATTTCAACACTTATGATACTCGCTCACACTGAAGTTTCGATATGATTTTATTATACTTCTCGCACTTTTTATTATGAAATCAACGACCACCGACTCCATTAGGTTTTCCACTAATAAGTATCCCCACATGTACAGTTCCAGCCTGCTCCGTGGCCGGCCCACGGGGTTGTAGGCCCGTATTTATGCACCGACATTTCTATTAAAGATTTTTGGGAAAAAGCAAACGTAGTTGTCACGTGTAAATTGGTAAGTTTCGAATAAATGACCACTTTTTCCGATATAACTAAATTACAGGTGAAATGGCTCAGCTCGATTAGTTAAGGGTTAAAAAGTATAGTACGCAGAAATATTGCAAATATGAACGGTCCAGGTTTTTGTTGTATGTGTTTTGCATTTTTGTACAGCCTAAAGCAAACGCTAAAGATCCTGGTATTTAGCCTATACTTTATATGCTACCTGTATCAGGAAAGTTGTTTTAAAAATGCCCCTAAGTCGCCCCGAAGGAGTGCCACCTAACCCCCCCCCCTGGTACGAACGACAAACGACCCTGTGCCACTGTAGGTTATCACTTTTCCTCAAAGGAGAGCACGAGCTCGCCCCCCCCACGTTGCACCGACTGCCCTTTGTTCTGACCCCCCCCTGCACACGATCCGTAATACCACACTTGGGCGACCTATGCTATCCACAGGCTTCCGATAATCATCTCTCCCACACTAAATGGTCCACCTGGGCTTAAACGCCAAGTTGGCAGGGACTGCGTCCAGTGGAGATAGCCCGAGTATGTAGTAAGTAAAAGCCTTTTCGAGTTTATGCGCGCTGATGTGTTTTTAAAATGCTGCCCCCGCCCCCCCTTCTTTTTCCCTCTTTCTGCAGGTCACATCGGAACGTCGATTAAAGTACGAAAAATAAAAATGGTGATCTAGCGGACAAAGAGATGGGAAAAAGGGGTTCGATTATGGTACCTACACACGACTAGCGAACCATGACTATTTCTCTCCCTGAACTTAGCGCTTGGGAGGACAGCCTGAAGCGGAAACTACAAAATATGACTTCGCCTGGCACCCCGAATAATACAACCAAGAATGACGTGCACTAATGAATAAAATTCCTACATTTAACTAAATAGGGAAAGTTTAAGGAATATTCCGAGGTGAGGTTTACCCAAGTACCCTCCGCTTGGAGGACTAGGAATGTTGCCAGTGTTTAAAATCTTCTACCTCCTTTCGCACCCTCATAGACATGAAACTCAAAGCTGCCCCATTGTTCTCACAACTGACACCCACTGTTGCCTCAGCCTGGAAACACATTAGCCCGACCAGGTTAGTTCTTGACCAATTGCCAAAGGCGTAAGTGTGTGCAACCAAAGCCACCAGTGGAGGCAGCCGGCGATAAAAGAGAAGAAAAAGGTAAAAAGAGCTTAGGATGCTAAGGATGCACAGCGTACAGGAAGAGATCATTTTGGCCAATAACTGTTCTATGTTTTGTCTTGGATTTTTGTATATAATACCAGTCACTGTTCTATGTTTTTCTTGGATTTTTGTACATAATACATGTACTGTCTCCCCCGCCTGAGTTTGTGTGCACGTAATGTATGGATCTACGTCGTCCCTCTGCCTGTGTTTCCGTATTACTTGACCCCTGCTGTTCTGTGTTGTGTGCGCACTGAATGACCCATTATTGTACACGTCTCTCTCTCTCTCTCTCTCTCTCTCTCTCTCCCTCTCTCTCCATGTCATACGTGTACCGAATGGTTCGTTTAGAGTGCGGACTCTCTCTCTCTCTCTCTCTCTCTCTCTCTCTCTCTCTCTCTCTCTCTCTCTCTCTCTCCCTCTCCCTCTCTCTGAGGATCCCCCTGTTCCCTCCTCCCTTGTGTGGTAACGTTGTGCCTCACCGGCACAAACCTAATTGGGTCTCTTCGAACACAAAGGTGTTTGGCAAAATTGACAGAAACTAAAACGACTGTAACTTGCCATATTACTACCTCTCCTTTCTGCAAAACGATAGAACCCGAGTTGGTAATGAAAGAAAGGACAGGTAAGACGACTGATGTCCCCTAATCTGGCCTTTTATAGGGGGACTATAACGTCAATGGTTGTCTGTTTTTCAGTTCGTTAGAAATGCAATCCCCAATGCCCAGATTGCCTCACCCCTCTGCTCCCTGCCCAAAGCGCCCTTGCTTCTCCCGATTGACCCCAGCTCCCTGTCCAAAGCGTCCTCGCTTCTCCCGATTGACCCCAGCTCCATATCAGCTATCCCCGAAGCGTAATTGATGACCTTGATTAACCGTCGCTCCCCAAGAAAAACTCTGTTCTTGTTTTCCTGCTTCCAGCGCCCGTCTCTTTATTTGGTAATTGTTCAAGATGGGAACTAAGAGGCGCCCTGCGCCAGCAGCCTGGGCATCAGGTGCGTTATGGGCTGACTTTTCCTCATCGGTGGGTGGGTTCTTGGCGAGAGCGGTGTTCAGCTGGTCTTTGGTGACTTTGCTCCAGCAGCAGCGAGGTAGCTGTTGGGTGCAGTGATACGTGGTTGGTTTCTTGAAGGTGAAATGGAAGCAGCGGTGGTCGGTCCAGTGGAGTTCAGTGGTGTGGTCGGAGGTGACGTGAGAGTCTGTGAAGAAGACGGGGTCAAGCATGTGGCCGGCGGCGTGGGTGGGTGCTGTGACGAGTTGCCTGAGGCCAAGGTTGGCGAGGTTGTCGATTAGGTTGGCGGAGTTGGCATTGTTGTTGTTCTCGAGGTGGAAGTTCAGGTCCCAGAGGAGGATGTAGTCCGTGGAGGCGAGTGCGTGGTTGCTAGCGAGGTCGGCGATGGAGTCGCTGAACTGAGCCCCAGGGTCTGGAGGGTCTGTAGATGAGTGTTCCTCTGAGGGTGGTGTTGGGGTCGGTGTGGATCTGATAGTGTAGGTGTTCGGCGGTGTTGAGGGTGTCGTCCGCGTGGGTGGCGACCTTGAGGGTGGACTTGTGGACAATGGCTGTTCCTCCTCCGATTCCATTGGCGCGGTCCCTGCGGGTGATCTTGTAGCCGTCCGGGATGGCTATGGCGATGTCGGGCGCCAAGGAGATGTTCCACCGGGTCTCGATCAGGTAGGCCACGTCTGGGGAGGAGGTGTCGAGCAGATCCCAGAGCTCGATGGCGTGTTTGCGTGCGGAGCGGGTGTTGAGGAGTATGCAGGGGATGTGGTTGGGTCCGGTCTTTTGAGGTTTAGTGGTTCTGTCGCAGGTGAAGCTGCAGTTGTGGCAGGAGAAGGGTCTGTGGGTCCGTTTCGGGGCGGCTTTGAAGCAGGTGTGGTTTAGGCCGGTGTTGAGTGCGCGGCGGGTGCTGGCATCGTAGTGGATTCTGGTGTCGTAGTGTTCGCGGGGTCCAGGGGTTTTGGCGCTGGACGCGGTCCAGGCACTGACGGGCACAGACGAGTTTGCCTTTGGCACGCCAGCGGCGTGCCCGCTACACGTGTCCGCTGCATTTCTGCTTCTCGGCCTGCATAAGGAGGCTTTGGCAGGGAGGAGCAGCTGGGAGGCGGGAGCGGGGAGGCCAATGGGTGTGTAGCAGGGCAGGGCCGCAGGGAAGCAGCGGTGGGAAGGGCCTGAGATGGGAACGGAGGGGGGCAGGGGGAAAAGGTGATAAAACAGGCTCAGAACACGGGACAGCAAGCAGGGGTCAGAGGTCGCTCCCGCTCCTGCTACCGCTGTTCGGCCTGCCTAAGTGGGGGCTTGGGAGGGAGGAGCAGCTGGGAGGTGGGAGCGGGGAGGCCAATACATGTGTAGGGGGGCGGGGCCGCAGGGAAGCCGCGAAGGGAAGGTCCTGATACGGGAGCAGAGTGGGGAGGGGGGAGGGGGAAGCTGGCACATAGGTAGGGGGAAAAGGGGAGAAACAGGCTCAGAACATGGGGCAGCAAGCAGGTGGCGAGCAGCGGCGTGGGGGCGACCTGCCTGCAAGCAGGGTCAGAGGTCGCTCCTGCTACCACTGTTCAGCCTGCCCAAGAGAAGGTTTGGGAGGGAGGAGCAGCTGGGAAGCGGGAGCGGGGAGGGCAATGGGTGTGTAGGGTAGTGGAGCCGCAGGGAAGCAGTGGTGAGAAGAGCCTGAGATGAGAGCGGAGGGGGTCGGGGGGAGCTGGTGCACGGGCAGGGGGAATAGGTGAGAAAACAGGCTCAGAACACGGGGCAGCAAGCAGGTGGCGAGCAGCAACGTGGGGCAACCTGCCTGCAAGCAGGGTCAGAGGTCGATGTTTCACACTAAATATTTTCCTTGCTTGTTTGCTTTTAGGTGCACAAGACAAGAGACATCACCAACGGTACTGCCGAACAGAAGGCCTTTGTAGTCATATCAGTCCTCCAATCTTTACCACTTGTTCAGTTAAGTGAAACTGCCAAATGGGATCTTTAAGAGGGCGTCAAAGAAAGATGCTTCCAAGAAAGTAGCTAGAGAGGTGAAGCAGTCTCCCACCAGTGGCATGTTGGTTTAAATCTTTTGTCGACCACATTGTGATGTGCCTGCTACAATGGCCACTGTGGCGCAAGCTGTGAGCATCACTCCAGCATCAACAGCAGCATCCCAACCTAAGCCCATGACCATCTCTGTCAGTGAGGCAACCACTTCAATCATGGCTATGCCAAGGAGCAGTGACATTGAATTATATTTGTCCCTTTCACAAAGTAGTGCCCAATGATTTTAGGAAACAGAGCAAAGTGAACAGCAGCTGCATGCAGCAATAGTATATTTTCGTGATGTTGGAGCAGAACAGGAGGTTGAGCTTCCTTCTGAGGAAGAACCTCTTCTTCTCTTCTTTTTGAATCACTGGCTTAGACTTATGAAAGGGGATGATGGGGACGATGACAATGACAAAGGCAGTCATTTTAGAAGATGACACAGAGGAGTCTGACACTGCTGTTCAACCTGCTCTGAGAGATGTGGCACAGGTAGCACCACCAGCTCCCATATTTGCAAAGCCCAAGCTGAGACCTGAACCAACCCCTAACTCAGGAGAAGTATTCAATGCAGAGAGGCAATCAACGACATGCCCATCTATGTCCAATTCTTCTTCAGGCATTGGCAGTGGTAATAAAAAGTACTTCTTTCAAGTTTGAAATTTTGTAGCTGTTAGCACACAAGGGCAGCACATTACAGTATGCAGCATTTGCAACACGCTTGTTCATCAAGGTAAGCCTGGTTTACATTATGGTACTGGAGGCCAAACAACCCATTTGAAAAAGCACCGTGATATCCGGTGGGAGGAGCACCTTAAAAACATTGCTGAACATGGTTGTGGGGCCAGGGAACATCAGCTACAAGTATAATCACAGTGGGAGGTGATGATGATGAAGAAGAGGGTCACATCCTCATGTAAAGCAGCCTTGTCTCCAGCAGTGTGCCAGCAGAATCACCCATGTCACCCACTTCACAATGGCACAAGAAGACTCAGAGTGAAATTAAGACACCACAGCATACAGTTACTGCCCTACTACAAAGCCTCTTAGCTGCTTCTCAGTTTCAAAAACTGCTTGAGTTGTGTGTTCACAATTGGCACTACATTGGTGCCGTCACAGCTGGAAGCCATGCAAGTGAGCACGAAATATTGGGCAAGCTTACGAGAACCAAAACAAATCTTAAGCTTGCAAACAGAAAAAAACTCCGCTTTGCATCTGGAAAGACGAAATTCAGGAACTCCACGCTCCTCTGCCGAGTGCGGCATTCCCAAATTCCACAAAGTCCATGAGCAGAGCAGACTTTAGTGCCTCTCTCATATTAATTGTACTTTGACACAGTCCTCAGACTCGCTTCTGTGACTATGCTCCTGCATGAAGTGTTTAATTAAAACAATTTTTCCTGTTTTGCCAAACGCCTCATGTTTTTTATTTTTTCAAAGTAAATTAATATTTGAGCAACATTTTGGTGAAACAGCCAGGAGTGATTGGTACCTCGGACATGAATGCGGCTGAAGGAAAGGGTCTTCGCTAGGATGGATTCACATCTGAGTAGCAAGGAAGAAGAGCAGATGCCACAACTGACAGTTCTGCTGAATCCGTTTTGTAGAGGTACGTTCTGAAGCTGCCATCAGAGGGTAAGAGACCACATTTGATCCTTAGTCCCCAGCATTTAGTGTACGACAAACTAGGAAGAAGCGCAAAAATTTTACTTGAGCACCCTGACACTGACAGAAATCTGGCATGTTACCTGTTTTATGAGTCTGAACAGAGTTGTTGTAAGGCAGCCTTAGAGGCATACCTGCGGAGGTCAATGTTTTTCAACAGTCAGCATGCTAAGAAGGATGAAATTGGTTGGTGCTTGGACCGCTGCGTGTGACGCAGATGATATGCTTATCCCATGGGTGTGATACAGGGTGCAATTCTGACATTATGAAAAAGGATTTGGACCTTGTTGGAGTTTATTGACTTATTCCATTCATCTGTGAAAAAATAGTTGTTTTTTTTGTCCTGGAGCTGATATTGACAGGCTATTGGTGTTACATAGTCTTGTGTACCACGAGGGGGCTTCCTCTGCTTGCAGGATAGCATGCACTAGGAGGCATTTTTGACAAAGTCATAATTTTTTCTCTGTCGGTTTTTTGATATTTTAGTGTTGTAATTGATGCAAGTTATATTTGATGTGCAGTTATTTGATGCAATGGTGCTGGTAAATTGAGGCAACTGTATTTTTTCTAAGATTTGTGTTTTGCCATTGTCTCAATGTGCTATATAAATGTGTTGTTATTTTCACAAATGTTTTTTCATATCACAGTAAAGTCTGCTACTCTCTATCAAATCTCATGATGTTTTAGCAATTGCACTTTCTTCTAGGTTGTGAACTTTCATATGCATTGCTATTTGAGCATGTGAAATGTACATATTAATGCATATGTAAATAATGGTGAGATAATAGTGAATAGTTCGAACCAGCAATCCCCATCTATAATATTTCCACTTGACCAGAAAATAAGTTAAATATCACCTAAAACAAGAAAACCTTGGGTGCATCTGTCTCTTAAAATGTACACAACGAATCATGGAGTCACACTAGAACACATGCAAA
Organism: Lissotriton helveticus; assembly: GCF_964261635.1. NCBI lineage: Eukaryota > Metazoa > Chordata > Amphibia > Caudata > Salamandridae > Lissotriton > Lissotriton helveticus. The sequence continues at coordinate 1,965,196,299 of NC_136063.1, read as the reverse complement.
CCAGGATCCCCACTCAGGCTAAAACACTGAACAAGTATGTTCACAAATGGCATGCACACACTAATGTGCATGCCATGTTTCCCTGGCTAAAGGAATGAACCTTTGACACTAACATGATCATGCACATGAGGACACACATACAAACTAAATAGGCAGGACAGAAAAAGGGCAGGAGAGAGGCATTATTAGAGCTTTGGGTCATCTTTGAGGAGGTCCAGACCAACAGTCCTATCCCAAAGACAATAAGGACAGCATTGGCACCTCCCCCTACATATGCAGGTATGGAGGTGCTCCCCCGATGTCAGCTATTTCCGCGTTAGGAGATGCCAACTTGCCAGTTGAGGGAGTGGGAGGATCCCCTACGGGACCAGAACTATTAGGTCCAGGCATGAGATTCTAATCTCATGCCTGCCAATCCCAATACTACCCCAGGTCCAGTCCAGTGCTTGAGCTCCCCAAAGAATGACCCCCATCCTTCGTGTACAGCCCATTGAACCCCAGTGGCGAAGTCTGCACACTCCCACCATGTTAGGTGAACACACTTGTGATGTATTCCTATAGGTTCTGTATCGATCCCCCTATTCCTGACCCTATTCTAGTTAACAAGTTAACTAGCAGCCATCCCATGAGGCAGAAAACCCCCATGATGCAGGAACCGTTATCTGATTAAGCCACACTACGGCACAGGAACGTGTTATCTGATTAGGTCATAACGCTTGCCATCTAATTAGACAAGCGATATTCCTCCAGCCCCTGATAAGGCATACGGAGTTCTCAAAACAAATCAAACCTATGACAACCTGGGAAAAACCCTGCGGCCATTGTTTTGATTTCACCGAGAACTTCAGCAAAAGAATGTGCTAACGACCAGGTCGTATGACATCCTTATTGACGTATCTATGTCCATCCTTACATCAATCTCGGCACCTTAAAGGTATAAATATTACCGATATTGCCCTATGCAAACACACGCGGTGGTGACGAGATCGGAGCAGCCAGACTTGCCGAAGCCCAGAGCAGAGCAGACCCCGCTGGCGCAGCCCCGCCTTCCTGATGCGCTGAGAACGAGACGCTGCTTTCTCCTGCCGAGAAATCCAGCTCCGGCGCTTCCGGGTAGCCCTCGCAGGCAGCCTGGAATATCGAGACCGGAGACGAGAGATACCATCCCTCATTCATCCTAGATTCCAGGTACAGAACTGAATAACCCCTTGCAGAGAATTCTTTAGTCAGTCACTTGGCAAAACAAACTTAACTTAAACTGCTACTTTCTATCCCCGCCCACGTATTAGGCTTAGGTCAGGTACATCTGGGGTAGGCGTAGTTAGAAACACCAGTTGAGTACGATTAGTCAAATGTATATGTGTATGTATCTATTTTATCCATTTTAAACCATCATATGGCTTAGAAATCATATCAATGTTTTTACAGTATTATTTTATACTTCTGCTTTTAATGTATGCACTTTACTTAACCATAAGTATTGCAATAATATCGATCCATTTCTCTTGTATGAGAAAAGAGACTGATCAATAAATAACATCTTTTATTGAACACGCCCATCTCTTCCTTTTCTCTACAATCTGGTGAGACTAAGAATGCACGTACTGACTGAGTAAAATAAGTCGTCTTTTGTTTTCACACGACTCTAGAGATACACTCTTGATTAGGGGAGAGCAAAGTTGTCATGTTCTATGGTTGTCAGAAACTAAATCCCTTCTTGTCTATCCAGGGAGGTTCAACTCCTCCTTGCCTATTCGAGAAAGTTTCTAGTGAACTCTGAGCTAGCTGGCAAACCGAAAACTTTAAGTCTAATATCGACAGTAGTAGACCTAGTTAACGTCTGGTCTAGGCCTATACTATTGAAGGTATTATTCCAATGCGCAGAGCCTATTGTGATAATAGGAACTACACTACATGGCGCCCAACGCGTTTGGATAGGCGATAAAACTAACGTAAGACATTTAGAGTAATTCAGTCGTGCTTTTTCACTCAGACCCCTTTTTTCCCATAATACTCCAAAGACGTCTGGAGTGGGTGAAAGGTAATATCCGCCAGACCTCGCAGGAGGAAACTCCTATGTATGGTCCTTGGTTTAGTCAACGTTGAAGGATACACTGTTCCAAAATATTGTGCATCTAATCTTTGTTTCCATAAGAACATGATCTGCAAACAAACAAAATAACCTTCTGGACAGTACAATGTCAGACAGTGAAGGAGAAAGAGAGGCAGTTAGAATAGCAACTGAACTCGCAGCAGCTGATACTGCTATGCAAGAAGCAGACCCGGGTATAATAATCATCCCGGTCAACACAAGAAAATCTATAACTTTAAAACTTATAGAAAATGGACTGACACCTAGAGGTGGCACAGTCATATTCGTAATTGAGGCACACGAATATCGGCAGACAGAGGTATTCTACACATGGATAAACTTTCCAGCAGCTAATGCTGTAACAAAGGTCTTCCACTATTACAAAACAGAGGAACCTCCTAATGAGTACACTCCTTTCGAGGAGGTGGAAGTACCACTTAAATTTCAAGAGCATCTGCTCTTATTTAATGGCGCCCTAAAACATAATAATCACATCACCAGGCTCGGTCCATTAGGTAGACCAGGAGCAACGTGGCCGGTTCTAGCCGGATACACACCACATCCAGACATCGATGGGGATGTCTGCAGCAGAGCTTTTAACACAGCTAAAACAATTAATAAAATTACATAGACAATTAGTCCAATATGTGATGCGGACTTCAACAATTCAACCAGCAATTAAAAAACCACAACTGATTGAAAGTCCTGGAAAAATATTTTTTAATAATAATAATTCAACATCACAAAAAAAGAGCTGGGATGGAAACAAAAAATACAATACTAAAGAAAAGAAATTCCAGTCCAGAGGAAGGTCTCCTCGGCGGAGAGAAAAATCTCCGAACCAAAGACACAGGTCACCCCAAAGTGACCCCTCTGGGAAAAGATATAACCTTAGAAATAGGGATAATATAAAGAAGCCTGATAGATATCAAGACATTGATACACGTCCCTCTCAATCTTTTCAGACTTCCTCGCAGAAATCGGAAAGAAGAGGACGATCAGAACAAAGAGAAGAGCACGCCAAGTCCAAAGACAAGGAATCTGCTCATCTAAAAAAGAAACTACAATTTCCAAAAAAGAAGGTAGCCAGTATCAAGGTAGTAAACAATGCCGAGAATACTGAGGACACAACTGAAAAACGGAGAATGGGCTCAGACAATGCTAGACAGCGCAGCAGAAGTGAGCATAGCTCGCAAAGTCCTTATGAATCATCTGGAGACAGTGGACACGAATGAATATCTTCAAGTGGAAACTGAAGACACCAGAGTTAGCAAACCTCACAAAATATATGAAATAACTTTACGTATAGAAGGGGATAAGACTAGAAAAATAAGGGGACTATTTTGGGATAATCTCTCCAAGGGCTATGACATCCTTCTAGCTGAAAAAGACTGGCCACCAGAGTTTGTCAGGGAGTGCCCTCATGGCGAAGAAATAATTATGCCTGCCTTCTCAAATCATATCCCAATTCATAAAAAATACACACTTGCCAGAAAGTGGGCAGTAGCTCAAGCTCCTGCTTTATATAAAAATCATGTAGGATGGGATGAGGACTCTCCTCCTCACAAAATCCAGTTAAAATAACAACTTACTGCACAAAGGCAGTATCCAATCAAGCAAGAAGCTAAAAAACAGGTAAAAGAAATTCTAGATCAATTAGAATACCAGGGGGTGATTGAAACTTGCACCTCACAAATGAACAACACTTTGTTTCCTGTCTCCAAACCAGACAATTCATATCGTCTAGTTTTGGATTACAGACACCTTAACTCATGTTGCAAAACTTTTGCAGTGCAAAATTCGCATAGTGCTGCACTAATGAATAACATAGTGCGCAAAAAATACAAAACAACATTAGACATCTCTAATGAATTCTTTTGTCAAAACATAGCACCAGAGAGCAGATATTTGTCTGCATTCTCAATAAATGGCACTCAAAAACAATTCTGTCGGTTAGCCCAGGGGTACAAGAATAGCCCAGGGGTATTCTCAGCGAGAGTAACAGAGTTACTACAAACATATGATGACGAAGCATTATCTTATGTCGATGACATATACCTAACAGATGATGACTTGGATACTCACTTGAAGAGGGTGAACACCATAATACTTGGGTTCGCAGCAGAGGGTTACAAATTCAACTTTAAAAAATTGAGAATTGCCCATCTAACAGTTCTGTTCTTAGGATATGAATTATCAAGTGAAGTCAAAAGCCTGGCTGACAATTTCCTAGAGAAATGTGCCGTACTCCAAGCACCTAGAACACTAAAAAACCTACAGTCAATTCTAGGCTTCCTAAATTTCGGAAGAACATACATTGCAAATTACGCAGAAAGGGTCAAACCCCTTTATGATCTAATAAAACCAGAATTTTTAAAAGAACAAATTGGACTCAAATACACACAGAAATTCTGAGATCCTTACAAACAGACATGTTAATTAAAACAAAATTAGAAACACGTGATAACACACGCAATCTTGTGATTCGAGTCATCCCAGGAAGATGCGGATTCACATACCTGACCTCTAATGAGGGAGAAAAGGTACCAATTGCATTCAAATCACACTTGTACACAGAAGCTGAAAAGAAATTCAGCATTAAAGAAAACATTGTTCATGCAGTTCAAACAGCAATAGCGAGAGAAAAAGATCAAGCGGACGGTAGACACATCACAGTCAGAACAGCAGAATCAGCCTTTGAGGCATTAACAACACCGTGTAATTTACCAACAACAACATTGAATCCGGAATGGATACAATGGGTGAATTCAATTACAACGGACAAAGTATACTACTACTTTGATCCAGAACTAAAGGAATTGAGTGTCCGATTCATATTACTGCGTCAAATCATATAACAACGATTTGCAGACATGGATTCAAAACGGTTACAAAGATGACACAGGTGCAACAATAAAGCAAAAACTGCTTTGGGAACAAATAGTTCTGTTACAAAAAGAACTACCAAAGACTCACGTGATACATACACTGAGTCATCAGCGTGATGGCGTTCACGTTGCAGGGAATTCATTGGCTGAGACAGCCACAGCGGTAGCAACTAAATAGGCTTCCGTAGGTCGAAAAAAGCGTACAGTGAAGTATATTGACGGTGAAACAGTGCTGGCGGTGAAAACGTCATCAAAAGGCGACTGCTCAGCGCTACCGATCAACTATCCACTCAATTATACATACATAATCGATGCAAACTCCGTCCCTTTTGCTCGAATCCCTGGAGTGGGGGATAGAGTGATTCCAAACATGGACAGGAGAACCTTGTTAATAGCAGACGCACATATGGGCGAGGGTCTCAGACACCTCAAACTAAAAGATTCTCTGGAAGAATTACAATCAAGGTACTGGTGGCCAGGCATGAGCCTGCATCATACCATGTTTGTAAAGAACTGCCCAAACTGTAACAGAAATCGCAGTGGTGAGAGAAACGGTATAATACCGTGTCGTTTCACTCCAGAAAAGATCAACAGTAAAAAGCAAAACGTCCGATTAACATATACAGGCTAGTTTCCACTTATAATGTAGATCACCAGCACTCGGCTGACGTCTGGACTGTTATACAAAGATTTGCGAGTCTAAATGGCATATACGCTAGAAGCATGCTACGTTTGACCATTGTTTTCACTCTAGCCCTCCAGCCTGAGGGGAAACATGGCCAAATGAGCATAGCACGGCGGGACTCTTCTCACTTCCTTCCTGAGGGATACGGGATGGTGTAAAGAAAAAACCAAGGCATAAAGCTATCTATAACAGAAAGGATATTCGGTTCGGGAGCTCGGTGGGTCAAACATCTAATAAGTGTCCAACGTAGTCTAAATAACATGCCAAGAAATTCTCTGAAGGGATTCAGTCCGTACGAATTATTGTTTGGAACTAGGATGTTAGTCTTAGACCTCGACAGTCAGACTTCAGTGGTGAAGGAAAAAAGCTTTGATATCAAAGATCGTTTGGCTATTTTGCAGGACTTAAACGATACAAGAAAAGACCTGAGCAACATAAAGTTGAAACAGCAGCCAACAACCACTGAAGAACCACCACCTGTCCCAGCAAGACCTGTCTGGATTCCAAAAGTCGGGGATCTAGTCAGAGAAAAGATCGCGGTAAAGAAGGAATTTGGGCCTTCTTACAGAAAAGCAGTTCCTGTCTTGTCTATCAACGGGACAAGATCAGTTGTACTACCGCCGCTTGCTGGTAAAAAGGAGAACAGAGTTGTATCCATCGACCTGGTAAAACCACAATCATGTGGCCGATAACAAATAGTAGGCCAAGTGGACTCCCGATAAGTAGTAGAACACCAAGATTTGCTACAAACACAGAGGTTCAATCTAAGAGGCTAATCACATTCGAAACGCCTACAGAACTACAACAAGGACTATGCAACAATGCAATGGAACTTAGACCTCTGAAAACCCAAATAAAAACATTTAGCAGAGACACACCAATCTATAATGAAGTAACAAACGACTATGCAAGAAACAGTAATCCTGAAGCAATTGGAACAATTGACAGAACTGCATCCGGCAACTTCATAAACTTCGATGATTCCTCTGAAGGCTTCACTGAATCAAAAACACAGCCATCAACAAAAACGTTTAAAGATAAAGTTAAAGTACTTTTGAAACAACTGAAAGAAACATATCTGATTTCTCCATGGATTGAATTTTGGGTGGGTTTTGGTGCATTTATCCTCATACTTTGGCTCATCATGGTACTAACTTTGGGACGCTTCATTGAGGGAAAATATGCTAAAATGGACACAACAAGTCAGAAAATTAACTTGATCCTCAAACCACACACATCTTCACACGTGGAGAAAAGAGAACTTTCTTCAGTCAACTTCACAGCCAATCCTATACCGGGTGGGGTAGCATGGGACAACACTGACTACGAAATTTATGGTCCGGTTGAAATCCTGAAATATCCACACCAAATTAAGATCTCGTTGAGTGACTTTGTAAAAGCAAGCTCATTTGCTGATGATTGGGACTTTGAAAGTATAAATAATATGATGTCTGACTTAGTGATGTCTGCTAAATTTACAAAACATGATTATTTGCAGGGTTCGACAAATTATGATAGTATGTACTGTTATAACCACTATGGTAACGATTTTCTACATAGATCTGCACAACTTGGAAATGTTTTAAATTATAATCAATGGGAACATTGAGCAACCCCTCCAAAAGGAAGCTCAAGAACAGTGTATGACAAATATTCATACTTTTCAGGTTTCAACTCAAGTAATGCTGAAACATTTTATTTCAAATTGTCAAATAAGACAGGGACAAAGACCATGATAACAAACACGAAATTGATATATTCAGACTCATTCTTTGAACCAATGAATACTTTTGGTTTTGATTATTGGGACAAAAATGTTGAAGTACAGAGTGTTTGGGGTACAAAAGAATGGCAAGTACAGGGTATAGAATCTTTGTTTAGAGCCTGCATGATCCCAGAACAAATTATATTTTTAAATGACACTGTTCAACAAACTACCTGTCTCGGCCTAGCCAAAATCAAAGACTTAAATAAACTAGCTATTCAAAAAATAAACAATGAACAGCAATAGCTCTACAGATGAAGAGATAGACGTAAATTATGTATTAAACGAAAACAGAACACATCCTGATTGGAAAAAGTGGTTGATCTGGCCCACAGATACTAATAACTGTCAAGACAGATTCCTGAACAAAAAACAGGGGTTCAAAATGACCAGGCCAGACCCTAGATATTCCCAAAGACAACACCCAGGGATAATAACCACCTACAGTGTGGGCAAATTATGCCTTCAGTGGCTACAAACTTCCACACTGGCAGAAATTAAGCAACACCTAACTTTACTTACTGATGGTGCTGACTTGCGTGATTTCATTATGGGACCGCGCAAACAGTGTCAGAAACGTTTCATAGCAGCCTCTGTATATGCAGCATACAACGAGGCCTGGAAGGTGACTCAAATTGAGACAGCAGAAAGTATACGGGAAATTGACCGTATTAATTTGGAAAAATCACTTTCTGTAGTGGACAATGGGTTAATGACTCTGTCCTCCAGAATTTTTTCTCTGGACAGCATTGTGTCTTCAGCAATCGACATATTATTGCAAGACTTACTGTTGTTACAACACGGTCAGTCCCAATTGCGTTCTATTGTACAGCTTGGCTGGACGTTACAAAATCTGCGTTCAGGCTATGTGCCTTGGCGTTTAATCAACACAACGTCACTATTCAATATCTTTAACGTCACTGATAAACAAATCAGTATGGCACAAAAGGGTGCTGATTATACAATCCTGAGCATTGAGAAACTCGAGAGATTACCAGTGACAATGTCAGAACGACCTGTCAGTGAATGGATAATACATGGGATAATTCATATTCCAATATCTACCTTCAGGTTTCAATACTGCCAAAAATATATACAGGCTGGCATGTACGAAAAATTGGGAAAAGGGTACATTAAAACAACATGGAACTTGCCCTATTCACATGCATGTGTCAGTAATAAAGGACAGAAAGTGTTTCTTAGTGGCAATAATTGTGCGATGTCACTGAGCGGTACACTTCTCTGTAATGGAATTAGTTTGCATGGAGCCTGTGAAGGGAACTCAAATAACGTTTCATGTCACCAGCTAGGCGCACCTGCAACAGAGATAGAACCATTCTTTCAAAGACTCTATAATGGAAGTTACATTCTAATTGTGGACCGCAGATGTTGTAGTCTTATGCCCGGGACTCCTTATCTCGTAACTACGACTGCGAAGGTCAAGTGCTGTGGACGCTTATTGTTCCCCAGCTCCCTTCCAGACAGGGAGGCAAGGGCATGGCCCAACTTGAAAATTACTTCTATTCGAATAGATACTTTAAGCAGAATGAAAACAGTGCTTCTTCAGACGCCGACCAGGCTCACGTCATCAAAAGAAACGTATGATCTCCTAGTCGCAAGGACGACTGCAGAGATTCACTCATTGTTATCAACTAATTCCCCCATACATTTCGCAGAAATCCTGAATGAAATCTTAAATATTTCTGATACCAGTGGAGTCTCAAAAGTATTTAAGACAGTATTTTCGATGGCATTAACACCATTCAAAGCCTTACTGGGTATTTTTCCAGATTTCGTCCATTCAATTTTTGGCGGACTTCCCCTCATTTTGGGACTAATTGCAGGAATCCTATTCCTAGTCCTTATATTTCGTTATGGCAAACAATGTCGCAGACGAAACACCTGCGACAAGGGAAGAAACAATCCTAGCCATTGGATACCGAGACCGGTTATCAAAAATCCTGGGACTATCCGGGCTTAGAGACCTGACCATGACTTGGTTTCTTTCATTTCGACCAATGTGGCAACAATGTGTTTTACCTGTATTAAGGTGCTTGCTATGCGGCGAAGTATGCGTGTTAGACACCTGTCTGACGCTACAATGGGATGCGCCAATGGATGCAGAAACATTGTTGAGTCCGAATAAAGGCTCATGCTTTGTGCTTCCCTCAACGGCTACCAATCCTGATGACGGCATTCATGGAAGCTTCACCACTACGATTAAGGGGTAGTGAAGTTCAAGATGAAATCAGCATTGATCAGGTACGACCTTCTGTCAGCAATTCTAATAAAAAAGTCAATGGAGACAATCATGCGCACGAATGCATGGTTACACCTTTTTCCGAGTTAGTGGAACTCTCCCAGGAAGCTGTTGACAGCTTTTTCGATAGTCTAAATGATATGATGTTCTCACCAGAGCAGAAATAGAGACTTTTTAGCAAGCTAGAACACGGCGTTCCCTGAATTTGGCCTTCAACTAGAATAGCAAAACACCATGAACAATTTTCCATCCAGTTCACGGACAGCAATTTTTTTCAGCAGCCCCAAAGTATTTCTACATATTTTTCGGGACACTTATCTTCTGCTTAAAGTAAGAACTATTCTTAGAGAACTAAAATTTCTATTTTTAGATACTTTATAGACATTAGCTGCCCGCTGGTATGTTCACAATTATTTTATTCTGTGATGGAATGGTCTCGAACGTTTTTTCTGTATTAAGAGCCATTTCATGTGTAAATTCTCATATACAAATTAGTGATAATGTATTGATATGCGTGATTACTTTAGCATTATTCTACAGCTTGAGTGCATATATTACATGTGACTGTTTTTTCCGTATATTTGATAATTTCAAAATGCATTTTATGTATTTTGGGGTGGTAAGGTATACATGATACTCTACAGTATGTTTTACTATGCATAGATTCGTAAATATGTCCATAGTTAGCGTGGAGTGGGTGTGATGTATTCCTATAGGTTCTGTATCGATCCCCCTATTCCTGACCCTATTCTGGTTAACAAGTTAACTAGCAGCCATCCCATGAGGCAGAAAACCCCCATGATGCAGGAACCGTTATCTGATTAAGCCACACTACGGCACAGGAACGTGTTATCTGATTAGGTCATAACGCTTGCCATCTAATTAGACAAGCGATATTCCTCCAGCCCCTGATAAGGCATACGGAGTTCTCAAAACAAATCAAACCTATGACAACCTGGGAAAAACCCTGCGGCCATTGTTTTGATTTCACCGAGAACTTCAGCAAAAGAATGTGCTAACGACCAGGTCGTATGACATCCTTATTGACGTATCTATGTCCATCCTTACATCAATCTCGGCACCTTAAAGGTATAAATATTACCGTTATTGCCCTATGCAAACACACGCGGTGGTGACGAGATCGGAGCAGCCAGACTTGCCGAAGCCCAGAGCAGAGCAGACCCCGCTGGCGCAGCCCCGCCTTCCTGACGCGCTGAGAACGAGACGCTGCTTTCTCCTGCCGAGAAATCCAGCTCCGGCGCTTCCGGGTAGCCCTCGCAGGCAGCCTGGAATATCGAGACCGGAGACGAGAGATACCATCCCTCATTCATCCTAGATTCCAGGTACAGAACTGAATAACCCCTTGCAGAGAATTCTTTAGTCAGTCACTTGGCAAAACAAACTTAACTTAAACTGCTACTTTCTATCCCCGCCCACGTATTAGGCTTAGGTCAGGTACATCTGGGGTAGGCGTAGTTAGAAACACCAGTTGAGTACGATTAGTCAAATGTATATGTGTATGTATCTATTTTATCCATTTTAAACCATCATATGGCTTAGAAACCATATCAATGTTTTTACAGTATTATTTTATACTTCTGCTTTTAATGTATGCACTTTACTTAACCATAAGTATTGCAATAATATCGATCCATTTCTCTTGTATGAGAAAAGAGATTGATCAATAAATAACATCTTTTATTGAACACACCCGTCTCTTCCTTTTCTCTACAATCTGGTGAGACTAAGAATGCACGTACTGACTGAGTAAAATAAGTCGTCTTTTGTTTTCACACGACTCTAGAGATACACTCTTGATTAGGGGAGAGCAAAGTTGTCATGTTCTATGGTTGTCAGAAACTAAATCCCTTCTTGTCTATCCAGGGAGGTTCAACTCCTCCTTGCCTATTCGAGAAAGTTTCTAGTGAACTCTGAGCTAGCTGGCAAACCCAAAACGTTAAGTCTAATATCGACAGTAGTAGACCTAGTTAACGTCTGGTCTAGGCCTATACTATTGAAGGTATTATTCCAATGCGCAGAGCCTATTGGGATAATAGGAACTACACTACACACTTTTTTTTTTCCAAGACTTTTAATGCACATATTAAATTGACACAGCATAGAGCCTACAACCTCGAGGGCCGGCTGCGGTACATATAGGTATTTCACAGAATAACACAGCCATAGGTGAACACACTTGAATGACAGGGAGATTCATAGCGGTACTGGACAATGGTATAACTAGCAGGGGTGAGGAAAGGGATCCCAGTGCTCCGGAATCTAAGTACAAGGGTGGACACTGCTGGGTCTGAGCACATAACGATTATAGGCTGACCCCGCGGGAGATGGTAGCAAGAGAAAAGTTTGCACACCTGTTCTGTGACTTGCTAGCAGACTGGCCTAAGGAGGGGAACCAATTTGACCGGTCCTGGCATAGGGGAGGGTCATTTGAGCCAGAGGGCATGACTATGGCAGAGGATTGCATCAGTTAGGGGAGGGGAAATACAGGTTGGAACTTCCCTTCCATGCCGCAATACCTCTTAAGGTGGGAGAAAAAGCAAGTTCAGGAAAGAAGGGAAAAGAGAGAAAATATGAAGAGGTCGGTGTGAGAAATCAGGATCTGTTTGCAGTGCCCCCCACTTTTTGTCCTCTTTTTGGTCACAAGTTGCTGCTTTTCTGACTCTGAGAGTGCTCTGGGCTCTTCTAACCAGATCTAGGGTTTGTGCTCTGATTAAACGTACATGTAAGTAGGTGTTATAACATTGAGTTCTATCATACCCTATAAGTTCCTAATAGATAATAGGGCAATGGGGATTTAACCTACCTGTAAGTCCCTAGTTTATAATAAGGCATGCAGATGTAGAGGTCCAGTAGATTTCCTGCACTTGCATGTGTGTGCTGATGAGGTTTCTGCTGTCATTTTGAAAGTAAGACCTGCTTTCAGGCTGCCTTTACCTTAAAAGTGAAAGCGAATTGAATTTTGGATTTTAAGGTACTTCCTCCGTAGTTGTGTACCTTATTGTTACATATAGGGCACCACTAATGTCATCCGTGGGTGCCCCAGGGGTGGAGTACCCTGTAAAAATAAGCAGGGACACTACAGAAGATGTTTTTAACCACTAGTGAGGTGAAAACTGCCAATTCTGATTTTCCTCATTGTAGTGAATGGCTCCAAATACCAACATTGTAATATTTTATTTGACTATGAATATTGGTAGGAGCCATTTTAAAATATACTCCAGGATATCAAATTAATAGTTTAAATAAATCCAACAGCTTGCTACTGTTGGATTTGTAATAACTATCAAAGGTAAGAAGTTATTAAACTTTCTTTTCTCAGAGCCAAAGTCCAACTTTCCAAGCATTCTCTCCTGATTGGCCTGCCTGCTCCCAGGCTGTGCATCTGCTGCCTGATGAGGTGTGAAGTGTCCTGTCAAATGACACAATAGGTTTACTGTGACTGAGCAGTACAAGCTGCAGAGCAGAGGGCAAGAGGGGGGTGAGGGGTATCCAAACTGTTCTTCAAAGGGAGAATGTTACTTTAAGACAGCAGATGCCACCCCCACATCCTGCTCTTTCAATCACACAGGAGCCTTTCTAATTAGATTAGGGAGAGGGTTGGAAAGGGAGTGTTTATGGAAATAATCCACACCAGTAGGTTGGGTTAGCCTGATACAGCTCTGGTGAGCTTTTCTACATGTTGGGATTTGAAATAATGATGTTTTTTTGGGGATAGGACTATACCACAATTTAGAGGAAGTGTTCATACACCTGGGTGGCACCATACATCCTATTGGTCAAGGGTTACCCCCCGTTTGATGCCCAGAAACCATTGATAAATATGGGATCTGTTGCATGAAGAAACAAGAAGAGGGACTGCACTGTTGAACCCCTGGTCTGTGCCAAGAGGACTGCACTCAGAAAGACTGCAATGGCTGCAAACGTTGGGCTTTAGCATCAAAAGGACTTTGCCTGAAAGTGTGAAATCTGAAAGTCTATGGAGTGGACAAGCTACAGGTTAACAGAGCCCAATTGAATCATCTCCACCAAGATGTATGTATGTATGTATGTATCGCCTATTTGTACCGCGCTTACTGTCACCCAAAGGGTATCCTGGCGCTTGACTCTTGGAACACCGTGATGTTATGCTGTTATGGCAATTACACTGCCCTGGGGAAAAGATACGTTTTTAAGCCTTTTTTAAAGGAGGAAAGATCTTCAACGATTCTCAGCGAAAAGGGTAGAGAATTCCACAGCTTAGCCGCAGTAAATCTAAAGGCGCGCCCGCCCATCCGAGTCCTCATAATCTTGGGAACTGCCACTAGGCTGGCTGATGAAGATGTATGTATGTATGTATGTATCGCCTATTTGTACCGCGCTTACTGTCACCCAAAGGGTATCCTGGCGCTTGACACTTGGAACACCGTGATGTTATGCTGTTATGGCAATTACACTGCCCTGGGGAAAAGATACGTTTTTAAGCCTTTTTTAAAGGAGGAAAGATCTTCAACGATTCTCAGCGAAAAGGGTAGAGAATTCCACAGCTTAGCCGCAGTATATCTAAAGGCGCGCCCGCCCATCCGAGTCCTCATAATCTTGGGAACTGCCACTAGGCTGGCTGATGAAGAGCGCAGCGCTCTGGCTGGCATGTACCATGAGAACAACTTTTGCAGCGGGACGGGCCCCTGCCCATGAAGGGCCTTAAAAACCAAGCAAGCTGCTTTGAAATGGATGCGCTGGATAATTGGCAGCCAATGAAGATCAGCAAGCGCCAGAGAAGAGGAATCGGAGCGTAGCCGTGAAAGAGCCAACTTAGCAGCCATGTTCTGTACTCGCTGCAGTTTGCCAACCAAAATGGCTGGCGCCCCCAGAAGTAGTGCGTTGCAGTAATCAAGCCTGCTTAAGATGATACTACGCACTATCTCTGGGCGGGCGTGGACTGGAAGCATAGGAAGTATCTTGCGTAATGTGCGAAGCAACATCATGCAGGTGGCCACTGGTTTGTTCACAAATACATCCAGCTGTAAATTGGCTCCCAACATCACACCCAGGTTTCGAACAGAGTCTGCCGCCATAGCAGTGCCCTGGGAAGGAGACGGACAAAAATCCATTGGCAAAGGCCTCGGGATACGATCCAAGGAGCAGTGCAGTACCTCAATCTTTGAGCTGTTAAATTGCAGGGAGTTTTGACGAAGCTATTCTGCAGTAGTTGTCATACAGCGATGGAAGGTCTCCTGGGATACTGCATCCCTACCTTCAAGAGAGAAAATGAGCTGCGTGTCATCAGCGTAGTTGGTGACTGTTATACCAAAGGACTTGATCGACAAGATTCCTGGTCCTGGAGTGTGTCCCGTGGATTTTTAAGGATTTGGTCAGGTGCAATGTGGGAATTGTAGTCCAGACCTCCCAAGGACAATCCAGGAGATGCTAGAACCTTAGATTTGTATTGACCGATCCAATGTCCAGTCATCCCTCAAACATGACCTGGCCTGGATTTCAGGTTCATCCTGCTGAAAGCTCCGGAGCTCCAGACTTCCATGATTTGACAAGGTGTCTCACAGAAACTCAAGCTTGTGAACCTGCACTGAACCCGGCCTAACTCAGTGGCTTGCTCGCCGAAATTTTTAATGTGTAAAGTTGAAATTTTGGCTGAGGCCTTCCACTTAGTTTATCTGATCAGCTGCATTGCAGTTGGCCTCAAACTTAGACTTTGTGCCGGCCAAATGCGACCAGATGTCCCAAAGCGGCACTATATGATTTTATGCACTAGAAAGTGTTTATTCCTAAACATTCATATTTCCAATTTCCTACATTAGTTTTTTGTTGTTTGGTGTCTATTTGTTCTTAGAAATATAATCTATTTTTATGATTGGACTAGGAGTTTTATTATGTGTTGTGTCTTACTTATTTAATGTCTTGGTGATTTTAAATGCTTTACACACAAGTCTCCTAAGTCACACCTGCTCATTGCCAGCTACCAAGGGTTGAGCAAGGGAATGATTTATTGAGACCTTTACTGACCCTTCTATTGTGTTTGTGCTCTTATTAGTAGTGGTAAGTCACTACTTATAACTACTAATGATCCACTTTCCAACAATGACAATGGGAAGCTCCCTAATTGTGAGTCCTTCCTTGCTGTTTATCTCGCTGCCAATCTGTTGGCCAATCAGAATGAGTTAACAGTTGTCTGTGAGTCCCTTCGCACTATCTATGAATCTCTTTTTCGCTTCCTTGACAAGATCGTGCGTCGACTGCATGTCTGCCAAAAATGCTTAAAATGCCCTCCGTCCTGCTCCCTACGCCAGGTGTGGCTCCTCCACCAGGGCAGAGGAGTGGCACCCCACGGCTTTCGCACAGTGCGAGAAGCAGAAACATAAATGGTAATAACTACCATTTTCTGTTTCTGCTTTACTCACTGCGAGAAAGCAGAAGGGATTGGTTGTGGGCAATTGGGCGGGTTGGCGGTGCTGCTCTGCAAGGTGGGCTGCACAGGGGAGGAGTGGTGTGCCTACTCCTGAGGGGGCAATTACATATTTGGTCTTGCGCACTCTGCCCTTTCTCCAGGCAGGCTGCAATGCAGCCTACATGGAGAAAATGGCCTCCCCTTATACCCTGGGTGGGCGGCGTCCCCACCATTTGCAATGCTGGCATTGCAGCTTTGCGATTGGCTTAGGGGAGGGGAGGGAGGCTGCCTGCTTCCTGTTCCTGTCAGAAGCAGGAGAGCAGGAGCCGAGAAAACTAGGAACCTGGCCAGCGGACAGGTCCGTATATTTTATTAATTATGACATTTACCCCCTCCCTGCATGAGCCCCTGCCCCTCATCTGCGATTAATGCCAGCCGCGACTGCCCAATGCTCTTCTGGCACAGCACCCCTTCTTTATTTTATATATTTTTTCCTTTTGTTTTGATAGTAGCACAGGGAGACACTGGTGCTAAGCAGCTCCATAGGATGCGCTCACAGCACCACCCTACCTCTGTCTTCCAAGGATGCACTCACAGCAGCTGTCTGCCTTCATCACACACCCACGCTGAACAATGGACTACTAGCCAACATTCGCAGCGGAGTGCAAACGCAAACATGGGTTAGCAGCCTCATAGTTTGAAGGATGGGTATTTGCAGTGGCCTGCACAAACCAAGTTATGTCATGGAGTGGCACAAGCTCGTCTAAGTACACGAGAAGATTTGACAAGATTAAAGAACACAAACATTAAATGCAGGGATTAAAAGTATTTTCCTTTCTCAACACCACCTTGGCAATCTGATGCGGAGGCCTTTAAACCTGAAATGAAAGGTTTTTGACTGTCTAGCGAAGCACCATCCCGTGCTAGATGCACTGTCACTCAATGGGGTTGGTTCCTTTTCAGTCTTCCTTTGCGTATACCATCATCGACGCCAGTTTTGTGACCACACAGCAGAGTCTATTTTATTTGCCAGCAGGAAATACACAAAAAAAACCAGCAGATCAGGTTCAGCTCTCAGCTGGAATCTTACAATCCATGGAACCCATTAGAATGCCATGACTCACAAATCAGAATGGCATTTGTCGTAGACATCACCTAATGAAGCATCTCTCTAAGCATCACAAAAATAAAACACATATCTCTGCAGAAGCTTTTTCCTGAATTCATTTTGTTGCTCTCTAGCTGGAAACACTTGTAAAAGGAACAGTATTTGTGTGTAGAGAGAAAGGTTCCATTAGTGTTTACATTGCTCCTTACCCTCTTACTCCTCAGTGAAAAAAAAGGCATAGAAAGAAGCAAAAACATATGGGGCGCTGCTTTCAGACGGGTTCATATCTTATGTTTTTGTGGCAGCGGCAGAAACCTTTTGAAAATGAAGGGTACGGAGTTTTGCTATAATAATGGCAACAATGTTAACATATTTTGGAAATGAAGTTTGTCTTGTTCAAAATGCTGGTATGATGTAAAACCTGGAGTATAATCCACAAGGAGATTAAACTATGCTTGATCATCAGGACAGAGTGACACAGTTTTGTAAAAAAATACAATTGCCTTGACAAGGTCTCCAATTGGTGATGTGCATATTTGCACTAACAACATGAATAATGGTTTAGACATTTTCGAGATTTATACAGTGAGAGGGATATTCTCAAGAACGTGTGAAAATTTCTGCAAAATTGGATTAACGCAACTCTTCACATCGCAGTCGATCATGGGAAAACAACGCTGTGTTAATGTTGTATTCTCAACACGGTGGTACCATGCGATAGGCTCACGATAACGCGCCAAATGTCCGTGATAAAGTCAACGCGGTGCTGCAAAAATGTGAAACACAAACATCAAAAACGTTGTGATGAGGCCAATTGCGATATAAAAATCCACAAAAACCAGTGACAGGTCTGCAATTCCCATGCGTCAAGCGGGAAAAGGCAACATAAAAACAACAAAAACAAAGGGAAACAAAAACAAACTGCGTAGCACGATGGATGCACCCGGACCAATTGCACAGGCCAACGCGAAGCCCACAAGCCCCACAAACCACCAGCAAGGAACCTAGGGGTCGGGGAAGGCCAAGGAGAAGAGGAAGAGGAAGACGGGGTGCAGCCCGCAGGAAAACTAGATCAGTGTCACGGAGGTGACAGAACACTACCATCAACTGAACGTCAATTTGACAGACGTGAATGCAGTCGGAGTGTCGAGGAGGTCAGTGGAAGAGGCCAAGAGGCGCGGGCATGATGTAAAAAGACTAACCAAGCACAAACCCGCTGCCAAAAGGAAGGCAGCAACGGAGACAGGAGGTTGGAGTCCTGCACCACAGGAGGAGCTGAACAAAAGGGAGGCCACAGTCATCAGTGTGGAGACTCTGCAAGGAGTTGGAAGTACGGACACAGCTCGATAGGACAACATCAACAGGGTGAGTAACAACCAGGGCATGGGAGGGCGGGGGGAGATGGGCACAATGACACACATGCACAACGATGTGTAGCACACTGCACACCCACAAGGACCCAGGATCATGTCCCTGATCCCTGTGGCACACTGGAGCACACACACATAGCAATCATAGCACATCCGACGACAATGTGGCACAAAGTGCAACACTGACCCTGCAGAACAGAGGACACAACTGGGTCCGCGCATGCGCAGAAACAGGCTAATCACATCTAACATAGCAAGAAACTGTGAGATGTGTACAATCTCACATCTGTCGTGTAGTCCAAATGTCCACTGTCCCGCAGCAAATATTCAGCACCTCCCAAACAGTCACAATGTACATTATCATACAGTCTGCATGTAAACTAGAACAATGCGTCAACATACATGTTAATACATTGGCAATATGCATCTCCCCTTCACATTGCAGAGGGACAAACAACACCTCCAGAAAAGCAGACCGGATAACTCATCAGTGAGGAGCACCACACCTTCGACACTGACGCCCTACAACAGCTCATGGACATCTAAGGCAACCCGCCCCCAGGAGCAGGGCAGCCAAGCTACATAAAGGAGACCCCAGCTCCTGCACAGACCACAGAGCAGGAAGCACCCGCCACTTCGGCTGGCTCCCAACATTTCACTGAGGCACACATCGCATTCCAGTGCCAAGTGTTAGAATACCTAAAGGAGGTGGCCAAACAGGTGCAAGTGGGGTCTGACCTCATGGAAGCTGAACTAGATCACATACGAGGTTGTCTAAATTCCATCAGGGACCACCGACATCCCACAAAGGAGACGCACACTGTGAAAGAGACACATGTATTTGCACATTTCCTGTAATGAACCACGCCCAGAGCTCCATAATCATCATTCACACACCCACGCTGGTCCTCCGTACGATGGCCCAGTCCACTCCTCTTATGTATTGAGTGGGTGATGACAAAGCTACATGCCCAAGGTCTTACCCGCTGCCAGGGGTGAGGTTGTTGCGTCCACTGTTAAATGTTAAATGTTAAATGTTGTATACTTATAAAGCGCACAGCTGCCCCAGCAAAGGGGCGTCCCGGCGCTGTATACCGCTGGGGAACCCGTCCTGGCTTTCCCTGTGGGATGGTCCCTACTGGGAATCCCCAAGGTGGAGCCAGGCATCCCCGGCGTTGATGGGGCCGTTGTGGAGATTAGGCAAGCTAATGCCCAGAGTTGCCGAGTGGGACCCCAGGTTAGAGTAGGCACCGAAGCGAGAATTGTCGAGTTCGCTGACCCTGGTCAACTACACTCCATACACCAGCAGTGTATATCGACATGGATATGTGTGTGGTTTGCATACTGCAGTCTGGCCATCACATCCATGCCACACTTGGCATTGAAAACATTCTCATTCATTGGTCACTTCGCATATGCCTGGTCCCCACCTCTCCCCACAATCTGATACTGTGTGGCTGAAGTGCCATGCCATTGATGGCTTATGTACATGGCTGGCCCAGGTTCCCACAGTAAGTTCCGCTGTCATGTCTGGTGGGTGGGCATGTTGTTTGGCATGTTGTATGTGAGTTTGTAGCGTGTGCATTACCAGTGTTGCGAGTTGCATGATTGTGGAGTTGAGGTGTGTGGTGTGTCCATTTGATACCTGCCAACGAGCAGTGTATCTCCATAGGTGCCATTCTGGTAGCTCTGGTTGATGATGGACTGTCGGTAGATGTAGTAATTATGCGCATAGCCTGGGTAGTTGGCGATGACGTTGGTGGGGATTCCCTGGTGGTTCACTGTTGCTTGCACATTGATGGAATGCGTGTGCTTTCTGTTGCGGTTATTGTGTGCAGTGTTGTCAGGGAGTACAAGTAGGACATGTGTTCAGTCAATTGCCCTTTAACATGTGCGGGAAGCCAGCTATGGCTTAGAAGCCTTGCTTGGTTTCCAGCTGTTCCTGTGCAGTGTGGGGGAAGTATAGGTAGTGGGGTACCAAGCTGATGATGTCATCTAAGACCGTTGTGAGAAACTTGGATTGGGCTGGCTGAGAGTCTCCTCCAACTCTGGGGATAGTTGATTGGAAGGTACCAGAGGCCAACAAGTGCAGCATGACCAGCAGCTTTGTTTGAGGTGGGATGTTGTTTGTCTGCTGTCTCGGTACCATCAGTCTGTTATCATGATGTCCTTTTGAGCCTGTAGTGGGCAATGACATTCTCTGGTGTTGGGTCTGTGAGGTCGGTGCTTTTTCTGAAAGTTGCTGTCTTTGTCTGCACTGCCTCTGTGGTGGTACAGGGGTATGGGGGTTCAGGGGGTGGGGGGGGTGGGGAGGTCCTGGGGTGGTGGCAGTGGGTGTTGTGGCCCTGTTGGGGCTCCGAGCTGCATTATCAGTGGCTCCATGGCATCTGTTGATCTTCAGGTGTGGCTCTGGGCTGGGCTCCCTTTTCTGGTGCAGGCTGTCGTCTGACTTCACACCAGATCAGAGCAGGTGTTAACTTTCTGCTGCTAAAGCACCTTATCGCCTGTTTTGGGTTCTTATCGCCGATCTGGCTGGTCGTTGAGAATGTTGCAGGGTGGTGTTTTTGCAGCTTTTTGCATGGGAACGCCTACTCTGCATCACATTAGCGATAGTTGCCGGGGTCATCTGTGGCAATGTTTTTTGCAACTGCTATTACAGGTAAACTGGTGATATGGGCTGTTAGCACCAAATTGTGAATGAGGCGATACATTTATCACCACTTTGGCTGCGATGAAGTGCCGATATCTTGGCGATGAATCCTTGAGAATATGCCCTGAGTTTCCTCTTGACAGTGTAAAATCGTTTAACCCAAGGCACTTAAAGAGTTTCTCAGTGTAAAATTTAAAAGGGGAAGATGCTTTCAAGTTGACTGTTGTGCTTGACCACAATCCCCCCTTTCCTCACTGAGGGTGGAAAGATCACTTCTCTGTGGGCTGAACGAATACTTTACTCATATTAGGACTGAGGCAAATAGATTGTGCAAACTTTGAGTGAGAAATGTTTTGTTGAAAATATTTTTTGCTGTTATGCTTTGTTGAAGTAGCACATTTTTTGAGTTAACCCTTCTTCTTGCTCCCCATTACTGGGGTTCCATCTTGGTACTAAGGTCAGTTCAGTGCATGAACCCTGAAGATCATGAGAATAATAGTATGGGTATCTGCTTGCCGAGTCTGCTGTTAAGTTTTGAACTAGAGAACTCTTTCTAGTTTTCACTAAATTACTTAAATTAATTTCAATATTAAGCTAACAGCTTGTTTATTAATTGAGAAATCATTAATTTAACATTATTTTGAGTCTGTGTTACATTATTTATTTAGTTCTCGTGTCCTTAAGTATTACATAGTTTGGGTATCTAATGAAGATGAAATAGAGAAAGAAATAATAGACTTATAAGATTAGCACTCCTGTTCTACCTGATGCCTTATTCTGTTGGATGCTGTTTGTTCACGGGACTCATGACTTTGGTCTACCATTGCTTTGATGTCAAGGGTGTTTTGAGCCTGAACCATGCACAGTGGTCCCTAAATTGCACATCTCCAGAGATTGTTTAAGCCTATTTATGCAATGTCATATGACAGCTCTTGTCTGGTTAATGTGGTGGTGGGTGATAGTATTTTGAGTCGTTATTATTTAAGTTACATCATACCAAGTTTTTTAACGAAAATAGAATTTAAGATGTTTGAGCTATATTTTAACAGCTGGCAAGCTTTGAGAACGTTTGGGCAGATATTGCAGGAGAATTATTTTTCATGCCTTACACAAGAAATGTTTTGCTTAGGACAGATGTTAGCTTGATGCCAAATTTAAAACTTTCTTTGATTTACAAACTATGGGGCATATTATCGAGCAGGGCGTTAAGAAATAATCGCTGTTTTAGCCGCAGAAAACTGCTGCTAAAGCGGCGATAGTGGGCTTGATAATATGGTCTTGTGAATTCCAATAGAAACCCATTTTCTGGTGTGAACATTGGCTTCTATTGGAATTCTCCAGGGCATATTATCAAGCTCATTATCGCCGCTTTAGCTTCAGTTTTCTGCCGCTAAAACGGCGATAATTTTAACGCCCTGATTGATAATATGCCCCTACATTTCATCTGAAATGTGAAGGGCTTTTAAACAATTGCTAGCGTTGTAGCTTTTGGGGGCACAATATCAGCGGAACTAGATGAGTCTAAAACTCGGGATACAGGGGCATATTAGCAAGAACCTCGTTAAAATTATCGCCGTTTTAGCAGCAGGAAACTGCCGCTAAAACGGCAATAATGGGGCTTGCTAGTATGCGTTATAGAATTCCAATAGAAGCCCAGGTTAGATGGGCAGGACATCTAACCTGGGCTTCTATTGGAATTCTATAACGCATATTAGCAAGCCCATTATCGCTGTTTTAGCGGCCTTTTCCTGCCGCTAAAACTGCGATAATTTTAGCAAAGTTCTTGCCAATATGCCCCACAGTCTTTTAGTGGGACCTCTGGCTCATTTAGAAACTGTAAGATACTAAAAAAAGTATATGGAAATGGGCAGCATGCAATAAAAGGTATATGGTGATAGAAAGTGGGGCAGTCCATATATTTGGAGAAGTGATATTTGCTTCTTAATCTGATCTGATAACTGGTAGTGATTGCCAATTAGGAGTGAAACGGTTTTCACGGAATGTATTGACTCTGTCTTAGGACTCCTGCCAGCGTCAAGACAGTTGTCACCCATTTGAATGATGGGTGCCTGACTTAGAGTGGGAGACTGGAAATTCAGTGGACTGGGAGAGTGGTAATCTATGATTTTTACCAGTTCTAGAATTTCTGGATCTTAAACTGATTGTGCATGATTTAAACAGAGCATTGGATACAAGCATCTTGTTTAATAAATCCACAGGTTGCACTTTCATGGCTAGATGCAGCAGGGGGAGACCCAGGGCCCCAATACTTTGCTCATCAAAATGAGTTATTTCTAGGTTCCTTACACACACGACCAATAATTGCCCATCACTGGCAATATCACCGTCCGCTGAATCTTGGGGAGTGGAAAGGAAAAAATATGGTCCAATATGTACCTTGAAGATTTGTTCTCAGTTTACAGCATACATGTGGTGTATGGAAAATATTTTAAGGAAAATAATTCAAACATTGGTTAACTATTGTAAAGCCTACTAATAATATTTCTGTTTCTTTAAGTGTAACCAGCAATATTATCATGTTGCATAGGGACATTTTGATAAGCCACATTTAGTACTCGGTACTTTTAAAATTCTACAATAATTCACTGTATTATATTGGCCGCCTTGTCTGTTATGCTTCAAAAATGCATACATTATAAATGATGCACATTTTTGACTTGTCCTTTCTTATGCATAAGTATTCCTAAAATTATGCTGTGTGGTGTTTATAGGGTCTGCATCATGGCTAATATGACTCAATTCAAAATAAAAATATATTATACTCAAAAGTTATTGCTATACTCGAGAAGTAACTATAAAAAATTAATTTGATTGCTAAGGCATTGAGGCGATGTGTCACAATCTTGAGGCAAGATCTGACGTATGTCTCATGACGTCAAACAATTTGATGTATGGTTTTTCTGACGATTCACTGACTCAGTGTTGGTGACTAGGTCAAGCAGAAAGTTTTTCCCCCGAGAACATCATGAGGTATGTGTGCATTAACTAGCCGATTAACATGCCACAAGAAGAGATTTGGTTGAACGTAGGGATTCAGCTGATAAAAAAAAACCAAATAAATTCCATTAAAATCATGGGGGAAAGTACAATTTAAAAAACTCTATATTTTATTATTTGTTTTTTAATTAAATATTTCAATTACGTCTCTAGTTCACCTTAATGTTCAATAATACCTGCTATGTCATTCATACCAACTACCATCATAATTTCTGTGTCTAGTACATGGGTTAATTCATAGATGTTATAATTGTATGCCTATACATAGGCTATTATATATCAATATTTTCCATTTTTGATTCTTTTTTGTACAATTAAAGTTATTCCCACTCTTATTAAAACCTCCTCTGATTATGGGATATGTCAGTATACCTATCAGGTTTTACTCCTGTTTTATTGTTCAAGCTTGTCACTATACATTGCAAACTAAGTTTTTTTTCTCTATCATCCCTAGTGTAATTGAGTATCACAAATAGAGTTTATTTGATGTTGAACACTTCACAGACAGCTTTGTATGTATCAGAATCACAGCAAAATCAGATCGCTTTACATGAGCAGAAGTTACGTTACAGCTGGACACACTCATTTTGGTAGGCACGGGGATATTCAATGGTTTGCACAGAATCACAGGATGTGGAGCGTCCATGCCGAGACTCGAACCCATGGGGCATATTATCAAGGACCGGTGTTAAAATTATCGCCGTTTTATCGGCAGGAAACTGCCGATAAAACGGCGATAATTGGCTTGATAATACGCCCTTGTTAATTCCCATAGAAGCCCATGTTAACACCACAACATGGGCTTCCATGGGAATTAACAAGGGCGTATTATCAATCCCATTAACGCTGTTTTATCGGCAGTTTCCTGCTGATAAAACTGCGATAATTTTTAACACCGGTCCTTGATAATATGCCGCCAGTTCCCCAGCTTCGAGGTCGACTGCTAGCCATTAGGCCACATGCACTCCCCAAAAATACATACTTTAAGACATTACGGTTTTAAAGTATTTATTTAGTATTCTGTACCTACATTTCCACAACTATATGCAAATTGTGAATGTATTGTCTGCTGGCAGCTCATTCAATGTTCAAAGTCATCTACCCTACCAGTACGTATGTCGGTAGAGGGGATTTGTGGGTTCCTTCTCAAAAATCCTTTCTAACTTATATAATTTTATGGTTCAAAACTGTGGTCCAAACTATGTCCTAATAAATGTATCATTCCTCCTTCCTATTCAATGGTCTCTAGGTTGATTAATGTGATGTTACAACTTGAGCTCTACAGTCTGCTCATGTGGTTCAGTACATGGTATATAAATATCATTATAATCAATACAAATTAATCCTAGCACAGGCTATCCGGAGTGATTAAGGCTTTCTGTATTCCTCTGTTGGCACACTAACTCTGTAGTTATGTTTGAGGTA